>NW_022900943.1:5038558-5106768 GCF_012274545.1 Fukomys damarensis | reverse complement strand
TTTATTTTTTTTTTTTTTTTTTTTTACTGCTTTTCTATTATTTTCTTATGGCTGGTTTAAATCTTCTTCTTTCTTTTTTCTTCCTTAACCAACTAGATAGTTAGACTGTATGCAGGAATGCACCTAAGTAAGAATGCCTGGCAGTACACAGCTACTGCTGTTTCTTAACAGTAGGAGAAAGAGTTATAACCATTCAAAAAACAAGAGTTGGTTTATTACAAGAGACTTCGGTATGAGTTCAAGGGGGTTCCTTGAGGGACCTTTGAGCTGGTGACTTTGTATGGTGGGGGAAAGGGGTGGTGACAGCACCCTTAAACGTTACTATAGTTATTTAACCAGATTCATTGTGCTAATTACTGGAGTTCACTGTGACACTCCCATACATGTACGTAACATGCTTTCATTGCATCCAACCCCAAAAAAGGACCAAGCAGATCCCTCCTCCCCTCCTTCTCCCCCTCCCCAGCAGCCCATCATCTCCTTTAGGTCATAAAAGAAACTTCTGAGGCAGAGCTTGGTGATTTTGTAGATGTGGCCATCTCGGGAGGTTCAGGAGCATGGATGTGGCCTCTGGGGTTGCCAGAGCTGAGGACGCCTGGTGTGAGCGGCTTCACCTCTCCAACCCCAGTTTTTCTCCGTGAGGACAGCGACACCTGATCCCCCCAGTTTGCATAAGGATTTAATGCACTAATACATGAAAGGATTTAATGCAACGTCTGTCATAGAAAGCACCTACTGAATGCCAGTTTTCACTCCTTGCCCTCTCATAAAGTAAAATAATCCGGGAAAGGAGCCACAATATTGCCATACCCTGCATATTTTCATCTACGTAAATCAAAGCCAAACCAGTCTGACCTTCCAACCAGGGAATAAAAGCTTAGGACATTTCTGGGAATACTGTCAGTCAAACTGATGTCTATAAGACAATTCTCCAAAAACTTGTCATCCTAGAATGCTCTTTTGTCTTTGTTTTTGTTTTGTTATTCTGGGGCTCGAACCTAGGGCCTCCTGCATGCTAAGCGATCCATAATGATTTTTAAGGACCTACCTGATGGCTCACAAGGGGACAGTGAGTGAGCAGGAACGATAAGGAAGGGACTTCTTCGAGGCCTCCTTTTCTGCAGCATGCAGGAACATAAAACTTTAGAGTTTTACGTACCTTCAGGAAGTTGTTCATTTCCTGATAAAAATTCAGTCTGCCCACCTGACGCCTCCCACCAGTGTGCCATTGAACAAAGAGGCAAAGCTGTCTGGAAGCCACACACATATCTACACCTAGCCATAGAGAAGAGCCAGGCCTCCTCACGTTCTGCACGGTCCCATACAGTGGCCAGGTGTGAAAGCAACGGCCAGAACTAGACAAACACAACTGATAAAAACTCTGAACCTTACGATCAAACTGAGTAGGTAGAGAGGGAGGTCATGAGGAAGTCTAGGTTGTGAACAGCAGAATGTTTAAAGTGGTCCTCTTGACCAAGGTGGCAGGGGCGTTGATACTGTTATGAAACATAGGAGAAAGGAGGGAAACCAAGGGGCACAAGATGATGAAAGAGAGGGGCTGAACACTGCCCTCCGGCACACAGCTGCATGTCTGACCAAATCCAACGTGAAGACTGAAGTTAGCAAGAGTTGAGTCTATGCATTAATGGCACTTTGATATGTGTGCATGTGGGTTTACATGCTTAGCAGCATGCACATTCTACCCTGTATGTTCAGTCGTTCTTACCTTTCACACCTAATTAAAATTTTTAGAAGAAAACCAAATAATTAAAGGATTAATGACCTGCTGTGGTGGTATGCTGCTGTAATCAGGCTACCACACTTGGGAGGAAAGAGAATCACAAATTTGAGGCAGGCCTGAACAATTTAACAAAACTTTGTCTCAAAAATTAAGAAAGGAAGGAAGGAAGGCAGGCGGGCAGGCGGGCAGGCAGAAAGGCTGAGATGTAGGGCTGTGCTCCTCGGTTCGAGCCCCAGAACCATCCGAACGCTGTCAGAGAGAGTATTTTACACCAGCATGCGCACTGAAGGTCCCCAGGGTCATGGTGGGCAGAGCACGCGTGACAGCGGGGAACTGTGGAAGAGGAGCTGCTCCCCAGGACACACACACGCCCTCTACACAAGCACTGCAAATGTCACAGGATTTTACAGGAACCCGAAAGGGACTCTTGTTGGGAGCTCACTTGTTCAGCGTTGGTTTCTCATCGTTGACTGGGGTAACTGCTACTGAAATGGTTCTGAGGGTCTTGTGCTTCCCATCGGACAGCTGGATCTCAAAGTCGTCTTCAAGGCTCTCTGAGCCGTCATGCTCGTATGTCAGTCTCATTCCTGCAAGAAGGAAAAGCGAGAGGGAAAGTAAATATTTCTCATGAGTGGACCGCCCCAACACATTACAAGTAATCCATTCCAATTTCTGCAACTGGTTTGTGAAGTAAAGGAGTGACTTCATAGCCAGTTAAACATGCTTCGCTTAAATAATTTAAAATTTAATAAGGTCTTAATTTAAAATCAGGAGGGAAAGAATTTATGAGGTGTTGGTGTGTTTAAATGAAAGTAAGAAAATGAACAACTGGAGGAAAATTAGAAAATCAGAGCCCTATCTGGAGCCAACTACCAACTACAAATTCTAAGTAGACCGAAACTTAAATATAAAAACTGTATTTAGGGCCAGGGATTTAGCTCAGTGGTGCCACTACCTGCCTCGCAAGCGCAAGGTCCCGAGTTCAATCCCCAGTATCCAAAAAACTATATTTAACTATATTTTAAAAAGCTACCTAATACTCATATAGAAGTGCAAGAAACTTTGAATAGCCAAAATGATCTTGAAAAAGAATACAGTTCTACTTGTATTACAGTGAAATAAAGTTTTAAATAGTAAACTGGGACATCGACCTTTTGTGACAGGGAAAGGGACCAGGAGTGGTGAGATGGGGGAGCCCTGGGGGATGAAAGAAGGATGAAGATGCATTCTGTGCATTTACCAGGCACCATGCTGAACGTAATCACCATGGAGTGCAAACAGCTGCTAATAAAGCTTCTAAAGAACCTACGAAAACACAAAATTACAGGGGCCAGGGATTTAGCTCAGGGGTGCTGCTGTCTGCCTCGCAAGTACAGGACCTGAGTTCGATCCCCAGTACCAGAAAATTAAACATAAAATAAAATAACAGTTCGGGACACCCATAGAAACACTGTCAAACACAGCAAGAACCTATTCTTATGAAAAACTATGTTTTCAATTAATATTCAAAATGTAAGAAAATTATTATATTTCATAAAGAAAAAAGATTATGAGATCGTAGCAGTTTTATAAGTTCTATATATTTATATGGCGGTATGGTTGAAAGAATATCTAGGCTTTTTAATATATGAATAAATGAGCCAAAGATAAAGTAGAGGTGAAAAATCTAATTTCTGGAAAGTCACTAAAATATTAACCTAAGTATTAATGTCTATGGACATTTTTCATTTTTCCTCAAAGCAATTATGTACACAGTGAGGATGTAATACTTATTTAACCTGATGATAAGCAAACCTGATAAGTCTTTTCCTGAGCGTGAAGTCTGAATCATTGCTTCTTCCTTTGTCTTCAATTTGAAATTGGAATATATTTGTAACAATATATTCTACTTTTTGCAGTACACAGTTGTTTGGCCACATCATCACTTATTTCATTGCAATTGACAGAAACCAAGAAATATATGAATTAGGTTTTCAAAGTCCAATGTGAGGGGATACTGTGCAACCATTACAGAACAAACTTCAGGGGAGGAAGCTTACGCTGTGGCTGCAGAAACAAATAAATGCAAGACAACGGGAAATGCCAACGAGGGCTAACAAGCAGCCGGCGCAGAGAAGGAGGTGCCTGGGGTCCAGGAGGAGCTGAGTGGAAAGACACATGCAGGAGGCCAGGACCCTCCAGGCTGGGATGACAAAGCAGGAGTACAAGGGGGAACGGGGGCAGGCGTGGGCGGTCGTCCTAGAGCACTTCGAACACTTCCATCAAATCTGTGGAAGTCTTTTTATATGAGGAAAATGAGATGAGATCGTTTTTTAAAACAGTGATTAAGAAATAATTCAGGCTTCTATTCAATGTATCATTTTTCCTCAAGAGCAAATTATCTTCTCAGAAGCTCATGAGTCTTTGTTATATGTGGTTCTATATTTGTCTCAACTGTGGAAATTTTGGCAGACACATTTCTTAATTCCAGCTATTGATCCCAATAGTTTTAAAAAGGAATTTTTTATTATGACATTAAAAACTAGCACTAAACTACCAAAATCTCAAGTGAAAGAAAACATGTTATTGTTTTTTAAATTATCTATTATTTCTAGCTGGGACTTCATGGCCTATGTTAATCCATAGCCCCAAAATAACCCTACCAGTGATGGCAAACCTTTCAGAGCTTTCACTGTGGCTCGCAAGCCACAAATTCACTGCCACTGCTGACAGATAAATAAAGCAGGAATGTTATCTCATCACTATGTATCTAAAGGACTTATTGTTATATCTTCTATGGGTTAAATTATTTTTAAATTGACAAAAACTGTATGTATTTATGGTGTGCAACGGTATCTTCATGCTTGTGGTATGATTAAATCAAGCTAAATAACATGTTATTTCATATGCTTGCCAATTTTTGTGCTAAGAACACTTAAAATCTACTTTCTGAGCAATGTTCAAGTACTTGACATCGTGTCATTAACTCTAGTCATGGTGATGAGCAGCAGGTGTCCTCAACATATCCCTCCCACCTGAGTACAACTGTGAAACCTTTGGCCACCTCCCACCCCCCTCCCCTCTACTTGTCAGCCTCTGGGGGCCACCATTTTGCTCTCTGCTTGTGTGAGTTCAAGGGGAAGCTAAGCTATTAAATCAACAACCGAGAAAAAGTGGGAAGTGAAATACCAGACTTGAAAAGTTCCATGGAAAAGTTGTGAACAGGCTCATGTTTTTGGCCAGGGCTGGCCAGCTGCCTGTTCTGAAGCAAGTCCTTGCTGAACAGCCTGTTGATGAGGAGGCCGTGACGGGGCTGGCGAGTGATGCTGAACAGTAAGAGGTCCTTGGGGACGTCAAGGTCAGCAGCACTGAGGACGGATGAGTCCAGCTCGGCCATCTGACCCTCACACACCTGGATGGGAAAGCCACGAAGTCCGAGTGAAACAGAACTCATCTACTAGTTACTTTTGACACTGCTAAAAAATTTCATTTGAAGATAAGCCTGTTTCAGTTTTTCTGAGATATATATAATGAGTCTCAAAGAGAAATTGCTGGTTTAATAGGAACATTATGAGGAAAAGGAAATCTATCAAGTACCCTCACATTTTTCTAAAGATTTCAAAGACTGTAAAGTAGAATCTCCACTTTCATATACCTGTTATTTTAATCTCCTGAACTTCTGTTTCTAAGTGCTCGACAAAGAGCAGAAACATCTGCTATGCACACCAAGTCTAACTGGTGGTTCTCATTTTTATTATTACAGCAAAACCTTCTGATTTCATTGTAGTCAACAATTGGGAATGATACTTCTGTGTTGATTTTGATGCTGGCCCCCTCACCTCCCCTAATCTTGCTCTTCTGATTCTCCTGAACCACTTCTCCAACTCTCTCCCTACACCTCACTTCCGGCATCAAAATCCTTTAGCCACTGAGAGAGTGGGATGCTTTTCATGTCACGTAGGATTTAGTCATTCAGAACTTGACCAGGTGGTACTTAGCTGTCTTGACCTTTTTTCCTTGTCTTCCTCTATGGTGAGAACAGAAAGAAAAAAAGAATAGTTTTGTTTCCTATTTTAAAATATGGCTAGATCTAAGCAATTAAAGTAAACAAATTCTACATACGCTTCTTGCAAATCTGTGCTGTCACTGTGCTACATGCTGTACCCTCAAGACTCAGTGTCAGGCGAGACTGTGAAGAGCTGCTTGTCCATCACACAACAGAAGGAAGAAAATGTCTGGCACTGGTGGGTATCAACAGACAAGAAGCACATGGGCATGGAGGATACCGGAAGTCTTCAGGACTGGGGGTATCACTCCATCTTGAAGGACCCATATGGCTCAGAATTGTGAAAGCACCCTGTCTTTTCCGCCTTTCTCATCGACTGGAGGGAACCTACCTGCAACCACTTTTTATGGAACTTCAGAAGGAATTACTTACCACAAAGGATACTTTGGGCTAAACTGATGCTGATTCTTTTTAACTTACTACAGGCTAAGTCAGTATCATCAATTAATTTCAGAATGATATATTCATGAAATTCTTTGATGGTAACTCACCTTTTCCCACATGAATTTTAATAAAGCCACTTAAAAATATCTTGTATTTCCTCCAGTGGGGATGGTCAGCTCCTTTGTCAAAGATGACATAGCTGAGTACATCTGGAGTTGTTTTTGTGTCTTCCAATCTGATCCACTGATCTTCAGGTCTGTTTCTTTGCCAGTACCATGCTGTTTTTATCACAGTGGTTTTGTAGTATAGTTTCAAAGTGGGAATTGTTATACCCGTAGCCATGTCTCTGTTGCCTAGGATGGCTTTTGCTATTCTAGGTCTCTTATGGTTCTAGATGAATTTTTGGATTCTTTTATCTAGTTCTGTGAAATACAGTGTTGTAATTTTAATCAGCATTGCACTGAATCTGTATAGCAGCTTTGGTAGTATGGCCATTTTCACTATGTTTATCCTTCCTACCCAGGAGCAGGGGATATCTTTCCATTTTCTTACACCCTCTTCGATCTCTTTTTTCAGAGTGCTGTAGTTTTCAGTGTAGAGGTCTTTTGCTTCTTTTGTTACATTGATTCCCAAATACTTCATTTTTTTTAATGCTATTGTGAAAAGAATTGTTTCCCTAATTTCTCTCTCAGTGAGTCTGTTATTTCTGTACAAGAAGGCTATTGATTTTTGGGTGTTGACTTTGTATCCAGCTACTCTGCTAAAAGTGTCAATTAAGTCTAGAAGTCTTTTGGTGGAGTATTTTGGGTCTTCATGTAGAATATCAAATCGTCAGCAAAAATGACAGTTTAACTTCTTTCTTTCCTATCTTTATTGCTTTCATTTTTTTCTCTTGTCTAATTGCTATGGCTAATGTTTCTAGAACTATATCAAAGAGGAGTAGTGATAGTGGGCATCCTTGTCTTGTTCCTGATTTTAAAGTGAAAGTTTTCAGCTTTTGGCCATTTAATACGATGTTGGAGGAAAGACAGCCTCTTTAATAAATGGTGTTGGAAAAACTGGATCTCAACCTGCCAAAAATTAAAACTAGACCCTTATCTTTCACCATGCACTAAATTAAAATCCAAGTAGATTAAAGATCTAAATATTAAAACAGAAACACTAAACTTGCTGGAAGATAAGTTAGGCAGAACTCTTGAAGACATTGGCATAGGAAAAGACTTTAAGAACAAATCCGCAATAGCACAGGAACTAGCAGAAAGAATCAACAACTGGGATCTCATCTTACTACAAAGCTTCAGCACTGCAAAAGAAACAATCAACAGAGCTAAGAGACAACCTACAATGTGCAAAAACATTTTTACCAGCTACTCTTCAGACAAAGGACTCTTATCTAGAATATATAAAGAACTCAAAACAATCAGCCACCCCAAATATAAAGACCCAATTCAAAAATGGGCACCTGAAATGAACAGACATTTCTCAGACAAAGAAGTAAAAGCACCAAGTAAATACATGAAAAAATGTTCCACATCACTGGTCATTCAAGAGATGCAGATTAAAACAACACTGAGATTCTACCTCACCCCCCAAAGAATGGCTGCTATCAAGAATCAAACAATAACAAACGTTGGCAGGGTTGTGGGGAGAAAGGAACCCTTCTCCATTGTTGGTGGGAGTGCAGACTGGTGCAACCACTATGGAAATCAATATGGAGATACCTCAAAGAGCTGGGACTAGAGGTTCCGTTTGACCCAGCCATCCCTCTGCTTGGTATCTTTCTAAAAAAATTATACCACAGTGATATACAAACACCTATGTTTATAGCAGCACAGTTTATCATAGCTAAAACTTGGAAACAGCCCATTTGCCCATCAGTTGGAGACTGGATAAAGAAGATGTGGTTTTTCTATAAAATGGAATACTACTCAGCCATAAAGTATGAGAAATTAGAGTCATTCATAGGAAAATGGATACATATTGAGGATATACTCCTAAGTGAAATAAATAAGTCACACATGTGGAAATACAGAATATTTTCTCTGGTATGAAAAACTATAATAGTACATAAGATCCTAATGAGATAATTCACAACATGAAATAGGAAGAAAAGGGCGAAAGGTGTATGGAAAATGGAAGGGTAGGGGAAAGGTAATAAGGGAAAAGAAAAAATATGAGAAAATGGAAATAAAGTGTTTGTAAATGGGGAGGAGAGGAGCGGGGAGGGAGGGCAGGGACAAGGGGAAAAAATGAGAACCAAGACCTGTCATGTAAAGGTACAAGATCCCAATGATGAATGCAACTGTACTGTATACCTAATATGTACCAATAAACTCAATTTAATAAAAAATGTGTTATATTATTCTTTGAAGAGTTTGACTATAAAGCTTTTATTCACCTTAACTCACTGTCTGGCAACATTTCTCATTTATAGAACAGTGAATTTGTTCACAAAATTACTAGGAAATGTTATTGAAAAAAGTGGGATCTGGGGGGATTACAACAATAAACAAATTAGATCAATATACATAAAATGCAGCCTTTTACTAGGAGATAAGTTTAGAATGGATTATAATAATTTAAACTAAAACCTTAAATCTTTTTGAAGCACAATTTGTTGAAAATCCAACTACCTCAGACTTAAGTTACTTTTCTCACTGCTGGCACAAATACCCAATACTCAAAGTTAAAGGAGGAAAAGTTTATTTAGCTCACAGTCTGTAGAGGTTTCAGTCCATAATGGGCTGCTCCAAGGCAGAAGGGTGCGGCAAGGAAGAAACAG
This sequence comes from Fukomys damarensis, assembly GCF_012274545.1. NCBI lineage: Eukaryota > Metazoa > Chordata > Mammalia > Rodentia > Bathyergidae > Fukomys > Fukomys damarensis. The sequence continues at coordinate 5,097,816 of NW_022900943.1, read as the reverse complement.
TTCATGGCAGATAGAACACAGCAAAGGAACAGGGGACTTTAACAGAGTCTTTCTGTCCCTTTCATCCAGACTTCTTAGGGTGGGCAGCACCCACACCCTTAATCCTAGCTCCCTTGAACCTAGCCCTGCACCATGAACCAATCCCAGTATCACACACTCTAGATCCAGCCACCTCTGAAAAAGTTCCACCTGTGACTGCATGAGACGTGGGGGGGACATCTGGACACAGCCGTGACAATACACAATAACTACATTTTTCACAAGAAGGCAAAAATATGATTTCATAAAAATAAAATCCTTTGAAGCTTAAAATTAGTTCTACCAATGAAGTAAGGGGCTCTGTATTTGTCACTCTGCAACAGCTTCTCCAAGAAGCACACAGGTACGAAGCATGACCTTCCAGGGGAGAGAAAGGGGCAGTTTCCCAGTGGCCTAATTATTTCAGAAGCCCCTACCTAGACAGATAAAGACAATAGAGGCAGGCAGAGAAGAAATCACCTGTAGTTTTCTTTCCTCACACGTAATTATTAAAGGGCTCTCCAGAGAAACCCACATGCCAACAGAAGAGATGAGGCAGGCAGGAGCAGGCTCTGAAATTTCACTCTGAAGTGAATCAAATAAATACTCTCACACTCACAGTGTGATGGTCTTTAGTTTATAAAAAGGCAAATAAGGTGTTTGGTCAGTATCATTGAAAACTGACAAACATAACAACTCTGGCGTGTCCTCGTTACGGATCTGTGGCGCCTGGCCCCCTTGGTCATCGTGCCTACACTTCAGAAGCGCTCGACAGGCACCTGCAGGTGAGGGAGTGGAAGCACAGAGAGAAACAACCCACCCAAGATCTGACAACTACTAAAAGCAACAGCCAAGTCCAGCTGTTTCCAAAGCCTACATTCGTTCCATTTCATAAATCTGAACCAAATAATCGTAAAGGTTATATAATTGTTTAGAAATAATTAAATAGTGATATGAAAGGATTTCCATTGTACACAAATTAGGGTTTTTTTTTCAGAAAGTATAGGGCAGAGGAGTACATATTGTGTAACCCCTTATTAGTAAGTAAAACAGAGAGATCACAAAACACATACACATTACCAGAATGCACAAATTATTTAGGCTACTTAGTCCCTTTCTGCCTCATTTCTTCAGTTATGAAATGGCTATAAAATAATACCATCCATCTCCTTAGAAGCCTAACACGAGAATTAAACTGAACACATGCAAAGTTTTGGAACCTACAGCCTAAGTACTAAATCCTATATGTAGACAACCAAGTAATAGCATACTTGCAATTGCTATACGCTAACAACTACGTTTATCACTACTGCTATTATTAAATTAATGCATGGTTTCCAAGTGATTGCATTACACGACAGGATATGCCTTCCCCACCCCTCAGCAATTTAAAGCGTGAAGCACACCCACAACAATGCCAATGGACAGGTGAAGTAAAAGCCAGAAAATAAGAGAGCGGGAACATTCCGATATGCGTCTTACACTAATATTCTGTACTACGAAGTCAGGGGCTTCATCATTGGTGGGCTTGATCATAACAGAAAACGGAGCCTCCAGGGAGCGGCGCTTCCCATCCGTGACGCACAGCACGAACTGGTCGGCAATGGGTTCCGTTCTCAGATGCCTGGACTGCACATAGTTAATGTGCAAAGATTTCACGTCTTTCCACTGGAAGGAGGCTAGAACACACCAACACGGAACATGAAGAGCAAATAAGAGATCAGAGGTTGCTGCAACACCCGCCACTCATCAGCATAAAAGTGGATGCCCAGAGAGCAGACAGAAGAGTTCAAATTTGCATGAAAGACACAGAGCAACCACTGGTAACGAAGATGCACAGGGACTTTACGCCCACTCTTCGTTGTGCAGGATGAACGCCAGGGATGCTGCCCTTGATTAAACCACTGCCTCTACACGAGCAGCGCTTGTCACACTTGGGTAAGAAAGAGAACACCTTTCACACAAAGGCAAAACAAGAGTCAATAGATTATCTGTCTACTTGGCAGGCACATCAAGCAACTGACTGCATTAACTGGGATCAGCTGACTGATGTTTAGATACCGTGATATGGACTGAAATCAAAACAGAAAAAATACTCTAAGTTGTTGACTAAGTCACAGGAAAAATTGGATAACCTTTAAAGCAATTACTCTGAAATCCAATTATCTCTCATATTCAAAATATATGCCTCAAACAGGACTGGAGAATCCTTTACTTATAAAATGTTGCCTCTGGAAAATTTTGCTTTTGCTTTCTATTTTTGTTTTGTTTAGTCTCTGCCTGAACTAGAAGAGCTATTTAAACATGAGACACATTTTGGTTTCAATATCAATGTCATCTGTTCCAGTATCTCAGGCTTTCTCTGTCATAACAATCACAATGTATTTTCCAAGCTGCTGTACCAGTATCTTAAAAATGCTACAAAGCTGCGAGACTGATGCCTTGTGAGCTCCCGGCAAATTCTATCAAAGTACTCTGTGCTGCCATGAGAGCCTTTAGAAATATTCTCTCTTCAACGTTTATTCTTATATTTTCCACAAGTAAATTTGCATTTATCTTGATATAAACTTGACACGGAAAAGTCAGAAAAAAATTAAAACAAACAACAATAAGATGTGAAAGTATCAGCTGTAATAATAATATCTTGAATGTATACGGAGCTAAGAACATTTCTGATTCCTTATTAAACATGACCCAACTGATCACACGCATGAAATGGGCATCGTCCGGCGTCATGAGACCATGACTTACCTATGCTGATCCCCATATTGCTTTTCTCAAACCCTGCAGAAGGGAGTGTGTTTTCAAGGTAGCCAAACTGCGGCGGAGAAACCAAAACAAACTCCAAGTCGTCTGCAGCAGTGTCCGGGTCAGTGGCAGACAAATGGTGAACGGTGAGTGCCGCTGAGGACCCCTCATCCACAACAAACATGGAGCCTGCACACCAATAACAATATAATGAGGACCTAGCACTTCTGACCAGAGAAGGGAGGACAAAGGGAACGGTGGAAATTCCAGTTCAGAAAAGCCTCCCACACGGAGACACATCTCCGTGGGAGATGTTCATTCCCTGGGGCATCATTCCCATTACAGTGAAAACACTTAGGGTAACGGGTGGAATTCAACTGGACTTGTGGAGTTGCTGTTTCTCTGGTACAAGCCAGCCAGATAATAATGGTAAGACAGAAAACAATGCTGAAGGCTCCAGTACAAAACTTCCCTCATTCTCAAAGAACTCTGATTTCCCTCGAGTCCCTACAGAAGTGACAAATGAAAGTAAGAATTGCCAAACTGTTTTAATGGTAAGCCACTAAATGGAGTGTATGTACTCTTCAAGATCAGTTGTTACCTCTGTTCGTCAGAGTGTTAATTGCCTGAGAGCTATTATGAATTGCTCATAACGAACATTCTTTTCCTGCCTGGTGCTTAATTATTCTGCTGGGATAATGCTTCCTTTCTAGAACATTGCTTGGGAGATAGTTTGCAAATTACAATAACATTCATACATATGCTGATTTTTTTTCTGAGAGACAGGACATATACATAATGCTTATGAAGAGATGACTTTCTAAAAAGCAAATAAAGTTAAATGTATATAAATGGTCTCTCTGGTATACTCGTCCTAATAGAAATTATTATGGATAAAATAAATCACTCCAGCAGGCAGCAATTTATATTTTTCCCATGTGAAATAAAACCAGAATATTTGAGAATTCCAGTGTTGTCCTGGTCCCAAAGCATGCATGTTCTCTCCCTCCCTCCCAATATTTAAAGTAAACTCTTTTGCCTTGTGAACTTTTATAGATTTGGAGTTTTCTACAAGTTTCTATTGAGGCAATTATTAGAGGGAAATCATTTGTGATGTTTTGCCTGTAAATAAAGTGCATTACTTCACTAACCCACAGCTACAACAGTAGGTGAGCTAATAGTACTTTAACAAAAAAAAATTGTCACCTAATGCAATTGAAGGTGGCTGATTGTCTACTGGATATACTGTGACATTCAGATCATACACTGGAAAGGACCCATGAAGAGGAACAGATGGATTCGGTCCATTGTAGCAACAGCCATTCACAGAAGGGCCAGCTTCTTGATCAGAAACCACCAATGCAATGGTGTCAAAACAAGGCACCACGCCAACCTCGCCACCTGGAAGACACAACGATGGCTGAAACTTGACTTTTTTAAAATACAGAAAACCAAGATCAAATCCACTTACACCTCTTCTGCAAGCACTGAATGGCAAGAGAAGGAACTTGTGTGGATAAAATGTGAAACCCAATTTTATCACTATGAAATTAAATATAGTCATGAAAATAATGCCAAAATGCTGTCCATCTGCTGCCTCCAGTGAAAGCTCTGCCAGCCATCTACCACCATATGGAGGGCAACCTAGGGCTAACAAGGGTCTGACAGTTCACAGATGAACAAGGGAAAGGCAGGAAGCTTGCCTGGCGATGGTTTCATTCTTCCCTCATAACCATTTAGCACTAGGACCAATCTCAGGGAGAAGCAGCAGGCACCCTTGTCACGCCCTTGTCCCTTGGCCGACTGTCTTTCCATCTGCATTAACCAACTTAAATAAATAACAGCAACAACGCAGTGCTTATATGAACAGAGGACTCGAGCAGGTGAGGAACAACGGTGACCCACAGTTTGGTCATTTATTTCAATATTTCCTTTTCATATAGTAGCCAACATTTTCTGCTGAAGTAGCAACTACGCCTGGATAAGAAGTGGCATTTACTGTCACGTTCTTCCCTGTGCTTTTTTTTTTAGTCTTACTAAGATTCAAAATGACCCCAGTTTGAACAGCAAGAGGAGGAGGAAGGAAGAAAACTCCGTAGCTTGGCAGCACACAGGATATTTCCTGAACACAGTGCATGGCAGAGGAGAACTTGCTCTCCAGGGACAGGAAGGCCCTGCCACGTGCTCTTCAATTCTCAGGCATCACCTCTGACCTGCCAAGAGGGCAGCGATTCGTGCTGTGAGCTTCCATGAGCCTAGGGCTTGAAAGATCAGGAACCTCATCTCTCCTCACCAGGCACACTGGTCAAATCTGCAGAGTACCGTGCTTAATATCATTTTCCCTATTCGGAAAAACGACAAGGAAAACCCACAGATGATTTCACTGAGCAACTAAAAGATTAAAGGACGATACACCGGAAAAACAGGGTTGAAGTCAGAGTTAGAAAGAAACAATCTGTGTTCAACTCTGGGAGAAGGCAAAAATAAGAGCACTCTCCCCTCTTCGTGTTAGCTAAAAAAATGGCTTGAAATATTCATCCATCACTTATTCACTTGATAAACATTTATTTAAAAGCCTAAAATGAAACAGTGTCCTGGTTGTTCCTGCAGAGAAAAGGCTGATATTTTGTAACTGTCAAAAGCATTTCAGGAGAATTTCAAAAGTCAAAAGATTGTGTCAGACAGTCTAAGGGTGGAACGGAACACGGTGTGATCAGAGTATCACAGATGTGTGTGTGCACACATCCTGTGGGTTAGACCACAGGAAATTCTACTACTGAATCTTTTAAAATCTGTTAAGTGGCAATTTCACTTACTGAAGTTCTGCTAACTACTGAAATTACTCCTAAGACGGCATGCAAATAAGAGGGTAGTGAGACATCACTTAAAGAAGGGAAGTCTGGCCAAGAGAGCAGACGTTCTTGTATTAACCAACCACAGACAACTGGTACCCTAACAAATCAGTGTTTTCCAAAATACATATGAAAATATTAAATCAAAATGTTTTCTCTCATTTCCAAATTAGTCCTCAGCAGTCTCTATCCCTCCTCCTTCAGATCCCTCCCCACCTCATTGATTGAATTTTGTCTCTTCACATAAAAAAAAGTGACTTGAATTCTGGTGGCCCTTTCTTCCTGTATCCATCCTACTTCCTCCATGCAATTTTCAGTTTAAAGAGGCATATGAATGAGTAAACAGGAAGTTGCAAGAGTGTGTGATTAATTCCAGCAGGAGGAAATATCTGCTATGATAGAGGCAGTGTCCTAGCCCAGACCTCAGAGCATGTGCAAGGGGAGGTAATATGATGATGTGCAGATATGTCCCGCTGGCATCTTTGCATATGAATGGGTTTGTCTGCCCATTTAAGTCAAAATCTTTCACAGTGGGGCTGGATTACACTCCATGTAAACGCACAGTTCCTGGGGCTGTGCCTTGTTGCAATGCTCAATTAGTATTTTCTCTAGTTGTTCTTCTTCATGTGGAGAACAAATATCACCTGCGTAACACTATACTGTGATGCCAGAAATGTAAGCGTGGTGCTTATAAGCAAGTATTTGTTACAGACCCATCTAATCTGTGTTCACACTGCCACGTGCTGCAGGCAAGTCACGTGGTGGAGATACTATCTTTGCTTCTTAAGAACTCAAAAAGTGGACTAGTTTACTGCCTAGGTGCTAGCTGATGATCAGCAAACTTCAGAAACTAATAATGTAATTTTTTTTCACTGAGTTTATTGGTAATTTTAGGTATACAGTACATTTACATTTATCACTGTGATCTTGTACCTTTACATGGCAGGTCTTGGTTCTCATTTTTTCCCCTTATCCTTGCCCTCCCTTCACCCCCTCCACCCTTTCCTATTTACAAAAACTTTGTTTTTTCATTTTCTCTTATTTTTTCTTTTACCTTATTTCCTTTTCCCTACCCTTCCTACTTCTCCTACACTTTTAGCCCTTTAATTCCTATTTCACATTGTCAATTACACCATTTGGATTTTACTTACACTTTTAGTTTTCCACACCAGAGAAACTATTCAGTATTTACATGTGTCTTATTTAAGTGTATGGCCTCAGTGTGCATCCATTTTCCTATGAATGACTCTAGTTTCTCATTCTTTATGGCTGAGTAGTACTCCATTTTATAGAGAAACCACATCTTCTTTATCCAGTCTCCAACTGATGGGCAATTGGGCTGGGAAACTAATAACGTAGTTTCCTTGACGATATTACTTCAAGCATTTCTATTAAGACTTATGAATCCATAAGGTACAGTGGCCAAATAAGCCTCCTTCAAATTGACCAAAAGAGAGCATCCAGGACAGAGCAGCAAGTGACAACTGTTCTTTCTCCACTTTTTGAGAGTCCCTAGAACACTGAGATCAGAAGCATTTCTGTACATGATGATCGTATTGGGAAAATGGGATACAGGCAGCAGCTGTATCGTTTTTGATGGAAACCAGCATAAATACCATCATCAGGTCATGGGAGCCCACAGCCAGGAGTGAAGTGAGGACTCCCACGTTGCCTGCACCCCTCATGACTCACAACGCTGTCACTTACCTGTGTGTCTGTATGTCACAGCTCCGGAGCTGAGATCTCCCTGGGAAAACTGATCCACTTCGACTCCGGCCTTCCTCACCACCCCATGCTGGGGTTCTCGGGCAATCCAAAACATCAGTTTCAAGTCATCACTGTCCACATCAGTAGCAGAAACATACTCGTGAGTGATGACCACCTCTCCACCCTCTGGGCAATGCATCATGGGGATGAGGCCAGGCTTTAGGACTGGGGGCTCATCATTTACAGGGAATACCTACAAAGAAAAAAAGACAAACTTTCCAGGAGACAAAATGAAATGACAAACTGTCCAACTGGTACCCAGTAGCTCACAGTCACGTTGACAGGTATTTTCAATCTCCCAGTCATAGCACCAACAGCCATGGAACGCGGCCAAGAAGGCTGCGTTTTCCCACTTTCCCCTATGTACCATCTTGCAAGGAATGGCCCCTGTGGGAGGCAATTTAGGCAGCGTCGGGGGAATCCGGTTATGGTCTGGGACTTCAAGCTCTCATCCCTTTCCAAAAACACTACAAATAAAATGTAATATAAAGCATTTCTCACCACAGTCCCTGCTTCCATTGTTAAATTCACGCATATTCACCTGGAATTCTGTTCCTGGTGGATGATGCAGAAACATTCACAGCATTGTGTCTTTTTATTTCAAAAGATTTAGTGATCACGAAGCTTTCCTCTACCTTCAACTTCCTGCTGCCCAGAAAGTTTCTCTGGGCTCACACTGAGCCACAGCAGCATTTCAGATGCTTTGAGCTGCGTGCGATATGGCGACCTGGTGTGAGCCCCAGAGCCTTGCTTTGCGTCAGGCTCGTCTGGGAGCCTTTACGTTTCTCTCCCCGCTCTTCCACCAAAGGGATCTTTTCAAATGTCACAGCTCTGCAGGGACCTTCAGCGGCTTCCCGGCTCCTCCCGCAGCTCACCGTGCCATCCAGGGGGTGCCTTGCTACCGTCCTGCACTTTCACTCCCGCAGGTCTCAGGCCCTTGCATTCCCTGTCTCTTGCCCAGCAGACTTTTTCTCAGCTAATTACTGCTTTAGGTTCTATGTGGATTCCCTGACCATTCGGGCTAATTTGGGGCTCCTGTTGTTTACTCTCTTTTAGCATCTGTTTATTTGGTAAAACACATATGGTTTTTAATGAATTAATTATTTTAGTGCTGATTTGTTTAATTCCTGTCTTCAAACTTGGCCTGTAACCTCTAGAAGAACAGGGGCCCTTTTTGCCTTGCTCATTACTATGTTCCAAGCATCTGGTCTAAGACATGCCATAAAGAACACACAGAGGGCCAGGGATTTAGCTCAGTGGCACTGTGCCTGCCTTGCAAGTGCAAGGTCCTGAGTTCTACCGCTGGTACAAACAAACAAACAAAAAAAGAACACACATAAACATTTGTTGAATGAAGGAATAAATGAGTACAAATTTAAATATATGCCCTAATTATTCTTCTGTTTAAAGAGGCTAACAACTATACCACAAATACACATGAAATTATTTTGACAGTTTCCTGCAATGGGTAGAGGGATGGGCTGAGAGAAGCCCCAGCTTAATTATTTAATCAAAGATATAAAAACAGTATCTAATATTTTTCTATTTTTCTATTGGCTTAGTAAGAAAGAAGTCTTTGTTCCTGTCTTTCATGTGAATTCATTAAAGACTTCTATTATGGTTTTGACTCTAAGGAATTTCACGGATCAATTCAAATGGATAATAAAATCCAAAGGAAAAGAATTAAAACATCCCCTTTAGGCAAAAAGACTACAAACGCTTGCCCCAAAATTGTGCCTTCAACTGCACAGAACATACCCATTTTTTTTGAAAAGTAGCAATAAACAGATTCCTTGCCCAAAATGAATTGCATATTACCAGTAATAAGATGGTCAGAGACAGAAAACAGGGTTGGAGCTTTTTCCCCTGAAATTTTTTGGGGGAGGGGGGACTCACTTCAGTTGAGCTTTTTGTGTATGTAAGTCTGCTGAAAAAGAGAACACACCTTTATGAAGCTGAAATAACATACTGCTCGTCATCGAGACCTCAAAGGCTGTTATGAGGACAAAGTAGGGAAACATAAGAAAAGGCTCCATACCATCCCTGGTGCAGAAAGTTACTAAGGACCTGTTGGCAATGGAATTACCTGTCAAGGAAGAAGTGTGGCACTGGTGAGGACGCTGGCCTGGGTATCAAGAAATGGAGATGCCAGCCAACTTACACTTTGGACAAATCATCTGATCTTCTTAGGCCTAAGTGTCCTTAACTATGAAACAGGGATGATTCCTTCCCTAGCTTAAATAACAGATGTATGTGATATTATTAATGACTGCCTTAGTTATTTTCCTCATTGCTGAGACAGAATACCAGACACTCAAAGTTAAAGGAGGAAAGGTTTACTTGGCTTACAGTTTGCAGAGTCCTTAATCAACTACTCCACGGCAGGGTGGTGTGGCAGAGGGGCATCGCAGATGAGAAACAGTCTAAGACAAGCAGGTAAGGGAGAGCACATTAGCCCTCTTTCTGTCCAATATTTTATGCAGGTTACCTAGCCTAGGGCAGGTGTAGTTCTCATACCCTTAATCCCAACCAGAACTATGCCAAACCAATCAGTGGACTGATTTAGTAATCATAGACCCCCCGCCATACCGGCACAAGACAGTCTAGATCCAGCTACTTTTGAAAAGTGCCCCACCCCCGTGATTACATGAGGCCTTGGGAGGACATCAAGGCACAAGCTATAACAATGACCAATTATAAAATATATTAAAACACATTACCACTAATCATAATTGCACATCACAAAAATCTGGCTGATATTCAAACAGAAAGAGACAGAATCTAGCATAATAAAAATAATTAGTGGTCCTTCAGGGAACAAATTTTCTGTAGCCCTTGCTTGGTCACTATCAACACCTGCAAATCCTATGAGTTATGCTCATGGACACTGATAGACACTACAGAGAAATGGCAGAGTTCTTAGAAGTCCTTTCAGTATGTACTCAAACTATATTGGTATATTTTTCTTTACTTGTCAAGAAGGAGAAAAACAACTTCAAGTAGGCGGCCAAAAATTCACAAAAGAGCTATACACACTTGCATACATGACTTCTTCCAAAAGGAAGGAAAATCTCAGTGATGCATTTCTAGGCTAACTTGCTGAACTGCTAACTAATCTTTCTGAGTGTTATGATTCGAAAGAATTGCAAATCGTTTAGGCATGTGTTATGACTTGTCTAGATGTCCCCCAAAGCCTCATGTAGTCATAGATGGAGATTTTCAGAGGTGGCTGGATCTAGAGTGTGTGATGCTGTGATCAGGGATATGATGCTGGGATTGATTATTCATGGTATAATGCTAGAATCAAGGATGCCCCACCCTGGGTGCGAGTGGATAAAATATAGGGACAGAGACAGGACTGCTGCCATCGCTTGCTGCTTTGCTACTTTGCTGCCTTCTGCCTGACATAAACTGTTTCTCCTCTGCAATGCCCCTCAGCTAAGCACCGGAGCCAGCCAATTATGGACTAAAACTGCTACAAACTGTGAGGCAAACAAACCCTTCCTCCTCTAACTTTGGGTGTTGGGTATTTTGTCTCAGCAATGAGAAAAAGAGTAACTAAGACAACATGGAATCTATTACCTCAAAAATCAAGTATCTGGTGTTGAGGTATGAGTATTTATATTCTTAAATGGATTGGAGAGAATAATATGCCCATTCACCAATATAACCATGCCTGGTTCAAGTGGTAAGCCGGCATTCTTTTTTTTGCTTTGGACTCTGTATGTTTTAAGTTATATCTAAGAAGTTTCCAAAATAGATGTTTTAGTTTTACACAACACAAGGAGGAAAATCTTCTACTCACCTCAACATGTAGAACAAATTCGGCCCAATTTGTGCCATCTGTGACCTGCAAGTATATGTCGTCCTGAAGAACCTCAGATCCATCATGTCGATACCTGTGGGAATAATGTTTGTAACCATTCTTTCAAGAACACTGTGAGAGTAAACTGAGTTGATGTATTACCCAAGAGTTCCTCCACAATTTTGGACTTGTGTTGAAAGAATGAATGAAGGAAGGAAGGAATGAGAAAAAATAGCACAATAATGAAGTTACATATTTAATACACAAGTATCCTTCAGTGTAAAATTGCTCCACCTTGGGAAAATGTATTGTATATGTTGGTGATTTGTCCACAAATCAAAAAGTAGGACTTCAATGGCCCCGTGACAATGGGAACCACTTCGTGGAGCTCTGCCTACTTAAAGCCTGGCTGGGGCCAGACAGACCCCAAAATCTAGCAACAGACAAGGAAAAGTGGAATCTCAATCTGATGAGTCCCTCTCCCACTTTCAAAGCTAATTCTGCCCGTACTCTGAATCTACCCAGCTGCTCTCTAAACCTTGATCCATGAATTACATTTGCCTCCCCTCTACTATTTCCCTCTTCCACTTACTAGCTCTCTTCCTCTCAGTCTACAAAGGCTCTTAAATCTCTCTCTCAGATTTAAAAATACCCTTCCTTGATCACCCTTGGCCCTATTTTCCTTTAATCATCAGCCAAGTTCCTTGAAGGGATTGTCTAATTCTAGGCTTTCCATGGACTTTCCAGCCCACTGCAGTTTATGCCCAGTAATTTCTAAATAGCTACTGAATTCATTGAGCCAAATTTTCAAAAATCTGTTCCAGATACTAAGAAATGGAAGTAAGTCCTAGAAACGGAAAGTAAAAAGTTACACTAAATACAGCAGAGAATATTGAACATATAAGATATTTATCAGTGGAAAAAAAAATCAAGACTATATTTACTTGGGAACCCCCCAGGCTTCCCACATTCAGCCTCCTATGCTCTGTCTGGCCATACTCCCTGCTGCTTCCATCAGATAGACCGATGAGTGATAATGTGCTGATCCTGTTTTACTCTATTAGTACCCTAAACAGTCAAGTGGACCTCAGGGCACATATCCAAAGGTGTGACTAGTCAACGACATTTTTCAATACTTCATTGTGTGAGTACCTAGCTAAGTGACCTTGGGAAGCCTCATGGACTTAGTTTTTAACTATAATATGAGAAATGAATCCTCTACCTTGCGAGGTTTGATTACTGTGAAAAAATAAATAAATAAAATTAATTGCAAATCTCTAATTAGAGTACTTTAACATATAGTTCTAGCAGGCTTTGGTACTTTTTTCCTATCATTCATTTATTCCCTAGTAAGAACTGCCTAAACAGAATGCTCTGTGTAACATGTAGCTAAGACCCGAGAACCCAAAATGAAAAAGAAGAAAACAGAAACTTTAGTAGCAATAGGTATATAGTGAAAAGAGGTCAAGAGGTTGGGAACTGTTAATCTGGCTCTTAGAAATCTCAGTACTATTCCACAGCCCACCTACCCAGACCACCGTACTTGGTTCACCTACAAAATCAAATAACAGGCTGCCCTAACGACATTGATGAACAGAGATCTACCCGTTTCCAGAGTTACAAAATTGGCTTTTCTTAGAGCTGGGAATTTAATTATGTAGATTAGCCTCACAGAATATTTGTCTCCATTCATCTTGTTTGACTGTTACCCCTTGTGATAGGTGCAGTAGCAGCAAATTTAATATTCATAGCAATTAATTTTGTTGTTCAAATATTCATAGAGCCATCCCCACTGGCACAGCACACCAAAGGAAAATCAACTGTCTAGAGTGAAAGAAAAATTTGGTCATTTCTTATTTTCAATTCACTCTTAAAATTAGTAAATGACATTCTGGTAACCCTGAAAAAACTGTACACATTTCATTTTCCTTACCCTGCCTCGTGATTGATCAAGTAGGGGAGCCCAAGTATGTAAAGAAAAAGCTATGAAATATTCTAACCTAACTTTTAGGGTATGGAGGTCTTCCCAAGAAAAGGAATCCCTTGCACCCAGAGGAAATCCATGTAGCTCCACCCTTCCACTCAGAGGCAGCTCCCGCAGGGAGAGCCGGAGACTGTCCAGTGCGGTGTCCGCGTCAGAAACCAGAATGTGCTGTGTGCTGATGACACACAGATCTCCTTCTGCCACTCTCAGGTGGCTGGTGAGGACCTGGAGAAGAGGGAGAGAAGAGTCAAAGACTCGCTCTACTCTGAGGAGCCATGGACACAGAACTCATGCATTGCTAGAAACCTTTCAATACCATCTCCACACATCAATTAATTGGTTCCAGTACATGGTAGAGAGAGAAATTCACAGCTACAAAATTTGGCCAAAAGTTTTTACTAAATATCTCCAATTCTAAGCATTAATGTATACAAAGAAGTAAAGCAGATCCAGAAAAGTGAAAGGTTCTATAGTTCATTTCTCTCAGAGCCTGTACAGAATTAGTAATCAAATTGGTAACTACCTGCAATGACAAACTGAGGGAATAACGACTTCTCTCGTCTCATCTGTCTCCATCACTGTTTAACACACACATACGTTAGCCTACAACATAAACAAAACTATCCCAAAGTCTCCGGGAATAAAAGGAACTATGTCTTCTCCTTTAAAAAACAAAAACAATAACAAAAAAAACCCTAAACAATCTTAAACACCGAGTTTCAATTGTGGTATTTGGAGATGGAACTAGACTAGGGAAATTGAAGACTAGACATTCAAGATTAAACAGGAAATAAATTTTTGGGTGTGTGTGTGTGTGTTTGTGTGTGTGTGTAACGGGGATTGAACTCGGGTCCTTGTGCTTGCAAAGCAGGCACTGGAACCACTGAGCTAAGTCCCCAGCCTAAACAGGAAATAAATTTAGTCAGACACTAGACTGAAATATTAAAAACATAAGGACAACAACAGGAAAATCCAGTTTTTAATCTCAGAATTCATTTGTAGGTCAAAAACAAATTAGAGTGCTTTGGACTATTTTGTCACCACACTGGAAGTGGGCAATAAGTTTTCTATGATCAAATAAGTCTAAAACACAGTTATATACAACATCCTCATGTTGGAGATTTATACGGCACAGATGCATATTCAAGGCTGTGAGATTTTTCATAGGAAAATCCGTTAACTTTGTGTAGCATTTTCCCAAATCCGTACAACTCTGCAGAAGTCACAGCAAGAGGGGCACCAAGGCACAAGCTCGGAGGGTCTGGGACGAGCACCCTGCCCACGTGAGGACACCACGTTCCTCTCCTAGGAAGCATCTGCTCTCCTGAGAGCAGCTGCCAGTCCCAGAAAGGAGAATGCCTGGGGGGAGGAGTTGGTGAAAGGGACCACGGAGGCAGGAGTAATAACCCACAGGCAGGGGGAGGGAAGGAAGCCAGCTGAGGCTGCAGCCTCCACTCAGGAGTCCACTCGCTCCTGGGGCCCACAGGGCACAGTGTGGGTAGAGCAGCCGCCCACAGCTACAAGTCCCACTGAAACGAGAGGGCAATTCTGGGGCAATTGCCTTCTGTCCTCCAATAAGCTATGGCCAAACAGCGAAAACCAAAACGATAGACTTGGCTTCCCACCATCACTCCCACCTCACCCCTACGCAAGTATCTCCTCTGTAGGTGGGAGGAGGAAGGGGACAGAGCTTGTGTTCAGAGCGGAGTGCAGACCAAGGTCCACATTTGCCAGCATTGTTTTCTGGAGCGACACCAAATTAGCCCCAAGATGGGGCTTCCACCAAATATTCTTTACTACATTCAATGATTGTTAAAATATCATTTTTGGGCAACTTGCGAACAACAGAAAGCATAAGTATTGCTTGGCCCCACTTACTAATCATTAACTCTCCCACCCTGGGCTCCGGTCCACAGGAGTGCAGGTAAGCGCACCAAACAAAATCCCATGTAGCCACCGCTCAGCCCAGCTCTCTGTGCGTATTCACCGCTCCTGTGGCTGGTTTCATGGAAGCTACTGATTTAAATTTTACATCTAACATTTTTGGTTCTTTAAAGTACTGTTTCATTTGCCCTGCACTGTAAATAAAAGACAGGAGCCATTATGCAGTCTTAGCCCCATGTCTTCTCAACTGTTCCATCCACCTTCATGTGAAGTTAACTATTCCCTTCACCCTTTGTAGTTCCTTGCCAGAGCACCCTTTTCTAGCAAGAGGCTTGGACTCCTTTGCATAAAATTTTCTCCATGGTTGTTCTGGAAAGAGCTTTGACTTCTTTAGATGCTAGGCTATTTCATGGTCTGAATCTCATGCACAGAAAAGAGTGGCCTGACTAAAATATCATCTGATTAACGCCACACATATCTTAATCCACTTCACTACAGGGAACACAACCTACTCTCTACTGGGAACACTGTCAGGGAATGAGCTAATTTAGATTCCTTGGTGTGAGCTCCCTGGAGTATCTTCCACCAGAGTTTACTCGCTCACTAGCATGAGGGATCAGGTGGGTGAAACAAATGAGTGTGGTGAGCCGTGGGGACTTTGGCGGTCAGGGAGCCCCTCCACCTCACAGCTCCATGAGCTACATGGGCTCAGTGTTGCTAGCATTTCCACATTTTCAAGAGAACCCAAAGTCAGACTCGATAGGAAATCTCTTGAACCTTAAACAATGACAATTTGTTATTTTACAATATTGTTTAGATCCATCAGACCACTTCTGCATGCTGAGTAAGCCCCTGAGGCCCTAGATAAGCTCTGTTCCACAATCTTAGGCAGGTGCAAGGATGGTGGCAAATGACCAGGAAAGAGAACAGGGCTGGCTATATTTCAGGAAGGTACCTGGAGAAGGTGACCTTGTTTCTCAGGATGAGAGAACTTTTTGGCTTATAAGGGATGGGAACTTTTCCTGTGTCTTTACATTTCTGAGGGGAAATGGGACCATCTATTGTCAACTAATCAAATGTAGCACTCTGAGAGGGGAGGAATGATAGCATATGGAACAGACTCAGTGTGAACCTCGGCCTCACAGAGAAGATCCACAGCTACTATCTATTGTCTTTAGAGTTTGGTTTTAATGAAAGACCCAAGCTCTTTAAGATTTACATAAGCACTGAGGAGCAGAACAGGGAAGAGCAAAAGCATCCATCTTAACTCATTTTGGAAATTACAGAGTTGCTTTGGATTATACAGCAGCATGGTTGGCCAGTGCTGAGAGCAAATAAGACCTTCTGGTTGCTAAGAGACCCCTAATTTAATTCTCTTTCTCTGATCAACATGTGAAACTCAGCAGAAAGAAAAGGAAATGAAAGAGATTTTGATAAAGCTTTGAAAACAATGCCAAATTCAGAAACTGGAAAAATCTCACTTTTTAGCTAGAAAGTCTCATGAGGTGAAGAAATCCTCTTCCCCAATTTTTTTTTTCTACACAGCAGCTGGAAAATTTAAAAAGTGAGTCCTCTCCCGCCCTTTGAATCTTCCATACCAAGAATTGTACACACCTTGGGAATCTGATTGTCCACTGGGAGAATCGTAATATTAAAACAGATCCCGAGCAAAGTGCCACCGTGTTGGTTACTGACGGAAAATCGGAACTGGACCTGTTGAAGGTGGGGGCCTACATCTTCCATGGGTGGCATGTAGGCTACTTTCAAATAGTTCACAGCACGCTGCAAAGAGAGTAAAATGGGACATGTGAGTGTTGATTTGCAAAGACCAGACACTTTTGGAGACCTAGGTCCAAGAGAACCACCATCTTAAATGATAATAAACACTGGAAATGCCACTGTAGTCAATTTAAAGATTTCCAAAGATCTATTTTATGAATCACATATTCTACTTACAAGGAGGTAAATGGATAAAGAAATTAAGCATGTCACCAGCCAAAGATGCGCATACACCTGTAATCCCAGCAGGAGATTCCAAGTTCAAGCCCAGCCTAAGCAACCTAGCAACTTCATGAGACCCTGTCTTAAAACATTTAAAAAGGGTTCTCAGTACAAAATCCCCAGGTTGAATACTCAGAATTGCAAAGCGAGAAAAAAAACTAAGCATGTCAGCGCTTGACAACAGCCAACTCTATAAAAGACGGGAGACTTATATTTCCACCCAGTTCCACCATACAGTAGCTGAGTGATACTGGTAAGCTGCTTAACCTTGTTAGGCAGTGAACAAAATAATGGACATTATTTTAAACAAAATAATGGTCATTATCACTTGGGAGGGACGTGCTCATTTACAATCTCTAACTACACAGAACTAAGCATACTTAGCCCCAAGTACTTGTCACCACTGCTGCCTGAGCACTTGTCACCATTACTGGGGCTTCCACCCAGTCTGCGAAGTAGAGTGCACAGGAGTAGGCAGAGAGAGAGTGAAGGATTGCGGAAGGTAGTAAATGTGCTAAACTGTGTTTCCCACAAAAGACATGCTGAAGTCCTCACCCTTAGTACCTAAGAACGCGGGCTTGTTTGGAAATAGGGTCATTACATACGCAACTGGCTAAGGTGATGTCACATGGGGCAAGTTGGCCCCTAATCCAACGTAGTAATCAGTGTTCTTTTAACAGGAGGAGAGAGACACCAAGGAAGACAACTGCCAAGGGATACACAGCCACACTACTCCTGTGTATGCACCAGCCATGGAATGCAAAAGATCGCTGGTAAACACCCGGAAGCCGAAAAGAAGCAAAGGAGTTGCCCTACCGGGTCTCAAAAGGAGCACAACCCTGCAATCCTGATTTCAGACTTCCAGCTTCCAGAACCATGAGAAAATAAGTCTCACACTGGCAATCCTAGGAAATACTGCAGATAACTGAATGAGCTGAATTTAGTGAAATAAAAACACAAGCATGGAGGCTCCAGAGTCCTGCTGCTGGTAAAACAATGTAAAAAGCTGTGTTGAATTACAACAAGATTTTGAAATTTTATCCAACTTAATAAAACACTTTCAAATAGATGCCACATCCCTTCTGGAAATGTGCAAGCACAAAGAATAAAGACATCGAGCTCTTATGGCAGATATCAATGCCAGCATTCTCAGGGGTCACACTAGCCCTATCTTCTCAGAGAATATTTACACTGTGTTTGTCAATATTTTAGCAGACCGTACCTGAGTAAATGACCTCAGTCCCAAGGCTGCAGGATTTTTTGTTAGCTTTGGTATGCTGTCCACCATGAATAGCTTCCCAGCGTCCAAATGTCTAAAGAGAAATACAGGAGAATACATCAGCTAATTTCCTGGCTAAGAAAAATTAAATCAAATAGCCCATAACCAAAACTGCAAAACGTAAAAGAGCTCATGATGACAAGAAATCTGATATTCCATCCTTATATTCTCTTTTGATGCTGGGGGCTCCTAGTAGTGCTCAGTATCAACGCCATCCTCATTGTGACTACAAAGCGTAAAGTCCAGAATTTCTGTTGTCATGAAAGGAAATCATAGTCTTAAGAGTGTTTCCTTGTTACTCTGTGCGTGAGACTGGTCTGAGGCTGAGTCACTCAGCCTTTCTGGAATGAGATCAGACAATAGGGTCATGCTGTGTTTTATAAGATCTAAAAATAATGTTATGAAGACCACTGTAAATTTTACTAAAAATAAGCATCTTCTTTTTAAAAAATGAGAATTAAAACTGTTTTTAGCCTACCTATGTTGAAAACATTATAAACTACAGATCACTAATTAACACAGCTTTGAAAGACAGTATGAGAAAATGTGAGATGAAAGTAAAGACTGAACTGTGTCCAAGTCTATGTTTGGCCACTGAAGCAATCAAATTGTAGGGTACTGACACTTCTGACGCTCCAGTCCTTGAGCTAATAGATTACATGATGACTTTTTAGATACCTGTGGCTGAAAGTGAAAAATGGAGGGGTTGTTATTGTGTAGAGCAGCTCCCCATAGGATTCTGTGTCTAGGAAATGTAGATGTTTCTTAGTTATGTAGGCCACCTCTGTTTCCTTGACAACCAAATGCCGAGAAACTCCGGGAGCCTCCTGTGGGAGCTGGTCATCCACAGGAGTGACATGGATCATTACTACCTGGAATAAAAATACCTGTGTAATTCACTTCAAATGCCAAGAAATCACCAACGATGAAGCCTTATAATCACCCCATTAGCATTACTATAATTTTCAAAACCTGTCATCTATATCACCCTCTGTCAAATGATTCAGGAGCTATTAAGACTGTTACTTAAAAATGGAATGTCCTTCACACACTGGGTATCATATTTTAAGAATACAATTACCACAATTATAGTTAATCCAGTCAACAGCCAACAGTGGGAAAACAACGTACTTTGCATGTTCCCAATTTTATTTTTCCATTTCCCTCCTACCAACTGCAGTGCTTGTATACTTTCCTCTATTCGATCATCAATCCTAGATACCTTGATGTAACTCCTGGTTCCTCCTCTTCCGCTCACCTATAACCACCACCAAGTTTCTACCTGTAAAGTCCCCTACACAGAAACGACATCAGCCTTCAGTGTCATTCCCACTGCTCCTGGTCTAGCTCTCATACCTTCTTCCTTACACCATTACAACAGCTTCCTGTGAACTCTAACTCCAACTGCTAATCTAGACTTTCTATACCTCTAAAAAGTACAAATCGAGTTAACTGGCCTCCTCAAAAATCTTAACCACCCAGAAAGTACAGAATTACTCCAACTCCTCAGTATGAAATCCAAGAACCTTCAGACTGTAGACTTGCTCTGTGTGCCAACTTTATTTTGTACTCTATTTCAACATGAATCCAACACCCCAGTTGTTGTCGACCTCAAGGGTGCCCCTATACTTTGAATCATGTTGTTTGCTCAATCTAGAGTGCTCTTCTCTTTGCTTTCTCTAAAGGTCCTTCTCACACTTAAAGGCTCTTCTTCAAACATCCCCCAATTACTCTGCTAAAACTGTTTCTGAATGTTGCTTATTCCTTGCTGCGGTTTGAATATTTGTGCCGCCTCCAAGACTCATGTTGAAGCTTAAGCCCCCATGCAAAGTAGTAAGTAGTGGGGCTTTCAAATGGCAACTTATGCCTTATAAAAGGGATGGGGGGAGCTTGTCCTTGCGTCCTTCTGCCTTGAGAGGGCACAGAGCTCACTGCCTCCAGGTTGCCATCCTGGAAGCAGACAGCAGTCCTCACCAGACACCAATACCACGGGTGCCTCTAGCCTGGACATTCCAGTCTCCAGAACCATGAGAAGTAAGTGTCTCTTGGTTATAAGTTACCCCTCCTCAGGCATTATGCTAAAATAGTATGAATGGAATAAGCCATTTCTTGAATCACATACTTATTTCATTGTCTTGCCTCAGTTTACCTGTCGATCCATGAGAACAGGAGTAAACTGTAAACCATGTGTAATTTGAGAGTAAACAGTTAAAATCTTGGAGTGTACCACTTATATACTAGAATCTATTTGACCTTGAACAAGTTACTCAATTTCTTTGGTGTCATTTTTCATTTGCAAGTTAAGCATAATATTAGCAATCTCAAAGAAGCCAATAAAAATCAAATATTACTATGTAGATAAAATGTCTGGCATTTCATCATGGTTGCTGTCTGAATAAGCCCAGAAGTCCTATTTGTGATTTTCAGCAGGTTTGGATCGCAGTCCACTAAAAGGAGGATCAGCCAAACAGCTTTTATCACCACATTTCTTTTCCCAGAGCAACTCGTAACTGATGACAAGGAAGCTAGTACTCCCTCTCTGGAAATGGCACATCGCTTGGCATCATGGGTCTGCCGCACGGAAGTATTCCTAGACTGGTTTTGATTTACTTTGCTGTTGTCACCAAGGCAAAGATCATTAATGGCAATTTTGTCTACAATAGTGTCCACCCAACTTGAAAATGAAGAGAATTCCTTTTCAAATTGACATACAAAACAGAAACTAATACTAAGCTTTTGCTACAATATTAAAAAATTAAACATCAGCTCACCAACCTATAAGCTGCGCCCCCTGGGGAAAATAATTTAATACCTTTGGGACTCAGCTTTTTTCCTTTTTTGGACATTAGACATAATGGCAATGGCTACTATCATGTGATATTATAATATTGTCATGACCAAACAAGACAGATAGCAGCAAACTGAGTATCTAATGTTTGTAGGTGGTAGGTAAATTAAATCCTTGTCTTTATCCTTTCATTACTTTTACAAAAGCATGCTTACTACCCGTTATGAAGCATTTCAATAATTAAAAATTAAAGCTAGTTATCAAAATAAAGAAACACAGTAACAGTCATTTTTCTAGTCTCTGAGAATCTGTGTCATGCTTTTTTTTTTTCCATTTATAGTATTTTGCTAATCTACGAAGTTCAGAATTCTCCATGGGGCCTCCCAGCTACAGCGTGGATCAGTGCGCCTCTACTTAATTGAAAAACTGGATTTAATAAGGAAACAATAGTTATTGTACCTTCAAAAGAGACCATTTTCCATGCTAATTTATTCTCCAATGTGTTCTTTATGTAAAAAGAATATACAAGCACGCTTTTTTTATCCTCCTGTTGTAATTCTTGGTGGGCACATTTTTCAACATGTTTTATGATTGCCTTAGTTGATGTGTCTTTACATATTTATGCATGTTCAAACAATTATTTTGTGTATGTCTATAGATGAGAAAAATCCTACTTTAACAAATTCCACAGAGAAATACAGCATTCTCGCTGTACTGAAACGTGGTTATAACAAAGACATTGAACATACCTTCCCAGGCAAAGAGGGAAATATTAGAGCCAGGGCCAATTCCTGGGCTCTTCCCTCTATGATTCCCCTAGAGGTCCCCCAAGCTGCTTATGGCCATGAGCACACACAAACACACTTCAAAGGATCAGAACATAAAATGAGGAATCAGTGTACCAAATGATATCCAGGCTTGACCCCCAGACTTAGGCTTCATCAGCTGGGACCTGACTTGCTTGTGGGCCTGAATTCTTGACCCTTTCCCAGCCCTGAGCTCTGATTCCTGCCTGCTCTTCATTTTGCTTCTTCCTTTGAAAATATCCCCTACTGGGGCTGGGGATTTAGCTCAGTGGTGCCTCTGCCTGCCTTGCAAGCACAAGGTCCTGAGTTTGATCTCTGGTATCTTCCCACCCCCAAAACAAAAAGAAAGAAGAAAAGAAAACATCCACTATTATTTTTATATCCACAAGAACTACTTCCAATGTTAGTTTTTCCCAGCATACTAGGTACAGTAGTTTAAGATGATAAACTCACTGTATTTTGGACAAGACAACCTAAAATGCTGCTTAGAGAAATACCCAGATGCCGGATACAGGGCTAAGTTGATACACAAATCTGAGCTAGAGAAATGAAGTCATTTCCTGGAATCAATGGGAATAAGCCCTAGGATCTCTCGTGGACATGAGATCTAGTGGAGCTCAAGTTCCTCGTACAAGGCAGTGTAATATTTGCCTATACCTATGTACGCCCTCCTGCACACTTTAGATCATCTCTGATTGTTTTACAATATCTAACACGATGTAAATGTTATGTAAATAGTGGTCACACAATACTGTTTCCAAAATAATGACAGGAAAAATAGTCTACATGGCTTCAGTTCTAATATTCTCTAGCATGCGTGCAGGACCCACAGATACTGGGGACTGACCCTAGTTAGGAGCCAGAGGAGTGCTTGACACTGGAAAGCACAGTTCACCCCATCTCTCCCTCTCTCCCCCTCTCTCCAACCAAACATTAAAAAGGTGGAAGTAGAGAAAATGTGATTATGGCTTCTTTAAAATCCACTATAGAGAATAAATTTATAACCAGATCTACAGAGTTTAGTCTGATGTATTTGCCCAAGTTTAGAAATAATCTTCCCTCCACAGTGTTAATTACTTCTGTCTTTACTATACAGAGAGCTGGCATCTGTATTTGTGTGTATAAAAAACAAAACATAAAAAATACATATACGACAACACGACAACAAAAGAAGAAAAAATAAGTCCTGAAATTCCCCCCTTTAAAAGGTGTCTGTTAAAAGTGATACGGTAATCTGGAAATATAGCTCAGGTTGAACAGGTGCCTAGATGATTTAGAAATAAATCCTACTAATACTTCCCATTTTGAATTATCAAGCCAACTAAGGTTTCAAGAAAAATTTAATCCAGAAATGGTATGTTGAAGACAGGATTGGGGTGGAGGTGTTATCTGAAAAGAAGTCCACTTCTTCGTCAAAAGGCAGATAAATTCAGAGTTTCCTTTCATTCTCCACGCTGTCTTAAAAGGGATCACCAACTCCTTCAGCTCCTGAACTCATATCATTCTTTCTGATCAAGCCCTCTATGTCAGTCAGCTTTCCTACTGCTGAACATAACACTTGACACTCACAACTTAAAGAAGAGGTTCGATTTGCTCATGGTTTCAGTCCATGATCAGCTGGCACCAAGGCAGAGACAGCATGGTGCAACAGAACTGCTCAGCTGATGGTAGGCAGGAAGCAGACCAGGAAGGAACAGGCTGGGGACCAGATATGGTACCAAAGCTATGCAGCCACGACCCACCCAGATACCAAGGAGCACGTGCGGCCAGTCTGCGAGGTGTTTCCTGCTCCAGTGGAGCTGGCGTGTCAGGATTAATGGTCACACCTTCCGTTTAGTTCAATCATCTGTGCTCATGACTGTGATGTTGACATTATAAAAGGATAAACGATGAACAGGACACATGCTCCACACACTGTAGTCCTTCTAGAACAGGTGTGAAGCTGTTGCATTCATATACATGTGACTTTCCAAGATGACAGGTATAAAATATCTGGCAAAATAATGTACATAGTAGGTGATCACTTAATTTCAGCTACCTACTTAAAAACCCTTAGTAATATCCTCTTTTTGCCAGGAGGCCTCCCTCCTATAGTTGTCCAGAAACTATATTCTATTTTCCGGTACTTTCTATATGACAAAGTTTTCTTGAGCTTATTTCTGCTTACCATATCCTGTAGTGATAGTAAAACTCTTAGATCTTCAAGTACAACATTAAGAGAAAATTTATTTATTGTGCATTTACCATGGACTAGAAAGTTCAATGCTCTCTAAGTATTGTGACACTTACCTTCATAGTAACTCCGTGAGAAAGGTTCTCTTACTACCTGTTCTACAGGGAAAGAAAGAAGGGTGCAAGTTGACTGGTTAGAATCAAGATCAAGAAGAAAACTCAGGCACTCTTACTCTAGAGCTTCCACTTTAGTGGCTACTTATAAAGTAAGTGCTTCTCTTGAGTGCTAGAAAGCAATCAAATTGTGTGGGATGTCCTATAAAAGTCTTGTGGTTAAATAACCTTAAAAACACAAAAATTCACAGCACTTTTTAGCTGTAATAGCTCCCAGACCTGATATCTGTTTGTGAGACTATGGAGAAATGTTCAGAAATAATCTCTTACCTGTGGCACTGAAAGATTTGGAGGTTCATGGCTATCCCACATGACAAATTCAAAAGAATCTTCAAAAATTTCTCCACCGAAGTGACGATAGTAAATGATC
This sequence comes from Fukomys damarensis, assembly GCF_012274545.1. NCBI lineage: Eukaryota > Metazoa > Chordata > Mammalia > Rodentia > Bathyergidae > Fukomys > Fukomys damarensis. The sequence goes on along the minus strand of NW_022900943.1, from coordinate 5,073,168 downwards.
CCATTAAGTAAATCCCTCTGAAGGAAGCCAGGGACAGGATAGCCTATTGGGTCCACAAAATACCACCTTTTAGTTTATACTGAACTGACTGACAAAAGCTTTCTGTGATTAGTTTGTCTGTGACCAAGGAATCTGCCTTAAATGTTTTACACAAAAACATTTATAATTAATAAACCAGAAAGATTAATATTGCTAGTAGCCTCTGTCTTAATAATGTAGAAAAATTAGATTTGGGAAATGTTTCCTAGAGACATCTTATTTTAAATATGTGATATACCACTATCTACTTATTTGGTTTCTATTTTATCAAACTCCTGACCTACCTATTTTAAGAAGTAGTCATGAAATTATTCTACCAAAAGGTAAACAAATGACAAATGAAACTGCTATGTCAGCCATCTAAAATAAGTCAAATATCAATCTTCAGACTTATTTGTTCTACCATCTTATAGGCAAATTTAAGTTTTCACTGCCTCAGCAAGCTCAAGGACCCAAATTTGATGCTGGTATCAAAAAAAAAAAAAGCAAATTTAAGTTTTCACAGTGTAGCGATTACCTTGAGGATCAGCTCTAGAACTTCCTGGATGTACAACCTCAGACAGACTAACTTAACTTATCTGAATCTCAGGCTTTCCACCTATCAAAGGAGAAGAATAGTATCTTATTTCCTAACTGTGCTGTCCACCTTGGCACAAATCCTGTCACAATTTCAGCCAACTCACAGTTGCATAGAAAGTTCTCAGTGGAAGAATCCATTCCATTTGAGCATTTGTAACTGCCTGGAACGTACCTATCAGCCCCGGCCCTGGCTTCTTCATGATCTCTCCAGCCTGCGGGGGTCTTGTGATATTAAAGAAGATGTAGTCATCACTGGAGTCCATGTCTGCGGCTCTCAGCATGGACCCCTGGATCAGGATGGTCTGCCCTTCCTCTAATTCAACCACAACATTGGTTATGAGGAATGGGGGGCTGTCATCTTTGGGCAAAATGTTGATAGGAAACTTGTGATGGATGCTATGATATCCATCAAATATCCTGAAGGCCACAACCTCTCCCTCCCGCAGAAGCTACACAGGTGCTCCCTGCCATACAATGGGACTTGGGCAGAAAGAGCCACCATCCACTGAAAATGTCACTACTCAAAAATGCATTTAATAGCCCTGACAAGCTCCTCATAAAGTCAAAAAACCATAAACTGCCTACAGATTGGGACCTCACAGCTCTGGTTTTGAATACTGGCTCCACTACTTTCCAGTGCAGACTGAGGCAAGGTATTTCTCAGAGACTCGTCTGTAAAACTGGAATAGCCATACTGTGATAGTTAAATTTATATGCCAATTTAACTGGCTTACTCCCTGGTGTCATAAATAAATAAATAATAAAAACATTATTTCTGCATGGTTCTAAGGACAGCATTTGAATCAGCAGACTGAGTGAAGAAAGTATCCTCACCTATCTGTTGAGGGCCACAGAGGACAAAGACACAGAGAAAGCATGGACTCTCTCTTGATTCGGAACATCCATCTTTCCCCTCAGACATCGCAGTTCCTGGTTCCCGGGACCATGAACTCTGCAGCTCACACCAGCACCCAACCTCAGCCAGCGCCTTGCTCCTCACACCTCTGGCCTAGAAATGGGAGTTACACAACAGCCGCCCTGTTCTCCGGCCTTGGTCTGGGGTGGAATTACTCCATGAGTTTTTCTAGTTCTCCAAAGTATCATGAGACTTCTCAGTCTCTGTAATTTCATAATAATAAAGCCCCTCATGTACATTTGTTTATATCCTGTTTGCTTTATTCATTTAACTAATACAAAGACCTATCAATATTCCGTAGCAAAGAGGAAGGAACTTGAATAAGAGCAAGCCAACGAAAAACACTGATTAGTCTCCAATCATCCCTCATGACAAAGACCTCAGGGGAGTGATCTTGCATGGGCCTCATCGACCCTCTTTGGGAAGCTGTTAGGAAGGAAAGCTGTCAGGCCCTGCCCCAGACCGACTGAGTCAGAAACGCTCTTTCAAGCCTTTCAGGAGGGTCTAATGCACACTAATGCTTGAGAGTCACTGGCTTAAGGGCCAAGAACTAGAGCTCTGAAATAAAACAGACTGGTTCGAATCCCAGTTCTGCCACTTTCCAGGTGTATGACTTAAGCAAGTCAGCTCCTCTGAGTCTCAGATTCCCTACTTGTAAAATAGGAATAGTAACAGCATCTTGATTCATCAAGCCGAAATGAGAGGAATGAGATATATGATAGGCAGTGTCACACAAAGTAAACGGTTAATTAACAGTAGCCCCGTTTTTTCGCCTCTCCTAATCCCAGAAGAGCATTGTGTTATAGCTACCATTCTCACTTCCATTTCAGTAGGATTAATAAGCAATGCTTCAAGTTTTGATCCAAGTGTTATAGTTCTTGACGGCAGGGGCACCCTATTACTCTCCTCACACCACGTAGCTCCGTGAAAGAACTCAGAAGAATAAATGATTAAACACTTGTGTAACAGGCACTGCTATTTTCGGGTCCGATAGCTACTTCTACTTCCTCCCCCATAGAACACTGGTTATATTTGGCCTGTCACTGTAACCAGTTACACGCACTCCAGTTCCCAGAGTCCACTGGGCAAAAAGGGGCTCTAAACGAGGTAAGCAGACGTAAGTGGAAGTCATTGTACTGGGCAACTTTTTTCATTGTCCCATTTATCTCTTTCCATCTTAAAGAAATTAAAAAGTAACTTTAATGAAGCCACCAGAGTGGACTGCTTTTACATGCAACTGAACATGTATCCTAATTGGCAAACACCAGTTTAAACTGGCTTCCCACCATCCTGGAATTGAGCAGGAGAATTTATCGTGATTTCTCTTTTTAAATTTTTAATTGCTTGTCAAAGTGAAGATAAACAAGAGTTCTCTTTTCACTTTATAGTTAGACAAACTAAGAGGATAACTGAGTTACTCTGTTACAAAGAACAGATTATTTTATCATTACGTATGAAGATTATATTTCGGTAACTATCACTCATATAATTATAATTATAAATTCATTTCATTTAAACTATGGCAACAAATAATATCATAACACTGTTATCACTGAAGTATTAAAAAAAGTTTTTCTATTTTAAATATGTTCCATGAAACCAAGAAACCAGAGGGAAATATTTTGTTTTCCAAGGAAAAAAGATAATCAGTTAAGGAGCATATCTAGAAGAAGCCCTACATGGCATCCAGAAAGCAAAACTGTGCCAAGTATGAGACACTGTTCACAAAAGGTTACACATCGACTTGAGCATCCTTCACAAAACCAGACAATTTCAAGATCTTTAAATTTTCTGCATATGACAATTGCATTTGGAAATCAGGCCCAAGAAATACTATACATATCCTGTTGAATAAACTTTGCTCTTGAAGAAAATCCTCCTTGGGTTCTCTTTAGGTTGCACAGGTAGATCATTCACCTTTCACTGTAAGCCGTCCGTGCTGCAGGCCGCCAATGGTGACCAGCTGGACGGCACCAATGTTATCATTGTCAACAATCTGGAACTGTTCCCAAGTGATGGCCCGAGACTGGCCCTCCAGGAGATTCAGACCTACGTGAGCAAGCAGAGGAGCGTCATGCAAAGTTGTACGGCATCCAACACAGCCTGAGGAAAAGATTGGTAAATGTTCACTCATGAAACTCTCTGAAAGCTGTTTCTTCAGATGCTTTTCAAGAAACTTGAATGTAGCTTGTGATTTTAGTAATAATTTTATTTTAGTACTATCGCTTCTAAATAATCTGACAACTTGACAGTTACAATACAACTTTAAAAAGCAAATTAAACACTGAAGGGAAGAACAGATGTTATGTCCAAAGTGGTCTCTGCTTCAAAAAGGTTCACAGTGGGTTTTTCAGCAACTACATCCATATATTTTAAGTGAAAAGAGAGTCATGAAGCGCTTTTTACATAGAATTTATGAAAGCACACATAGCTAACAGGACAGAAAATGTAATGTAGCTCAATATACTTACCCAGAGCTATAGTTCTCAGGCATGTTTAACACTGTTAGATGTACTTGGTGTAGATTCCAATAAGAAACTAAGGTCTGTAACTAATGGTCTAAAGTAAAACCTTGTGCTTGAAATCTACATGCCAGAGGTATGAAGAATTTGTTTGTTTGTCATAGCAAGAGTACAGACTGGATTCTACGGTAAGGGTTGACATAGTGAGCTGTAGCATAATCTAACTTCATCACCAACAGAGCTGGGAACTGGCAAACTCTTCACCTTTTCCCCACCCAACCCCCATCTCCTCCCAGACACAATGGCTCCAACTCCACCCTGGAAATATCAGCACTACTGAATAATCCACTTTATTTGACTGCAAAGCTGTGACCAGCTTAGCCATCCCACCTGCTATAGTCTGATCTTGAATGTCCTCAAAGCTCCATTAAGTTAATGGCTTGGTTCCCAGGGTACACTGTTGGGAGGTGTTGGAACCTTTAAGAGCTGGGGCCCAGAGGGAGGTCTTTAGGTTGTTGGAAGTATAACCTTGAAGGAGATGGTGGGACCCTGGCCTCTTCATCTTCCACTCTTTTTGTTTCCTGGCCATGATGTGAGCAACTTTGCTCTGCCATCATACTCCCACTATGATATGCTGGTCTACCACAGGCCCAGAGCAAAGGCGCCAACCAATTATGGACTGAACCTCCAAAATTGTGAGTCAAAATATTCCTCTCTCCCTATAAATTGATTATCTCAGGTGTTTGTTATACTAATGGAAAGTGAACTACATAGTACCTTTTCATTTGCTTCTCCCTGTACTCTTCTTTTCACTATAGGGTTAGTACATATGATCTTCCTCACACTCTGTTTCAGGGAAACTGGGTTAAGACTTTCAATAAGTGAAAGAAAGAAACTTGAAAGCTGTTCTTTTGGCTGATCTCCTACCAAGGAAATAAGGTGACCTCAGAACACAACAAGGCTGAATTTATATATCTTAGCTTGCCACTAGGAAAAAAACAAAATAAAAACAAGCAGAAAAACTCTATCTAACGCCCTTAACCTATCTGTGTTTTACTTACCTCATTCGTAAAATGGGAATAACATCACGTTTCCTTCCTAACCCACCCTCTTTCTTACACTCCCAGCAGGCCTCCCACTGAGTCTCACCTGTATTCCAGGACACTCGTGGGGCATTGGTATCTGCTGTTCTGATGGAGATGTAGACCATGATGGGTGCGCTTCTCTCAAAGAAAAAGTCATACACCTCCAGCTCCACCTGGAAGTAAGCACGAGTGTGAACCACACACCAACGAGACGAAGGACCATTTACTCTCATTTCATACACATAGTTGGGGCAAAAATGAACTCAGGTTTCTACTGTTTCCAGATCTTTCTCTTTTTTGAATTTTAAATTTACTTCTATTTTTAAATAAATTTATTTTTGTAATACATTGAGATAATTTTACATATTATATAAATTATTCATTTTAAGTGCAGTTCTATGATTTTTACCAAGTTGTATAAACTTCACAAAAATAAGTTTAAGTCACTTCCATCGCACCCATAAAATCCTCACACTCATTACTGTTAATTCTCCTCGCCGCCTCCCTACCCAGATACCAATCATCTGCTTTCAATCTCTGTCCATTTGCCTTTTCTGGCAGTTTCATTTACATGAATCTTTATTCTGTGTCCAATTTTGCTAAGATATTTGTGCTGAAGTTTGGGGTATTTTTCCGTGAGAAGTGAATCTCTTTTGGATAGGTTATTTTATTCTTAGGTATTGTACTTGATTTTTAAATAACTGACCCACACTTGCTCATATTTGTGAGGGCCAGCATGGTATTTCAATTCACGCATATGTATGATGACCAGATTGGGGCAACTGGTATATGCAGCACCTCCAGTACTTATCATTCCCATGTTTGAAACATGCAAAGTCCTCTCCACCAGCTCTTCTGAAATATACACTTGAATGGCTGTAACCACACTCACTTTACTAGGCTGCAGAATGCCCCTTTATCCACCCGTCCGCTGTGCTCACCAGCCATCCTCTCCCCTTTCCAAACTCCTGGCAGTCACTATCCTGCGATCTGCGTGTATTTCTCACAACCTGCTCTCACTTTTTCAGACTCTAGACTCTGTTCCTCAGTTCAGTATATTTAATTTTCTTCTCCATAAAAGAATTTATTAATCTGAAATTGGCGAATATGGCAGAGTAGTGTCCCCTTGTTTGGTAGGATTGCTGTACTGTAATCTGAGACCACTCAGCTCTCTCAAGGGAGAGGCTTTGTACCAGTGCTCTCAAGAGCAATTCCGAGGGGTTTCTGGGACTGTTAGAGACATTTCTGGTTTCACAAAATGCCTGTTGGTGATGAGGGGGTAGAGGCCAGAGGTGCCAACACCCAGCCACTCAGAGGACAGCTCCCTGCACAAAGTATTACGTGCCCCAAACTAGGAATGGCGCTGAATTTAAGACACTCTCACGTAAAGGCATCTATCCCACTAGGTATTTTTTTCAAATATCTAGAATTTTTTTTTTGCCGTCATGAAATCTACAAATAATAAGTTGAGGCTACATGGTAAGATCTGAGCTTTAGCACATAAGTACAAGGCATACCGCCTACTTTTGAAGAATGTGGAGTCCTATTGAAAGGATAAGAGAAGCAGACCACCATGTATCTATAAATATTAAATAAGAAAAGAAACAGTCCAAAGTGCCAGAGTAGCAAACTAAAAATGAGCTTAATGGAGGCAGCAGATGCTTTTTGGGAGTTGTAATGTGAAATATGTATTAGGTTGGGCCACAGGCCCGGGTCTTTCCACCCATGTGCCTGAAAAGCACATAATCTCCACTGATAATATTAACAGTTACACACACACACATACAAATTACACATTTGCACAGGTTCTTCTTTAAAATTACATTTTACAACCCCAGAAAAATGCTCCCAGAAAACAGCCAAAATAGCAGTGCTTAATTGTGAGCTTAAGGTAACACTGGTCCTATAATGAGAAATTCCTTCATAACAGGGAAAAAGAAATAACAGAAGGAGAAAAAAACAGCTGCCATGTATATACTATTATAAAGAGAAAAAACTAAAGCAAAAGGTGAAGCGCAGCATTTCTAGCCAGAAGTCTTCTGACTGCCCTTGAGGCTAAATGCTGAAAATGTCTAAATTACACAAAGGACAGTTTGGTGACCCCAGGGACACTCGTGTTGCTTAATAAACCTAAACTCCAGTCTGTATCAATCTGCTAGCTTGAATTTTCCATCCTGTTCGAATCAACTTGCTGGTGGGTCTTTAGAGATGGAAAGTTATTATGTGCAGGCCTGTAACCAGCTGTTCTCCACTACCACTGAATGCAAAACAAGAGAAAAGAAGCCGGAACACTATGGAAAAAGGGATTTAGACCAGATCAAAGGAGGACTTCCTACTCAGAAAGTCTGACAGTGAAATTTGTTACCAGATGAGACCAGGGAATCTCCTGCCCCAACTTGGTGTCATTAATTAAATATTAAGTCCCCTCATAAAAAGCTCTTGCAAAAAAAAATATTTATTAATAAGAAATCATAACCAAGACCTGTCATGTAAAGGTACATGATCCCAATGATGAATGTAACTGTACTGCATACCTAAAATGTACCAATAAACTCAATGAGAAAAAAAAACAGAAATCATGAACAAATTCATCTCTCACATCAGCCGTCTATGTAATGCAAGAAGGTCGTCAAAGGACACCAGAGCTCCCAAACTAGAAAGACTGGGCCAAGGGTGGCCCGTCAAAATATTTAGTAGCTGGCACAATATATTTTATAATTTTAAATTATGGGTTTTTTATATTTAAAATTTGAAAAACAACTTTATCATGAAGGGTTTCCACGTTCCCTAGACAAGTGACAGCTACAGCAGCCCGGGCCATCTGAGTCCCCACGTGGCAGCTGCGTACTGCGCGCTGGCTCCTTCAGTGGCCACACAGCCGCCACGTCTGCTGATGTGCATCACCTACCTGGCTCTGCAGCCATCTAACTTGCATCCTGATTTACAGTGATTTTCTTCTGAGGCCACAAATCATACAAAGGAATCTGAACCTGAGGGTGAGTGAAAGTGGCCTCCTAAGTAACTGTAGCACCAACGAGGCTGGGCGCTTTGCCTCTCTTCTTTCTTACCTCATAATGTCTCCTCTCCGAGTGGCTGTTGTTCGGTGGCTGATAAGCAATCTGCATGTCACTGAGGTCTTTCCAGGTAAATGAGGAGACAGGTCGGGTGTGATCCAAGAGGTGAGTGACATAGCCCTGGAGTGGGGCTCTTGTGATGTTGAACACCAGCAAGGGTTTGGGGGTCTCATCCTCTTCACAGTCCAGAACAGATGGAGTCAGAGAGGTCAGGATGAACTGATCCACTTCCAGAATAAACAGGGACATGAATGCAGCCCTCGGACTCTGGTTCGGAATGCCAGCTCTGATGTGGACAGGCAACCACACACTCTCTGACTTTTGAAGGAGAAATAAAATATAAAGGAAGCTATCATATACAGGGTTAATGGCATGGCAATGTAATAAAGCTCCTGCCTAGCATGTAACCAGCTGTGACCTGAGGCCTGACTGCACATCAGAATCACCCAGGGAGCATCAAATACAGGACCCATCTCCAGAGATCTAACTGCTCCAACGAGGGGATAAGAAGAGTGGCATTTTTAGAACTCCCCAGAGACTCCAATATGCAGCCACAGTTAAGAAGGGGGCACCTATTTTGATATCAAAAAGAACTGTGGCTTGTGATCCTGACTCCAGCCCTTGTAATCTGTATGACTGCAGACAAGTTCTCTAACACCTATGTTTTATTTCTTCACATCTATAAATGGAAATTCCATACTCCCAAGCATTAAGGACTGAATGAACGCCAAAGCAAAGCAGTAGGCAGTGTCTGGCACAAACCAGCAGCCTCCTGTGGTCATCCTGCCCATCTCCTGCCGTGTGGCTTTAAAGGGGGAGGGAAGAATGAAGGGGGAAATGTCTTTATAACTCTATTCACACAACTGAAAGAGGGCCACTCAGTTGTCCAGTAGAGCAAGGACATTGCAAGTGAACCCTCAAGCTACAGATGCATCCTCCCAAAATAAGGAAACTATGAGTAAAAGTACTCCCAAAGAAACCATGCAATGGCTTCACGGAACCCAAGGGCTCAGTAAATGCCATGGGTGGGAAGAATCCCCATGGCACAGCGTCCCACTGTTGAGAGCACTAGGCTCAGTTATCAAAGCCGCATTCGTTTCATACTGCTGAACACTAGAAGCTAGACTAGGAGTGATCATCTGTATGTTTCAGAATGGTAAGAAAGGAATTCTTCTTGGCTCGGTCTCAATGGAAATTCCAAGAGGAGAGACAGGAGATTTCAAAGTGAATGCAACACAGATGCTGTATTTAAAATTTACATAGCAAATTGTCTTGAACCAGTTCCAGACACCAGAGCTTTCATCTGCTATCACAATGCAAAAATACTGAGAGAGGCAGGAGTAAAGAGGAGTCACTTCTGTGATTCCAACATCACACATCCCTGTGACGCAGAAAGGGTACTTCAATGCCATATTCCTTGTCTTGGGGGCCAGGAGAAAAGACTTATCGAGATCAACCTTAAAATATGTGTCACAAACAGAGCACACAAGCCAGGCATGGTGGTGCACACCTGTAATCCCAGCACTTGCGAGGCTGAGGCAGGAGGATCGCTGTGAGTTTGAGACCAGCCCATGCTACATAGTGAGTTCCAGGTCAGTCTCAACTACACAGTGAGACCCTGTCTCAAAAAACAAACAAACAGAGCACACAGAGGACTGGTTCTGGGCTCAGACCTGAGGCAACAAAGTGGCCAGAAGCAAAAGAAAAATGGTGGCTGTGCTGGAATCAACCTGTCTTGCTTGTAGCAGCAAAGGACACGTAAGTGCCCCCAAATACAGGACATGGTAGTCTTGGATCATCCTAGATCATGACCCTTAATGAGCACCCTTCAGAGGCCAAAAGTCAGCATCCTAGAGCTGAAGACAGAGATCATATCCTAGAGGCTGTGGGGAAATTGTAAGAGATTACTCAGGCTAGAAACCCATCCTCTCAGGACAAAAGAGCTGTGAGGGAGAGGCCCCTGTGACCCGGCTCTCTGGAGAAATTTCTCTCCAGAGAAATTGTTACAGAGTCAAAAAAAGCAGCTTGAAACACCTGCTGGGGCTCAGAGAGCATGAAATCATATTTCATCTGTGTCTGAGAAAGTAAAAGCCTTCTCTCCACGTTCCTCCAAAAATACCAGCCTGCAAGTTTAGAAACTAGCCAGCAAAGCTCAGAAGAGAGAAGTCCAAAGGAGAATCAAAGACTCCTCCTCCCACTGCAGAGCGACAAAGACGAATGGATGATACACGGAAACACCCCAGGGGCCAGGGTGTCTACACTTCTCCTGCCACTGGAAAGCTCTACTGGAGGGTGCACAATTTGAAAATTCAAGAAACAATAAATCATGATTTTAAAAGGAGTGATGCTGAACACTGACACTAATTGTGTCTAAGTCAGGACTTAATAAATGCTGTTTTAAATATGTCAATAAAATGGATACAAATGTCAAAAGATAATTAATATAAGACATAATAAGGTGTAACAACTGCATACTAGAACAGAACCTGCAAATCAAATAAATCAAGTGTGAAAAGGTAGGCATTTGCCAAGAGAATCAATCAGATCAACCAATCCACAGGGTATGCAGAAAGGTGCTGAGAGACCCCATTTCATGTTTAGACTTCAAGTTTTTCAAATTACAGATTAGAAGATTTTGTTTAATTTAAATAAGATGTAAAGTGAAAAAGAACTTTCAAATAAGTAAAGATAAATCAAAGAAAGAACAACCTATTTTAAGATGCTGTTTAAATATTTATTTATTCAATGTTGTGATGCTACAGACTGAACCCAGGACTCACACGTGCCAAGAAGACAAATTCTTTTAGTTAGCAAGAAAGCATGGAATAAAAAGATAGAAAACAACTGTGGGTGTCCATTATTACCACAAATATGGTTTATATTTCCTTATTCAGGACAAATATTTGGAAATTCAATGAAAATGTCCAATAACAAATATGTATCCAATAGGAAAAGCACTTAAAATTATGTAGAAAGATTAAAAGAATGATCTAATTTTATCATGTAAGAGAAAAAAACAGAGTGACTACAGTAATTTCAAATAAAGATGAACTCAAGGAAAAAAGCTTTAAAAAGGACAATATGGGCAGTTGCTATCTATAAACTATAAAAGATAATGATTCTCATAATCAACACTATATTTAATGCTATTCTGGTCAAACCCGTGGGGAATCAAAGCAAAAGCAGAAGAATAATTACAGAAAAAGAATGGACAAAATTATCATCATTAGTGAAAGATATAATTATGCTTCTTGAAAGCCCAAATAATTGAAAATTCCTTAAAATTACTGAACTCAGGAAAGAAGCCAGATAAAAGAAAACTGTACCAAAAATGGCTTTTCTATTTATCATTAATGACCAATGAGATGACATCACGGGGATGGGTATTCACAGTAGTTCCACAAAAACAAACTGCCCAGGACTAGATCTTAATAAGCAGGCTCAATTTACATGAAGGGAACTGTAATTTTACAGAAACATGTAAAATCATATTTACCCAGATGAAGTGATATACCTCATTTCTGGATGACATGGCGTAATATGGTAAACATTGTAATATTCCAACTCTTCCTCAAAGAACTTATCATTTAATCCAGGACAGATAAAAATCCTTAAGGGTTTTAAGAAAAAACTAATATAAATGATTTAATTATTTATCTAGAACTAAAAATAGGTGAGAAGAACTAAAACTTCTTAAAGAGGAGTGACATGAAAAAAGCTTGATATATTAGAGTGTGCCATAGAGGTATTATATTTAGAATAATGTAGGACCAGTACAAAAAAATACAGGAAAATTTAATGAACAAAAGAGCTAGTCTTGAAATAGTGTTCATTATATTTTTCTATACAATAGATCAACAAAAATCAATGAGAAACAAGTTAATTGTTCAACAAACAGCACTGAAAATTTGGCTACTGAGACAAAAAATTCTTTATATTTCACCATATAATAAAGTTTTTCAAGGGATTTAAAAAGATAATGTAAAGAGAATGACACTTGAAAAATGCAGAAGAAATTATAGGTGAATTTTCAGTTAGTCACTTGACGAGGATCAATTCCAAAGCTTAAAAATAACAAAAGGAAAAAGAACAAAACCTCACATACAGTGTAAATTCAATTTCACAAAATAAAACCCACTCCACTGTGCATGTGCCCCCTCCAGGTATGTCTGTGTATATAAAAATGGTAGCAATACAGCTAGTTTCATTTTCTTTTTATTTTACTATTTTTAAATATTCTCTTTAGTAAGCATATTATCTTCTTATTCTGAGTAAACCTGTTTTATGACATGCCAAATTGACTACTGAAAAGGTGAATATTAAATAAAGCAAGACAGTCATTTAAAGGGATAACCTTCCAATGAAAGAGATCTAAAAATATAAACAAAGCCCTAACTCAATAAAGAGGAAAAAAAATTTTAATCAGAAAGAAAAATGGCTCTCTCATTTTTTTCTTCAATAGAGATAAGAAATCTTTGAAAGTGAAAGGAGTCTGTGTCAAAAGAAACAAAATATTTACTAGGAGTCAGTAGTCCTAGAGTTTTGGTCCTGGCCCAGCCATAAAACAGCTATGAATATATGGGCAAGGTACATCATTTCTCTGAGCCACCACTGTGACACAAGAGGTTTGGGCTAAACCAACCATCTCCAAAACTGGCTGATCATAAGTATTTTATTCAGTGGCTTTTTAAACCAGCAAAGTCTTCATATGCTTAATAAGTGCCAGGCTGTGTGCCAAGCACTTGACTCACGTAGGTATTGTCTCAATGTCTCTTTAAATCCTTCCAATTACTCCAAGAAGTAGGTACTATAATCATCATTTCAAAATGAAGAAAATAAGACATAAAGTCCAAAGTCCTACAGCTACTTAGGGTGCTGTCTGAACCCAGGTGAACTGGACCCAGTGTTCATGCCCTAACCTACTGACACCAGACATAAGAATCTACCCTTTAAAATGCCCTCAGCTGATTTACCCCATCAGTCAGACTGAACCACCTCAAAGAGTTTTTTTCCTCCAGATCTTAAATCTAAAATCCCATGATCCTATTTAATCATGTCTTCTTTCCCTAAACAATCAACTTTTTTAGGTAATAATGTTCAGTATTTGACTAAGCCTCTTTGAAGAAATCCTAGTGGGAAGACAGACCATAAAAATGGAAGTCTTTCTAAATATCACCCTGGAACATCTTTACATTGGCACAAAATCTGAGCTGTTTCCACAGGTGCACTGCGGCCCCAGTTTCCCAAATAAACAAATTGCAGAGTGCACAAATCAGTAGAGTAGCAGGCTAAATATTTCCTAAAAGTTGACTCCACTTTCAGCCATTGTTTCAGCATGAAGAGATTAAGAGGACAAAGAGTGACAGAAATTCAAAGCTGTTCAACGACAGAGGAAGTGTTTGGGAGTCATCTCCGTGATGACCCTACCCTCCCTCCTGAAGTGGGAGAGAACACGGTATTATCTTCCACAACCATGAAAGTGGCACTGAGTACTCCTCCCTCCTACACTCCTGTGGCCTTGCACAGTGGACCCCGATGTCAAGGAGAAAGGAAGCATCAACGAGAAGTTGTTACCCAGAGTCAACCAACAGCTGATAAAGTGTTTGGGGAGGTGGTGTTGGGGGGTGCAGTTCAGTGGTAGAGTGTGTGCTTGGCACGCGCAAGGCCCTGGATTCAGTCACCAGAACCAAGAACTAAAAAAGTTCTGGAGGCAAAGAATGAAGACGGTGAACATGTAAATAGCCCCAGCCCCTTCCAAGTTGGGATGTACAGCTACAAGAGAAACAGAACAAATCTGTACTCATACAAAAGCTACTACTTTAAGTATTACTGATAGAATAAACAAGCCTGCAGTTCCATTGAGACATGGGGCCGCTCCACCCTCGTAGCACAGGACTTTTCCTGGCACAGAAGCCAGCATGAGCTCTCTCGTGGAGGTGGCTCTCTTCCCGTCAATCAGCTGGGGACTGACATATGCCAGACTCTACCTTGTAAAGCATTCTGCTCCTGCTGTCTGTGAGGTCCAGCTGGATGGAGATATAATCGATGTTGGGAGAAGGGGGGTGCATGTGTTGATAACGCAGCCCCATCAGCAGGAACTCCTCACAGCTCACTTTGAGACTTCCTATTTTCTTCAGTCCCAGGATACAGCTTCTGCCTGGACACTTCAGTTCTGTTTCCAGTTCTAGAAAGCAGTGTTGCATTAGGATTGCCATTTCAACACAACTATTGTTAAAGCTGAACAAAAGGCCTTCCTCCCATGGATGCTACTCCTTCTCACTGCCCAAGCACGCTCACAGAGCGAGTGGTTTGTCATTACACTGAAAGCTGATAATTTCCTTTACTGAAGAGCACAGCTGAGCCTGACCACAAAAGCTTGGAGATGAAAGATAATAAAACGTGTTTTCTGGTATGTGAGCACTGCGGACAAACGGGATGCTGACTCACTACAGGACTTCCCCAGTCCAGCTCCAATGCTCCCTTTAAAGCGTCGGCCTTGTAGCTCCATCACACAAAGTCCCGAGACAGTTCTCCTCACCCAGACCCTCCAAAACACTCTCAAATCCTGTGTATCTTTCTAGATCAGTGGGTCTCTTCCTAAACCCTTTCTGAAACATTCTGTCACCACTCAAAACAACCTTCTTTGTCTCACTGAAAGCCATAGTGACTGTCTATTTTGATCAGCTTTAGTAACATTCTGATAAGTATTAAAAGGTATCATACGGGACTCAGGAAGAAAAGTGTGCGGCTGATCTCCACGAGGCTCTTCAGGGCGAGGGTCCGCCATGACCATCTGGCCATGAGCTGGCAGATGAGTTCTCACAGGGTCCAGCTCTATGGTGCACTCCAGGCCAGTCGTCCTATCGTAATCAAACTGGAGCAGGTTCTTATCGATCACTTGGGACAGGCCGTAGAATTCAGACACCTCCAGCACACGGCTCCTCCGGATGACGCTACAGTCTGGTTCCAGGAGGTAGACCCGGAGGACAAAGGTTTCCATGAAGGTGTCTGTTTCGGTAAATCTGTGGACAGGACAAAGCAAAGGCAATATTCACCGTGCTCAGATACTTCTCACCTCTGTGCATTTAGCTTGAAACTGAAAAACTAACCTCCAGAGTCTGGACGCCAGGTGGGGTTTGAATTTTGTTTCAAGCTCTACTCCCAACCTCTCCATTCGTAGTTCGCCTCTTTTCCTTAGACTTAATGCCTTTTCCTATCACCTCCCTCTCTGAACATCCTTCTTTCAACACCTGCTCTCCACTCAGAATCCACACTGCTATTTAATGGCTGCAGAGACCTCCGCGTCTCACGTCCAGCACACATGTAACTGAAGAACACAAAACCTGTGTAATTTATGCATTGGGTGTTAAGGGGTAAAGGGTCTCTGAAGTACCACGTCCTCTTTGTTCTTCAGAAGCGCCTCTAAATGGGTGGTCATTTAACTAGCTGGGCTGCTCAGCTCAGATCTTGCTGTGTAAATCCAATCAGCAGTTGTTACTGCCCTCCCTCCCATCGCCCCTGCGACCGTGCTCAGTACGGAGGGTGCTCTGATCTCTTTATTTGCAGATGCTAATAGACGTGGGCCATTATTTTTTTTAAATCAGTGATGAGTTTGCATCAATAATGCAATCCCTAATAAACAGGCTTTTATTACAGTCCAGGCGCTATGCTCAACTCTACAACAGAATTCTGTCCAATCCGTACAAGAATCTCTAATAGGCACTGTCAATCTCAGTCTACAGATGAGGAAAGTGAGAGAGAGAAGCCTCACAGCTTGCTAAAAGGGCTATGAGAGAGATGAGAGGGAAGTACACACGCCCCTGCGGCCCTGCCTCCAGCTCAGCTGAATATTCTCTCACTGTCCTCAAGGCTAAGAGCAGTCCTGGCTCCTCTAACCCCGCCCTTCTTGTGTACTCTTCAAACTTTCCTGCCCTTAGAAATTCAAGAAACAAGTGGGATCAACTAGAATTCATTAGCTTTTCAGCCCTTCCTGGCAAGCTCTTTGAAGTCAGTTTTGTTTTGTTTAAACGCTGAAGTTTTGAAAAGATCAAACAACTGTCTGCTGACTTTATAGCTTTCTAAGGAATCCCGGGTTGCCACTTTA
This sequence comes from Fukomys damarensis, assembly GCF_012274545.1. NCBI lineage: Eukaryota > Metazoa > Chordata > Mammalia > Rodentia > Bathyergidae > Fukomys > Fukomys damarensis. The sequence continues at coordinate 5,056,909 of NW_022900943.1, read as the reverse complement.
TTTTCCAAGTCTCTCTTTTAGCACTTGTGGCCCTGTTTCCTAGTTATCTGCCCATCTTTTTGCATTAGATCACAAACACCAGACGAGTCCGGGCATCTTCATCCTTCTGCCTCTTACGCGCCCTGACACAGAGCCTTGCCTGCAGTGGGTGGTCACAGATGTTTCAATGTCTTCCTCAAGTCTTTTGTTTGTGATTAAAGAAAATTCACAGCAACATTTTTTTTTTTTGGTACCGGGGATTGAACTCGGGTCCTTGCACTTGCAAGGCAGGCCACCAAACCGCTGAGCTAAATCCCCGGCCCACAGCAACATATTTTAAACAAATATTCTCAAAAGCAATAAAAAACAAGTAAGACACTACGTAGAAAGGCCTACTCCACCTGCACGGAGTTCTCAGTTGTTTCAATTAAATCAGTAATACTATAATAGCAACCTCAAAATTAACTTTATTGATATATGAGGCATACTGTGAAATGCATTATTACTCGGTGTTAACTCTGTAGCTTCGGGTATAGTCATGAAGTTATACCACCATCGTGACTATGTAATCCTAGAACATCTCCATCACCCCAAAGGTGACCCCACAGTAGTCACTGCTCTGTGCCGCTCCTCCCACCTCTGCCTACTGCAGGGCTCCTCTACTCCTGGTCTCTGGCTTTTGGGACACATCCTATAAACAGAACCACACAACATTTGTTCTTTTGTACCTGGCTTCTTTCACTTAGCATAATATTTTAAAGGTTTGTTCATGCTGTAGCATTAAGCAGGGCTTCGTTCTTTTGTATGGCTGAATAATAGTCCATGGCATGAATGTATCTTTATCAGCTGGAGTTTTTCTATAGTTAGCTGTTATGAACAATGCTGCAAAGAACAGTCATGTACAAGGGTTTTCTTATGAATCTAGAATTTTATTTCTGTGGAGTATATACCTAGAAGAGAATTACTGGGTCATATGGTCATTCTATGTTTAATTATACAATTGATTTTAAACACATTTGTATTATTTAATGTTGAAAAATGAAAGACTGCACTTCTTTAAGCAGCCAGTTATTAAAAAGAATTTCACTTAATTCTGGAGTATATTTTTTACCTGATTCTCATTAAGAATTTGAAGTTTGTAGGGCTGGGGATTTAGCTTAGGGGTTCCGCTGCTGGCCTTACAAGCGCAAGGACCGGAGTTTGATCCCTGGTACCAAAAAAAAAGAATTTGTAGTTTGAAACTTCTATTTCCCATTATAAGTGATGGGCTGGAATACAAGAGATACCTGTTTAAGAGCACTAAAAGGAAAAAGTGAATAATTTGTGGAAAAGCCCCAGCGATGATTATGCAAATGAAGATAACTGAAAGTTGGCTACAACTCTTGCCTCACATTGATTACCTTCTTGTTTGGAACCTATGAGCTCCTGTCATGATAGTATACAGCTGCAGAAAAAGCCCAGAAAATACACAGAATGATTATGTGGCAAGAAATAAGCAATACTCCTGTGCCACTTACCTGTAAAGTCTGAGCTTCACAGTGTCTTCATCGAGAAGTGGGCAACCGTTGTGAGTATACCGTACTTCATTGGGGAGGAAATGGCAGTCAAACACCTAGTTCATATGAAGAAATGAGAAAATTGGTACGAAATTTCATTTTTTCTAGCTGTAAGTGCGGTCTGGAAAAACAATGGTCTGCTAGTGGTGTGTGTGTTTTAAAAACCAACAATAACCTCTACCCTATCCCCATTCCTACCCACCCTCCTGCTTGTACAGCTGTGTCCCCAAAAGAGAATATCTAAATTATAAAAATCCAAGCAGGTCAAGAAAATAAATTAAGGGATGACTACTTCTCTAAATGATTTTCTCTCCATTCTGCTTTTAAACTATGGGTCCATTTATCAAAATCTTATTTTCTCCCTGAGAAAATGAGTTAGGTCTTTCTGTACGCCTCCATAAAAAGGCATTGTCCCACCCATAAACAAGCTGTATCTGTCCTGTATATTTTTGTTCTCCTTCTATTTCCTTCTTTTCCAGACAGAATTTCCATATTAAAAACAAAGCCACCAACCAGGTATTTAGCTCAGTGGTGCCGCGCCTGCCTCACAAGGTCCTGAATTCCATCCCTGGTACCAAAAAAAAAAAAAAAAAAAAAAAAAAAAAAAAATGAAGCCACTGATGACTATGGACACCATTCCAAGTCAGATGTGATCCTCAGTCGTTTCCTGTCTACTCACCAAGACTACGCCGATTGGCTGTGCAATGTAATGGCACAGATGGCTGGTGAGACGGAGTTCCAGTGACAATCTCCTCTGTTTGGATACACTTATAATTAAGGGTATCACCACACTCAGAATTACTAAGAAAATTGCTTTTAGTCTAAGACCCCTTGTTTATTCTTTTTCTTTTTTAACCTGATTTGGGAACGCTAGTATTTTAAGAAAAGTCTTTCGTTCTACCCCCTCTGACTCCCGTTCTACCCAGTCTGACCTGGTAGTTTTGAGAAATACCTTTAAGATACTTACACATCCTCACTGAACAGTTCATGGTGTTTAGTCTATGCCTTTTTCAGCTTCAAACATCTTCAGACAACATAATGCACCTGAGAAAGCGCTATCACTAATGTAAATTATTTTCTTGTCCCACAGATAGCCCAGGTTCCTCTTTTTAACTGACAAGTAGGAGGGAGATAAAGGGAAGTCCTTCCCTGTATCACTGACAAATAGTCGTGGTAATAAAGAGACAATCTGCTTTGTTAAAAGAAACATCTGTTTTATGTTTCATAATATGTTTTCCTTTTATAAAAGGCGACAACCATAATTGTCCATAAATTTACTAAATAAAACAAAGGAGAGCTAAATCCTTTTCTAATTACTGTCTAGCATTGTTTTTTCCACTTCAACTGCTTTTCAATTACAATTTATAATTAAATTGTCACACATTCCTAACTCATTACTCACTTTAATGACAGTAAACTGGTTCAAACTAGAGAAATTTTCTTACTGCTTGCTGTATTTCCTATTCAAAAAGGCAAGCTCAGGGCTAAACTGAGGTGCTTTTCCACCTGGGAAATTTCTTACTTTGGGGCAGGTGTGAGAAGGGCTGCCATGGGGAAATCTTTTCCTAAAACATGAGGCAAACACATTGCCATTGACCCCATCTAACTGCCTATTCCAGGGGGGTTATCCAGACAGAAGGTGCTGGCACGCACCCCCTGAAGCCCCTCTCCAAACATCCAGTAGGAAAATGGACCTGTTGATTCTAAAACAAACTTCACTAATGAAATGAAAACACTAATTGAACAGATGTTAAACAAAACATTTTCTGTGCAAATCACATGAAAGTGTTCATTACACAGCGGGGTGTTGTTAATGCTGTCATCTCGCTAGAAATGGGTTCACATACGCCTAGCTTTTGGCTATTAAGTTCTATTAAAGAACAATGTCTAGGCTGTGTGTGTGTGTGTGTGTGTGTGCGTGCGTGCGTGCGTGCACGTGCGCACTGCACATGCCATACTTAATCTCAAAAACTCTGTAAAAAATAAATCTCTGGGGAGGGTTAAGCCTACCTAGGTTAAAAGTCAAGCTAAAATTCCATCGGGTTCAGGCTACTTGCGAGTCTTGTTTTTGTTTAAAAAAAAAGGAATAATCACCAAGCAGTTCGAGAAACAAAGTTCTCCCACAGTACAAATTTTTCAGGGGCAAAAGTTTAATACTTGGTAAAATAGTGATGAAACTTCACATTTTGATGGGCTCTACTGCCATAAAGTAAATTTTAGAAGACATAAATCGCATGCCTACTACAGATGATGTCAATCAGTTTGAAGCATCGTATTCACCTTTGGAAATACACTCAGTGAATATCCAGGAGTAGATTCTAGTTTCTTAAATGAGCAGCAGTAAACTGCAGGATCAGTAGAGAGGGTTTTCCTAGTCGAGCATATCCTAAATCAGCCAGGCATTTTGTTGTTTCTGTTCCACATTATCTTCCAGTAAAGAGTTTCTCCCTTAAAATCAGAAAGCATTTAAGATGGAGACAACTGGAGGTCTACTCTGGCCCTCAGACCTTGGGACTGCACTTTTAAAACTGGCTCCAGTCCCTTGGATCCCTTCAGAGCAGGCCAAATGATCTGAACCTTAGAACATCACTGAAAGTGTACAACGACAAGGCAGTTTGTGATTACCTCAGGGTGACGGTCACGTGTGTTCAGAAGTCACAGGCCGTCTGGGGTAGAGAGAGGATTGGAATAGGTGACAATAGATCTTCTCCAAATTGCCTTCTTGGAGCAGAAACTGGCACACGGCAAGGCTTTGGTTTTGCTCATGGGCTCTGTTCTCCTGGGGTCCCAGCTAAATATACTGATGACAGCATAGAGAGCTTGTCCCTGCTGTTGGCAGGAATTTGGTTTCTTCTTCTCCCCCGAAGTAATACTATTCAGCCTCACTCCTAAATAAGTGTTGAACACCTTTTAAAAAAATATTGACTGGACCCCTGTCTTCTCAGTTTCCAGTCCTCTAAAACCAGCTGGGCTTGGTGGCTCACGCATGTAATCCCAGCACTTGGGAGGCTGATGCAGGAGGACTGCATTGAGTTTTAGGACAAAATGGGCTACATAGAGTTCAAGGCCAGTCTGGACTACATAGCAAGACCTGTCTCAAAAAAAAAAAAAGTACGCCACCAGTCCTCTAAAAAATCAGGACTCTATCTTATTACTCCTCCAAATTCTAAGGATTTATACTTTGCTTCGATCTCAGACCCTGTAATTGGAGCTCCACTGCCCATTGTTAAGGTTACCCCTATCACCTAGCCATCCTGTTTACTGCAGGATCCTGTTACTCGGATCTCCTTCTGCCCTAATGTTGAGAGAAAAGTGGGGAGAAGCTGCAACTACCACACACTTGGGAATACAATGTCACAATATCCACCACCATTATTGTATTCTGACACTTTTAGACACCCGACGGAAGCTCTTTAACTCTCTCAAAAGTCTTAAAATAGCAGAGAAAATCTCGCAGGTAACTGGAGGGAGACATCTAGTTGCCACTGCATCAGAAGACCCCTCATATAAGAACCCTTTCCATGGACTTCTGAGGTATTTCAGCATTGGCCCAGAACTTTAAGGAAAATAAAGTGTCTACAGGTATCACTAGGCTAGCATCTACCTAATGCTTTTTGTTCAATGTTTACAACATGAGGTACTACTTTAAGTAACTTTATCATATCTGTCTCTGTACCTAAATGGAGAAGAAATAATGGTTCAGCAACTGGACTGGTGCATCTTCCCAGGCGCAGGAGCTGTATCTAGAATTGCATATTCTCAAGACTGTTTGCCTTAGGAGCAAAGTGAAGCCCCGTGGGAACAAGGAATAAAACCAGAAGCAACTTTCTACTATGTATGTAAGAACAACATTAAGCAAGAACAATATATAAAAATACAAACTTAGAAGGTGACTTCCCCCTCCACAAGAAGTGACCATGGAATACCCTTCAATACGCAGGTCCCTGGAGTCTTGGTGAAAGGGGAAAATATTTATGCAAGCTTTTTTGAAAAACTGTGAATGTTTAAAGTTCGTCACATCTCATTTCTACTTCGCTTACTCAAGCGAACACCTCAGGGACATTAATAAGTGCAAATGCCTCCATATTTTACCTTTGCTATTCTGAGGGTCATGGGTGTGTCCTTGAACCATCTGAAAACCTTGGTATCTTACCAAAGGCCGTCAATGACTGCGGGCAAGAGTTCTCTTCTAAGGACTGGTCACAGTCTGCCTCCAGGGAACTGCCCGTGGTGTCTGTCTGAATCTCTCTCTCTCTCTCTCTCTCTCTCTCTCTCTCTCTCTCTCTCTGTCTCTCTCTCTCTCACACACACACACACACACACACACCCCTGGGTGCTCTCAGACATGACCCACCTGAGGAGTGAGTTTCCCAACCCTCTGGGTTATGGGCTCATGCACCACGACCTCCACTTTGCAGGCGTCTTTCTCCCTGGGGATGGCAAACTGCAGGTCCTCCGCTGACAGGAAGGCCGAGCTGCCCTTGTTCACCCTCAGACCGTGGTTCAGGCTGACAAAGGTGGGCTGGGCCACACGCAGGAGCAGCAGAAGAAGCAGGGCACAGGGTGCACCGGGGCCTGCAGCGCTCATGCTGAGCCAGCCCGCAGCTCAGGACAGGAGGGCAGCGGGCCTCGCCCGGGCCAAGGGGTCTCACTGTGCCCCTCTCATTTCGGGCTCAGACAAGGACGCCTTTCAGGCAATGCTGGGCTTTTCATAAAACTCTGCTGATCACTCCTGACAACAGGGCAAGATGAATGCACCTCCCCAGTGCTTCGCTAATCCTGCAAAGGAAGGAGAGGAAGGGGTTGAGGAAAGAGGAGAGACCTCCGCGTTTGCCCGCTCTTCCAAAGACCACTGCCGACAAAGGGATCTTTCAGCCAGCCCATGATTAAAGCTAAATTAAAAACAAATAAACTAACTTGACCTCCAGGCCCATCTGAAAGGCAAAGCAGCCATTCATTACCCTGTGGTAGCTGCTGCTTCCAGACGCAGCAGACCCCATCCAGGTGTCTGTGTGGTCCACAGCCCCCCGGCCTCCGGGCTCAGAGAGCTGCTGAGCGCTCTGCCTGTTTCCCGGTTTGCTAAACGGAAAATACATTCTGCTTTGTGTCAGAAAAATAAAAGGATTATATGCACGCTGCTTGATTTAATTTTGAATCAGTACAAACCTACTAAAAAATAAGCTTAACATCTGTCACGTGGATTGACTTGATAGGAAGTGGAGAGAATATTTCTCTTTTAAGCAAGCACGCAAGTTTTTATTTCTGTGTAAAATGGCTTACAAACCCAGTGACATAGTTGCACTACACACAGCTAAGGTACAGTGTATGCAGTGTGTATTTACCATATCCACAATGCTAACTGCAGTAACCTCAGGTTAGACAAAGGGAGGCTTGGTTTTGACTTTAACCACTCAGAATTCTGGGGTTATTTTTCTGTTCTGTAAGAACTGAAAATATTTATCCAAAGCCAAAGGTATTGAAATATATCCTTAGATCCCAAGTATGCAATGGTGGTTTGTTTTGCCCACAGAAAAGCCTTGCATTTTAATGACTGTAGTAAATTTCTCTATGTAATCAGAAATACCGAAGTAAATGTCCATCGTATGGTGTTCATAAAAATGCCTCTGCTACCCTATGCTCCTACGACCAGATCCTGCTCCCCACACTCCCGGTGGCCAGGGCCCCACAGCAGGAAGAAAGGTGCCCAGGGTAGGGAAAGAGACCCAAGAGAACAGGGTCAGGAAGCTGGGTGGGAGTGGCTTTTCAAAAACTGGGGACAAAGGCCAGATTTTGCAGCAAAAAACCTCACCATAAAAATTGAGAGCACTTTGAAAAGTTCCGTTTTCTCATAACCTAGAAGTCTGAAGAAACTACAGTTGACAGCAGGAAACCTCAGACTACACACAATTTTATAGATGGTACAATACCAGCAATGAGATGAGAAGCAAAGTTCAACAGCAAGAAAACTGGAGGTCAGAAAATCAGTGGTCGGAAGTATTATGAACAACGTCCCAGGAACTCACGTCTATGAAAAAGCAGAATGAAAAAACCCAGCAACATTTTGGGTGGCAATTAACTGAGAAGATGAAAATGCTCGCTTCAATAAGCAATCGCCATACTGAATCGCCTTTTCTTTTCCATCACTGTTGTGTCCAGTTACCTTCATCACAAACATTTTATATGCAACTACTTCATAGCATTTGTTTGATTAGGATTACCTCTTTGATTAATAAATAAATGTGTACTGGCTTTAAAACTACCTCTATGATCTGATCCACTTCTAATACATTTTAGGGGAGTCACATGCCGGGACCACTCCAGAAACCCTTCACTGAGGAAGCAATGAGTGACCTGTCACTGGAGGGTGTGTGCTTCACACCTCGCCATTTTTTATGGTGTCAGCCTCAGAATGAAACTGCTCACACACTCCCACTGGCCGTGCTAACCACACACACTGAATTGTGTCAGCCCATCTGTGCAAAAATGCAACTTTCACAGCAAAGTAAAATCTTTTTTCCACTGACATTTAGTGTTTACGAACACACAGAAAAGTACCCCATTTGGGGAAAGGAGAGGCAACGGGAAAAACAGTTTATCTCCCTGAACAGTGATCTCAAGGCCAAGGCCAGCCTGAATTACAGAGCAAGACCCTGTCTCACAAAAATAAAACAAAGCACAAAGAATAGTGCCTTGGTACTAGCCATCAAGGGACAAGGGGACAAAGGAAAGACACATCTTTCTTCTCGAGTGTGGCCATGCACCTAGTGGGAAGACTGACTCCCAGATGAAACCGGAGAGAGAGCCCCCCGCATCTCACTCAGAGCCAGCCCCAAAGGTGCGGCTGCAGCGCCCTGAGTCCCACTAGAACAGTCCTTGGCAGAGGGGGATCTATACATGCTGTGCCGGAATCCTCTTCCCCTGCCACCCACTCTGCAGCAGCTGGCGTCTCGTGCTCTCCGAGGACTCATACAACCAGAGTTTTACTGCAAGTCAGATTCATGGCCTTGACACATGCTGGGCCCGCTGGCTGGCCCATCTCTACACCAGCTCCATCTTTTGGCTCCTGCAACAGTCATGGCTGGGCCCTGCGTCCACACTTGTGGAGCCAGATCTGGGCACAGTGTGACTAAATCCACCGCCATGCTATGGAAGGGAAGCTATCTTAGAGGCTTTGCCGTGATTCACAGATTTCTGTCACAGATTCGTAACTTTAACGTGTGTGGTTTAGCAATGTCTAAGAAACTCAGTGGGGACCAAAATGAAACAAATTATAAAATCTTCTGTTTCATCTTAGCAAATCAGAATACCAAATAAGACCCCTTCAAACAAATTCTTAAAATAATATAGTGATTGCTTCCTTCTTTTCCCATATGGTAACTACCTGTTTTCTCACATCTACTAAAGGCAAGAATGTCTCTTTGTCCCACAAGATGCACTCTCACCTTTTATGCCAGTAGAAACACTAATGGGGTACCTGCTCACCCAGAACACAGCCTCTCTGGCAGTTATCTGTGGCTGTATAACCAGAATCTGGACAACAGAATTTAAGAAGAGATGTCACACGGAGCTCTGGGAAACATACTTTTAGAGGTATGACTTGTCCTTGGTCCTCTCTTCTCTACCCAAGGGAAATGTGCCATGCTGTTAAGGCTAGCAGAGCTGCAAGCCAGAAGGAGCCTGGCATCTGAGACATTTGTAAAGCAAAGAACACATCCACCTGTTTCTCCAGAACTTTATGTGGCAAGGAATTTAACCCTTTCTGCTTAGTTCATTATTGGAGATTTTAATAGTTCGTACTCATAAATAAATCTAACAATATGTTTGTTTGTTTGTTTGTTTGTTTGGCATTACTGGGGATTAAACCCAAGCCCACACTGAGTTACATCCCTAGCCCTTTTTTTATTTTTTAAATTTTGAAACAGGACCTCCTGAAGTCACTAAGCTTGTGATCCTCCTGCCTCATACACCTTCACTAATCACATTATTCTTCAGGATTTTTGTATTAATTTAGTTTAGTCCCCCCTCAATGAACAGTTATAACTTCTTAGCTAATAGCCTGTGGGGTTTAACCACAGGATGCGGTAATGGTCATGTCCTAATGCCCATCTTTCAGGAAGAGATAAGAGACTAATAAGAAAATCTGTCTCTGTGCTGGCTCCCTGTGGAACAGTGTTGCAGAGAGATTAGAGCTGGATTCTGAAGATCTGGATTATAACCTTGATGGTTACGCACAGCTATTTCCACTTTCAACAATGGATCCCCTACCTTGCCTCCTCAAAAGTTTCCCTGAGACCAAATGAAATAATCACTGTGGAAATATTTTAACCATAAAGCCTCATCCAAATGTAACATTGTTTTTTAAAAATATATCAAAGGAATATAAGACAGTCTACTATTCTCAGGAAAAACAAAATGGCAGGAATTGGGCCTTGTGGAGGTGGCAAAATTAGGCTCAAAAAATACCAAGCAGGGTTTATTTCATTGTTCTTCCTCATACTCTTTGGACAGGGTGCATAATTTTTAAAATCCAGTACTTCAAAAACAATACAATTGGAAAGGAAAAAAAGAATGCAAGGGTAGCAACGTACAGATTAAAAATTAAATAAACTTCACCCTTCAGTCAACAGAGCCTGAATGATGGTTACAGAATTAGGGGCCACAGGGACTTTTTCTTAAAGTGTGCTTTGTGTTTTATTTACATTCAAGCCTTGCTCCTGTATTTTTCTCCTTGGTGATGGAAACACCAAGCATGTGAACATTCTAATAAGTAAAGAATTCAGTTCAACTGACAGAGCAAGAACAGGAAAGAAAAACAGAACAATAGCAAAGCAAATTACGACAATAAATGAAATGAGAGCTCATGGGTGACAGTGGGTCTTTTATCTCCCCCCAAATAAGATGACGGTAATTGTCTTGTCTCTGATGCAGAATTAGGATTCTAGGGGCAGCCAACACTTACTTGATGAAGCCTTGGTGAGAAGCATCTTGAGAATGTCATTGTCTATCTCAACAGCAGGCCAAGTCAGGGCTCAGGAAATATCTGTCCACACCTTGCTCTGATTGCTGCCATGGACACACAGCAGCAGAACTACTGGGGACATTTGGAGGTAGAAGTTGCAACCTCATTCAGCTAGATTCCCCAAGGAAGCTTAAAAAATGACTCTGAGCCACTCCAACCTTACTTTGATTCTGCAGTAGAAAAAAAGTCCTGTCTTTGCTTACTTGCTTGCTTGCTGTTTCTCAGCACGCTGACATCCTCATGTCTGGCCTGCAATCAGTTTTGCTTTCCCTCCACCGTCTTTTTCCTTCATGTGGAAACCATGTGCTCAAGTATAACTTAGCAAGCTGTGCAAGTCAGAAAGAATGTGTGAAAATGTCCTGAAAAATGCAAACCTGGCCTGCTTTGAATTTATCCTTATGCATAAAGGTTACTTTATCCAAACTATCTTTCTTATGAAATTTCCTGAACAGAAGAAAATAATGTAGTAACATTTCATCTGGTGGGGGAGAAATGTGTACTCGTATTTATTGCATAATTACACATTTGGCTTAAACACAGGAACATGCATTCTCCATGTTGATGCAAACATGATACCTCTGTCGAAGTCTGAGACAATCTGTGCCCAAGAAAAGACCTGGATCTCAGCTGTGCTGCAGCTTCTCAATGAATAAAAATTCTCAGTGACAAATAGTAATGACATGCCTGGATGAGAACAATATTTAATAGTTTTTGTCTCTATGCAGAAAAAGGCTTTGATGAAATCCAACATCTTTTCATGATAAAAAAAAAAAAAAACACCAAAGAAAATAGGTACAGAAGTGCTGTGTCTCAATCTCAGAAAAGCCACTTATGACGAACCTACTGCTGGCATCATATTAAATGGGGAGTAACTGAAAGCTTTCCCTCTAAAATCAAGAACAAGACAAGGATGTTTGCTATCACTGCTCCTGTTCACCACAGTCCTCAAAACATTATCAAGAGCAAATAGGTAAGAAAAAGAAAGAAAACGGATATGTACAGGAAAAGAAGGAGTCAAATTATCACTGTTTGCAGATGACCCGATCCTCTACATAGAAAACTCAAAAAATCCACCAAAAGATTTCTATACTTAATAGCCAAATCCAGCAATGTAGCAGGATACAAAACCGACACAAAAGTAATAGCCTTCTTGTACTCCACTGAACCTCCTGAGAAAGAAATTAGGAAAAAAATACTACTCATAATAGCACCAAGAAAAACTAAATACTTAGAAATTAACCTAACTAAGGAAGTGAGAGGCCTCTATGACATAAACTGTAGTATGTAAAAAGGGAGATGGAAGAGAACATTAGAAAATGGAGGGATGGGGATTTACTCAGTGGTTCTGCTACCTACCCTACAAGCGCAAGTCCTGAGTTCAATCCCCAGGACAAAGGAAAGAAAGGAAAGAAAGGAAAGAAAGGAAAGAAAGGAAAGAAAGAAAGAAAGAAAGAAAGAAAGAAAGAAAGAAAGAAAGAAAGAAAGAAAGAAAGAAAGAAAGAAAGAAAGAAAGAAAGAAAGAAAGAAAGAAAGAGAAAATGAAAAGACATCTTCTATTCCTGGATAGGCAGAACCAATACAGTCAAAATGGACATACATATTTCCATAACTGATATACAGACTTAGCTCAATCTCAATCAAAATTGCAACAGCGCTCTTCACAAAACTGAAAAAAATCAATCCTAAAATTCCTATAGAGTCAGGAGAGACTCAGAATAGCAAAGCAATCCTAGGTAAAAGTGCAAAGCAGGGAGCATCACAATCTCAGACCTGAGGTTATATTACAAAGTTACAGTGATTACAACAGAATTTGCATGGTACAGGCACAAAAACAGACACACGGGGATCAATGGAACAGAACAGAGGATGTGGAAGCAACCCCAGGCACAATCACCTATCTGATCTTTGACTCAGAGGCCAAAATCATACACTGAGGAAAGACACCCTCTTTGGTAAGTGATGCTGGGAAACTGGCTCTCCACAGGCAGAAGATGGAGTTTAGACGAAATCGCTCCCCAAGTAGTACTCAAATATTATCAAAATAGATCCAAGAACTAATGTTAAAGCAAAAACACTTAATCTGCTGAAAGATAAAATAGTAAAACTCCCTGAAAGACATAGGCGTAGACATTAATTTTCTAGACAGAACCCCAGTTGCCCAGGAAATACTACAAAGAATCAACAAATGAGATCATATAAAATTAGAAAGCTTCCACACAGCAAAAGAAACAACCAACAAAGTGAAAAGACAATCCACAAAATGGGAAAAAAAAATTTGCTAGGTATTCCTCAAAAGACTGCTATCTAGAGTATGCAAAGAACTCAAAAAAATTAGATCTTCCCAAAATAAAAGACAAAATCAAATAATGGGAAACTAAAATGAATAGATACTTCACAGAAGTACAACCGGCCAATAAATGCATGAAGAATGTTTGACATCACTGACCACTAGAGAAACACAAATTAAAACAACACTGAGATTTCATCACCCTCGAAAGAATGGCAGTCATCAAGAACTCGAATAAGAGCAAATGCTGGTGAGGCTGGGGCAATGAAGAAATCCTTCTGCATTGTTGGAGAGAATGTAAACAAGTATAACCACCATGGAAAGTAATATGGAGATTCCTTAAAAACTACAACTAGAAATTCCACTTGACCCAGCTCTTCCCTATCTAGGTGTCTTCCCAAAAGATTTAAAGTATCATATTACAGTGATACATGCACACCCATGCTTACCGCAGCACAATTTACAACAGGTAAACCTTGCAAGCAAGCTAAACATCTGTCAACAAATGAATGGATAAAGAAAATGTGGCATTTACACACAATGGAGTACTACTCAGCTCTAAAGAAGGACAAACTGGAATCATTTGTAAGAAAACAGATGCACTTTGAGATCATGATGTGAAGTGAAATAAATCAGACACATAAGCTTAAGTATGGTCACATGGTTTCCCTTACGTGAGAAACCCAAAACACGAATAAAAGGAAGATAATAGAAAATGGAGAGATAGCACTTTCCAGCGGGGGAGAGGATCAAGAAATGGAGGGAGGCGATAAAGAGGAGAGGGAAAGGCAACAGAACAGGAGTTCAAATGTACTGTGTGCGCGCACCAACTCCACGAGGCATGTGAACGTGAGGACTGCAAACATGTACTCACAAAAATTTTAAAGGTGTAAAATAAACAACATTTAATATACAAAAAATTATCTGTCTCCGGAATTGTGCAGTGGTAGCTGCACATCACAAGGCAAAGGGCTCCTCCCCGCTGGGCCCAGCCCAGGGACCAAGATAACAGCTTCCAGCACAGCTTGCTGTTGGTCTGCAGGCTCTGCAAAATTCTCGTCATCACTCCGAATAGTTACTGCCGTCCAACTGAAAACGATGTAAGCAACCGAACTTTTATTCTCTGAACACACACGTGTCTGTGTGTGTGTCCCCGTTTGTGTACGTGTATGTGTATGTGTCCTGGCTCTCACAGATTGGGATCTTACAAGTCCCCTAAAGTCCTTAAAGAAAGAAAATAAACTAATAGGAAAATAGCATTTTACATAAAAAACACCCATCAAGATCAATCCATTCCCACCCACCTAAATATATGAAGATTTTAAATGTTTTTGCTAAAAGGGTGGAGAAAGCCTGGGAAGACTTTCTGGCTTCTGCACACATTAAGCTCTTTAAAATTCCAGTCAGAATAAATTTAGAAACCCTCATGGAATTCTTGATATGCTTTTAAAACATCATAATTTTCACACAAATAATTTCCAAAGTAATTGATACAGCATACTAAAGTTGCAAGCATGAACCTGAAGCTGAATATAATCATCCACAGGACAACTAACTCCAAGTCACATGTGACATGAGTTGATTCATGAAGAGGCAGGGAACTGGAAAGCAGGAAGACTGCGTCGGTGGGGAATGGCCAGCTGTCTAAATTAGACAAACTGGGCCGGGGACTTAGCTCAGCGGTTCGGTGGCCTGCCTTGCAAGTGCAAGGACCCGAGTTCAGTCCCCGGTACCAATAAAATAAATAAATAAATTAGACAAACTGGCTGTAGACTTTACCAAAACCCACATCCACTGCCTCTTGTGACCTTAAAGCTCCCTGAGGTAGAGAAACAGTTGTTCGTTGAGGGAACTTTCTAACGCTTGGCCTCGGGTCCCAGCAGGAGTCTCTAGGAGAGAAGCATCCTCACCTGGGGCTCCTTCCTCCACCCCGCTGAAGGTCGCATTTCATTTCCTCCCAACCACAATACAAGAGCAGCTGAGCTAGGGAGACACAACCCCCAAGCAGATCATTTTCTTTCGCTCTCGCTCTGTAACCTCTGAAGGAGTCTCAACTGCCCAGCTACCCCTCAAAGATGGAAAACCTTTGCAATCTTTTGAACTTAGGATTTTCAAAGTGCATTTGGGGTGTTCAGGGATAGTGGAAAAGAAAAGAGTCCACATTCTCTAAGATATTTTTCTTTAACAAGTTTTATGTCTTTTTCTGTTTTTGCTTACTTTCTTGCTGTGTACAGGTACTGAGTTATATATTTTATATGCATCTTTTCATTTATTTCTCCTAACAAACTTATAAACTAGTCTCTTATTTTTAAGATTTTACAATGACTTAAAGGAGTCACCTAGTAATCATAATAAAAACTGACACTTATTAAGTGCTTACTATATGCTGGACATTGTTCAAAATTCTCTACCTGAATACTGTTTAACCCGTGCAATGGTTCTGAGATAACTAACAGTAATGTTACAAGTTTGGAAAACGAGAAGCACAGTAGTTACATAACTTACACAAAGGATCTTGACGTTGCATAAGCTGGACTCCAGTTTCCGCAATGCCAGGACCCCTACTGTGTTATCCTGCTTTACTTTACACCAAAATCTTACACTGTCTGCAACTCTTCACAGCCACCGTGTGTATTTTCTGCAGTATGCAAACCCTTCAGTCCCTCTTGGTGCTCTAGGAAGCCCTCTATGACTGGCAGGAACAGGTCTCAGCTGAGGGAAGTCTTTGCAACCTGTGCCATGCCCCATCTCTCCGCACCTTGCTGATTCCACTCTGCTCACTACACGCACGGTTTACAGTCCTAGAGGCAAACAGGCCACTTCATAAATCCAGCCTATTCAATCAGTAAAATACACACTGATTCTTATCTCTGTCAATCTATTTCCTCCTCTCTGCAATGGTTTTAACTGCATTCTAAACCACAGAATGGATGGCTTGAGAGGATCCTTAGAAATCAACTAGTCCATATCCTTCATTTTATTTACCAAATTATTTACCTTTTTTGCATTTTTGAGCACAAATTTATGAAAGGACAGAGATGCAGAAACCTATCAAAAAGAAAAAAATACACTTCCGAATACCCAAAGAAAACACTCAGGCATGTGCGAGTGGTGTGTGTGTGTGTGTGTGTGTGTGTGTGTGTGTGTGCAGTTAACTGACTACCAAAACTACTCAGCCATCTGGAACCAAGCCCGGATGGAACCCTCAGTTCTGGCTGCCCAGCATGATGTCCATTATTCATTCTGTTTCCAGTCAGAATGCTCAGTCCAGAAAAACCCCTTCCAGTGTATCCTTCCCAGGCACTCAGGACGCACTGGCTGGCTCAGCACTGTGGAAAAGGAACGCTCCTCTAGCTTCATCCTCACCCTAAGGGGAGGAACAACCCCTTTCCTTCTGCCCATCCTAGGTTCACTGGCTGGGTCCTGCAAACCGGACTTCAAAAATGACAGATGAACAAGAGAAAAAAATGTTGATTTAATGTAGGTATTACGTGACACAGGAGAATTCAGAAGGAAATGAAGACCAGACAGAGCACGAAGTCTCAGCATTTCTGTATGAAGTTTGATGGAGAACGAAAAGTCGGGCAGAAATGTGGTCTGACAAAGGGTTGTGAACAAAGCCAGAGTAAATTCAGCAAGATGTATTCAGTCAGGCTCTTCTTGGTGTCCCTCCATCCACAGAGGTGAGGATGCTCTTTTCCTTTGGGGATCTGAAGGACATGATCACCTAAGGGTCTCAGGGTCTGCTGTTCAGAGAAGGGCAAAGAGTCCTTCAAGCCCTGTGGTTTCAAATACTCCATATGCCAAGGTGCTCTGTCTTGGGATAGCATGTTCTGCACCCCAGATGTAAGCTCAGGTGGGGGTCTGACTGCTACACAAAACTGTTTAGTGTTATTCCTTCCTCATGTCAACAATTCAACATCCACCCTCTAATGAAGGCCACAATTTGCCAATTGTGCTTATGAAAAAGGTATTTTGAAGATATTACAGTGTTTCACAAAAACTCTTCTAGATCCAAATATGGTTGAAGCACAGAACACTAAAATCTCCTTTTCAAGATTCACAGCATAATAGGAACATAGGAAAAACTCTAAGAAGCCAAGAAACAAAAACCTGACATTTAAGCCTGAAATAGAAAGCTTTCTTATTCTTTTTCTAAATAAACATACAATTTCTTTGAGAAATTATTCAAACAGTAGATTCAAGAATTAAAATGGATGAATACAGGATGGTCAAATGATATCTACCAAATTTCTGGCCATTCCCGATAAATCTATTCTTACCGAATCTCTGTCAGAAATCTAGACTGCCCTTTGGAAGCCAGACCCAGGCTGTCTCTCCAAAGATCTTCTACTCCAGCTGCCTTCAAAGCAGGGAAACCAGCCACAGAGGGAAAGGTTTTGGGCTCGCTGATTACATTGTTTTTAATGATTATCAGTTTCATAAACCATCAAAAGCATTTCTTTAAAAATTAAGAAGTAGCCATGACTTACACTAATTTTGCTTCCAGACAGAGAACAATTTTCATGACAGGTTACTTTAACTTAATATAACAATGAAATGAAAAGTGCTTTCAGTCACTGTTTGTCTATACTTCATTCTGTACCCAGGACCTTTTGGGTAGGAACCCAAATTCACATCTAAGGCCTTCCCAGCCAGAGACACCGTAACTGAAATTGCTTTTCCTTTTCTTGAGTGAGGAGGCATTTCTTAATTTACAAATGAAATGCCAAATTATCCGAAAGTGATATTGCATTTTAATTCATATTAATTATGTTCAGGAATTCACTTTTGAGACCAGCCTCATATTTATAATATATCCTGGTTCTTTACGTGGACATAACATATTCATTTGTTCATATATCTTGCAAATAATTGTTGAGTAAGCACTTTGCAACAAGTCTCATACTAAATGCCGGGATTATAAAGACAAAAAGAAATTCTTGCCCTCTGTGAGTTTACAGTGTAATTCAGAAAGACACACATATAAATTAATGACCCAAAAGAGTAGTAAGGGATATCATGGTGGAATATATTGTATACTAAAAAAATAAAAAGGAAGGCGGCATATGACTCAAGCTGGGCCTAAGGATACTTCCTAGAAGGGGAAAGAGTTAAATTTCAGAGAATAGAATTTGGAAAGGTGAAAAGGAGAACAAAAGGAATGTTTGAAGATGAAGAAAAAAAAATAAGGCACAGTCAAAAATAAACAAGTAAATGTTATGTCAGAAACAAAGCATTTTTGTATGAAAAGATACAGGCACTACGCAAGTCAAAGTAAATCAAGGTAATCCATGACCTTGAGAGATCACAGATTTTGGTTGGGAAGTTTATATTCAGGTTTACAATAAAGCAAAATGGCCTGTATTGTGGCAGCCAAAAGCAAAAGGATCTACCGATCCCACCAAACACCAGAATACAATTAAATACACTTGGGCAGGGGATTTAGTTCAGTGGTTCCACCTTTTGCCTTGCCGGTGCAAGGACCGGAGTTCAATCCCCGGTACCAA
>NW_022900943.1:4998660-5038416 GCF_012274545.1 Fukomys damarensis | reverse complement strand
AAAAAAAAAAAAAAAAAAAAAAATACTATTAAATACATTAATGAATTAAGAAACATCCATTCTTCCAGATGACGTGCCCCCTTGTGAAAAAGATTGCTCAGACCAGAAAACCAGCCAACTCCCTTCTCGAGCTGTGCTGCATAACTGTGACTGCGTCACTTGCACACCACAGAATGATACAACTCTAACTCACACGTGTTAGTCTTCATAACAACGTACTGAGTCATTGCTGTTGTTTCCATTTGACAGCTGAGAAAAGAGAAGGAACTTGTCTAAGGCAAATGACAGTGGTGTCACTGAGCTTCCAACCCCAGCAGACAGGCCCAGGACCCAGGCGTCTAATGCCCAACCCTCTGTTGCGGCACATGGTGAGCAGGATGAGGGATCCGGGCCCCAGCAGTGAAGGGATTTGTCAAAGGTTAGCAACTAGTGGATCTGATGCCTTATCCACTGCTGCGAACAAAGTGTGGAAGGTAAAGCACAGTATCAAAACTGCAGTACTTAAACCAACAAACAACAATGGAACTCCAATGAGAATCTGGACATTCTTCCTGCTGAGGTTCTTAGCAAGATTCCCATGTCTTCAAGCCATGACCTACACATCACTTTGTAGAGTAATTTCAAAACACAACTTTGTAAGTAATTTTCTGATCTCGTAGTACTAAAAAAGATAGGTGTTTTTTCTCTGAGGCAGGATTGGAGCTGAAGAGAAAGAATGCAGAGGCCAGGCTGCTAACCAGAGCCCACAGAACTGTGTACCTGTCTCCATCCAGTTTCCTTGAGCAAGAACTAACTCTCTTTGGACTGTTTCATCTTTAGCAGGAAGACAATAATCAGCATCTTCAAGATTCTGAAAATTGGTTCATGTAACAATATCCATACATGTAAATACTAGTCCCCAGCACACACACAACAAGGCTCAAAGTTTACTTTTCTTCTCCTTTCTATCCCAGACCCATGGAAGAAAGTTTTCCCTAAAACAGGAAGATAGAGCTTCTTCAGATGAGAAGGGGATGCAGAGATTGAAGGGGAGGGGAGGGGGAAGTAAAAGGAATCAGATGTGTCATGTATCTGTAACAACTCCCCACAATGAATGCAGTCACTATGTCCTGCAAACACGTACCAATAAAAATTTACAACTTATTGTCAGAGTTACCGCTGCAGTGGTGTATATGTGCCATCGAATATTTGTCAACACCCACAGGACGTAAAACACAACGAGTGAACTATATAATGTAGACTATGGTCTCTAGTTCTTAACAATTGGCTCACTCATTGTAATAAATAGACCACTCTAAGCAAAAAAGTAGTAACAGCACCATCTAGGGATCACAGGCAAGGAGGTAGATCAGGACCCTGTACTTTCTGTTCATTACCCACTGAGACACCTTTTGATGTGTCTCACGAGTTAGGTTGAATTGACTTGCCTGTGATCCCCAGGCAGAGCCAGAGTGCTTTCCCTATGGAGTGCAGGGGTGTCAGCAGTGGAAAGGAGTCAGGACAACCACACTGGGCTTCCTGGTGTTGAAGGGATGGGCATTATTTGCAACTCCATCCTTTCTCAGGTGTGCAGGCCACACCAGCTCACAGGACACTTCCTCACGCTGAGGCCCCATGTACCAACACGTGTGTATGTGTGTGTGTGTCTATAGGCATGTGTGTCCCACTGCACATGCTCAACTCCTGATGCAAGCCTAACGGCATTAAGAAATGTGAAGCTTGCTTAGGAACTGCAAATGCCAGTGAGTCAGTGAAGTCTTTTAAAAGACAAAACAGGAAGCAACAGCAGTCTTGGCTCCAAAACTGTGAGTCTCCAAGACACAAATAATCTATATTCAAAATGTTGGTTTGCATCTATCTAGAAGTAAGAACATGTTTATCCTAAGCACAATGTCCAGATTGGCTCATAAATATCATTCAGATTGTGATGTCCCTTAACCCTACATAAGCTCATCAGTGTGGAAGATACTTCTGTGAGAAGACACACCAAAGCATCTGTCCTATACCTTGCTGGCCAAAGTACCGAGACAGCCTTATTGGCCCAAATCTGGCGTCACAGGGGGAGGGAGCCTTTTATTGAGATGCTATAAATGACCATTCCTAGAAGCCAGTCAGATGTGGAAGATACACATAAAAAGTAAGTGGATTCCTGAATCAGGAAACTTGTCAGAAAGAAATCAAAGTCTAAGATGAAAGAAATTACCATGAAAGCTTTACTAGAAATGCGTGCTACCACTTGGTCACATTTTAATTTCATCATCCCTTGCTGTGACTTGTGTATATGTGTTTGCTGTACTAGGGAGGAACTCGGGTCTTCTCACTAAGCTACATCTCCACACCTTCTTGTTTTTGAGACAGGGTTCAGTTCTGTAGCCCAGAATGGCCTCGAACTTGCCACCCTCTGAGTAGCTAAGAATTACAGGCACGTGCTTCTGTACCTTTAAAGACAAAGGTAAATGCTGTAAATTTCTATTACAGCAATACATTTTATTGTTCACAAGGCTAATGCTTTTCCTTGCTTTTTTCATGGCATGGTATTTTAAGATAAAAAAGAAGCGGGCATATCTGGGATTGGGTAAGGAGTAATAGTGGTCCCTAAAATTCCTACTTGCAAAATTAGCTTTGATGAGATTAGAAGAGAATTTGGGGCTATCTGCTTCAACATCTGCTGCAAAGCAGACAAATTCTAATGGCCTTGTCTAAAATCTAAAAATCTCACACATCCTTCCAAAGCATTGTTCCTATGTGCTTGCGCCAAATGCTTCTCACTGATTCTTACTTTAACATGGGCCCTTGTCCCTTCTCCATGGGGGCCCTTCTCAGAGTCTGTAATCCTAGCCTGGGAGAAACAATCTGGCTAGTTCTACTGAAGAACAAAAACCAAAGATCACTCTTTTGAGGCAGCAAAAGGAGTCAACTCCTTTCTAAATGAAATAGACTTTTTTAGGCCTGGGGATTTTGTTCAGCAGTTCCACTGCCTGCCTTGCAAGTGCAAGGACCTGAGTTCAATCCCTGGTACTAGAAAATAAAATAAAATAAAACTGACTTTCTTATATTAAGAGAAAGCAAAACCACATTGCATGGCATTTGCATCACAACCTGTAGCTCATCTGTCCCTGCAGGCAGACTTCTTCTAAGCATATGAACTGATACCTAAACTGCTTACTTTTTGAAAACTTTAGTATCTGTAGAAAGACCTCAATCTACAAAATAAATATATAAGTTATTTAAACTTTCTCAGCTTTTCCATCCTTTGTACGGCACAGATTCATGTTATTCACTTCACAGGGTGGTTGTGAATAGAATTTCGGCACTTTTTTCTGCCCTCACTCCTGGCACATGTAGTTCACAGCACTGTCTTCAAACCTTAGGGTTCAAAGTTTTGTTCGCAGAGCGTTCTGGACACAGGGCTAACGATTAAAATGGGAGGCTGTGAAGCATGCTGTGCCTCGCACCTGCTGTGAAAGCAAGCAACCACCAACTTCTGACCAGGCCTCTCATTTGCCTTTCTAATGTAGGTAAACACTCACCCAGGAGAGCCATGGGGAGGACATTTCTCATAGCCTGACTCCCATGCGCTACACAAGGCCCACCAGCAAAGCAAGTTCCACAGCCCCAGATCAGGAAACCCCTCTTCAGTGGTGTAAATGAAAACCAGTAAGTAGTTCCCAGTGAAGCCATTCAGCAGCGTCAATAGGAGAGGCCGCGGAACCTCTGCAATGCAGCGCGCTCTACTCTACGCCATACACTGCTCCTTCCCGGTTGGAACAGTAAAATCAGCACCACACAGGTTTTATGGCCAAATGAGAAAGATAAAATGGGTTCCATCTGAAGCTTTTGAAAAATCCCATATAAGTGCAAAGCTGGTCCATAGCCCTGCCTGAGAAAGTTTACCCGCAACCTTACTCTGCAGCCAAAAGCTAAGTCCAGGGCATATTACGAATGGATTGTTAAAATGGGGTGGGGGGGGCAGAGGTTTACTGCAGTACTGTTTGAATAATTTGGAAGATCAGCTAACACTAGCAAGAGGTGGTGCTGACACAGACACGTGAGCAGGGCATGGATAGGATTTAAAATGCAATGTTAAACTCCTTAAGGACTATTTAAAATAATCACATATCCTCCTCCTAAATCACCCCCAACTGACCCCTTAATCATTGATCAGTTCCTTTTTCAATCATTCCAAAATTTCAAAGGGCTTGAGATATTAGCTACTTTCCACACTTCAGTGAAATCATTTTTATAAAGAGCTGTGTCGTTTTGCCCCAATCTCTGTGAAAACGGGCACTGAGGTAACAGAGGCGGTGTCAGTCAGGATATCCAAGCCGCTGAGCCATGACAGGTGGTGAGCAGAGCTATGTTTTCCTTAAAACGTAAAAGGTATTAAAAGGAAATAAAAAAATATGAATAATGAAACGTGAAGAAAGCAGGAAAAAGAAAATTAAGTCTACAATTTGAAATAGGTTATTTATTCATGCTTTCACTGCTGGTGAACTGGTCATTGCATCACACACTGTGACAGTGAGTTCATGCTCAAAGGACTATTTTACACTGCCTGCCATGTCTTGCTTCCATCCTTACTGAAATCCTTCCTACTTGACTAAGGCCTTGTGAAATGACACCTTCAGGATGACCTGAGACTGGCTGTCTCACTTGGACAGACTGCCTGCCACTGCAGGAGCTTAAATTTTATTTACAGGACATTTTCTCGGGCAGTACTGATTTACCTATGTGTTTTGAAGGCAGAAGGACAAAACTGTCTGTGGCATTCAACATGTGGATCAAAAAGTGAAAACAACAATAACTGTGGCTTTAGCATTCTTGTCTAAACAAGAACACATTGGTATCTTTGAGCTCTTCCCATTAAAATTAGGATATTTCTATGACTGTGACTAGTTTCCTCATTCAAAACAAAAAGGGAGGAGCTAGGGACAGCATTTCTTTTGCTTTTCTCTCTTTTTTTTTTTTTGGTACCAGGGATCAAACTCAGGACCTTGTGCTTTTGAGGCAGGTGGACAGCGTTTCTCTTATGAGGAACATCTAAAGGAGTACTTCATGGCTCCTTTTTTTACTTTTTCTGGTCCAACCTGTACATAAAAATCCCTCAACAAAGATACAATATTCAGTTCACAGACCTCACAGATCCAAGCAGGTTCACTGCTATCACGGAGAACACAGTCAAGATGCACAGCCTTGATAATCAGTGGCTGGAATGACGGACAGAAACCAACACATTAGCTTTCAATAAGCAAAAATGTGTAACTATATTTCCAAAAATTAACTGCACCTGTACATGAGAAAAAGCAGATCTACTTTGGCTGGCAGTAGTTTATGCAGGAAGGAGAAGGGGGCCATAATCTGTCCTTGAAGAAGTGACTCTAGCCTGTGGTTCCAGAGCACAGAATCAGGAAGAAAGAGTGGAAATCCCAAATTACTTTCAGAAATAACGATTCCCTAGGTGCTGCCCAGCAACAGTAAGGGCTGAGGTACAAACTCAGGATGGGGTTCTTTGTTTGGGGGAAGGAATGTAGATTATGTGCATCCTAGGGTCCCTGGGTGTCCCTGCTTGGTTGTCCCCTCCCACCTCTCCAGAACGCTCCTGCCTGGCTGCCCTCATGGCCATGGCTGTGTCAGTCAAACCAGACTCCCCCTCTCACACCCACACTGCCCAGTCAGCTTCTGAGGCTTTGCAACCTTGATGGGTGTTGTTCCATTGGCCATGAATAACCTTTCCCACGCCACCAGCTGATCCCCTTGCCCAGTTAAATTCTATGCCCACCTTTCCCATCTCACCCTCCCAGACCAGTTTTATCAGCCCACACAGAATCCTGCAGTGCTGGACATCTACAGGAATTGTACTATTTCTTGTAGGTTTTTAATTTTCTTTTAATCTGCCTTTCCCCTCATCTATAAGCTCCTTGAAGATAAAAATCATGACTAGTCCACTCAGCCAAGTGTCTCTAGGGCTCATCACTGGCTCTTGCATAGAGAAGGTCAGAAAACATCAGTTGAGTGGCTGAGCCCAAAGCAAACAGCAGATCTGTAAGAAAAGGGGGTGGGGCCAGGGATTTAGGTCAGTGGTGCCGCTGCCTGCCTCACAAGCACAAGGTCCTGAGTTCCATTTTCCGGTACCAAAAAAAGAAGAGGGAGGGGGACAGAGACAGAGAGACCAAGCAAGACAGAGAGACAGGCAGACAGACAAAGTGATAGAACTGTCTTTCCTTTTGGTGACAGTTCACAGCCTCACTGTGGTGCAACCCCAGGGGTTCAAATTCTCAAACATTTCTCCCTGGAGAGGAATCCCTATTTATATATGTACCTGAAAGAACTATAAAAATCTTAAATTCTGAGAATGAAGAAGAAACAAGGGCAGAATGATTGTCACGCTGCCCGTGGTTCACACGAAGTCACCTGAAGAGTGTGGAAGTTCACAGATGTGCTTCAGGCCACTGAAGTGGTGAGAAGGAGTCGAGTGAGAAGAGGCTGCTGGTCAGGTAGGTGGAGGCCAGGGAGGACGTGAAGTACCGAGATACGCTATGCCCAGTGAATGGGGTCTGGAAGAAAATGTTACTGCGATCTCTTTGTTTCTTTTCGCCTATAAATTAGGTAACTGAGCACTTGTGCACATCTCACCACACACAAACATCCAATAAGTATTTTACTTCCAAGGAAGCTGGCAAACTTGGAAGGTTACAGAGCCAACGAACATTGCGGCCCAGGGTTAGTGCTTACTTGAAGTGTATGTAAAGGCCAATCTTTTTTTCTACTACACCTCTCTTATTTAACAGTCAGCCTCTTGTATTAATGCTATCTTTTAGTTTCAAAACAATCACTAATGTTTATTAAATGAAATAAAAACTTACTACCATGTTATCATAGAAGAGAAAGTTTACATAAAACAGAATTAAAGTATTGCTGTTGTGTTGTTACTGTGTTGTCTTTCTAAACAGGCAGGATCACTTTTAAGTAGGAAAGATAAATCTAGGTTATCAGAGGAATTTGACAGTAAATACCCCAAAACTTTAAAATATGTGGATGCGTCTTCATCTGGAGATTTCTATCCTTTCTGAAATCTTCCCAGCTTTATAAGGGTTTGGGTCTATCATTTACAAAAACAATTTTTTTTTTTTTTTTGGCCAATAAGAAATTGAGGCAGGGAGCTAGGGATTTAGCTTAGTGGTGCCACCTCCTATCTTGCAAGCACAAGGTCCCAAGTTCAATACCTGGTACAAAAAAAGAAGAAGAAAGAAACTGAGGCCTTGGAATGAAGAAACCACGGCATAGAGCTCAAGCTCATGAGACAAACATGTGGCTGGTTTCCTCTAAGAGAGGCGTGCAGGGAGTGTTTGTAAGCAGCGAGCAGCTGATAACACTTGATAGAAAGCAGAGGTGGGACACCCAGTGGAAGGCCTGGGCGCTGAGCCTGGAGAGCTTATCAGCCTCTGCCGCCACAAAGCCACAAAGCCGATAGGAAAGTGGCAGGAGTGAAGCTGAGAGTGAGAGGTGACATGTTATCTTAGCAGCCTCTGGGTGACACACAAAAGAGGCATTTCGGGCATCATCTTTTAATACACATTTCCAAATATCATCAAACCCATAAAAATAGGGAAGGGTAAAGGTGAAAACAAAACCTATTTTTGTCTTCTCCTGTAAAACTTACCAATGAGGGCCGAGGCACATTCACCTTGAAACACCCTGACCCAGGGTTGGTGGTTTCCCTCAGTGGGGCCTGGATCCAGTGCCCAGCACAGGAAAAGAAATCCAGACTTTGCAAGATTCCCTCCTTGTCTTCTGGTCAACAGCTTCCCACCTACACACAGCCGTTTCAGGCAGCTTGAGGCTGCGCCTGTCAGAAAAGCATGGATCTCCATGGCCAACTTTTAGAGCCCTTTGAAATAGGGCCACATCAGGGCAGTAAGAGAAGCCACTTCACAGGCCAAACACAGTGCAGACAAGGCTTCATTAGGGAGGGAGTTTTCTGTTAGCTTTTTGTGTTTCCCAAGCTCTCAAAGGCCTCTGTTTGAGCCTCTCACCTGGAGTCACTTGAATGAAAGGGTCAGGCCGCAAGCTATGTACTGCAGAAACCAACAAGCCCGGTTCAGACCACCCAGCTCTCCACAGGGCAGCAACCTCAGATTCAGACAAGATAAAACGCTGCCATCCCAGGTGACCTGGCCCAGAGAACCCCCTTCTAGGAGTTACAGGATCTCCTGGGAGGGAGGGCTGTGCTCTCTGAAAAGGTGACATTGGTCTCCTCAGGAAATCCGTGGTCTCGCCTCTTCATGAGAGGCAGAAAATGTATTAGATATACTTTTACATTTTTGAAGTAAAATAGTAAACCAAGTCTTTGGGCCTATTCCCAAAGTGAATGCTGAAAAGATCCCAAGCTCCAATATCTGCATTTAAAAGACTGACCCCTTTCCACCAGTGCCAGATTTCAGAACTACAAAGATCCCAAACTCAGTTAATCCACCTCATTCTACTGACAGAGGAACTGAAGTTTAAAGTGGTTAGGTGACTCATTCAAGACTGGTGGCACCAGCGAAGCCTGGAAATGCCCCCTACAAGACCCTATCCATAGTATTCACATTGGTCACTTAGGAATCCTTTGAAACCAACACTGAGCCTGGCATGCAGCAGGTACGCCCAAATTCTTGGAACAAGGAGAGGGAAGAAAGGAAATGGCTTTAAAATCCACACCATGTTTTATTTTTTCTGCAGCTACTAAATGCCATAAAATATGGGGAAAGGACAGACAGCAGCAGAGTTCAGGCTTTCAGATTTTGTCAAATGAGGACTTTCAACACGATGCATAAACCATTTCTGTTTCTTCACTCTTTGTTCCTTCAGTCCCTCTTGGCCCAATATAAATTCGATTTCCAGGGACAAGATTTCTCCTGACCTATCCCAAGACATTCAGCTCAGTTCAGCCTGGATCTAACCCCAGGATCAGACTTCTCAGGAGGCTGGCAACTGGGTAGAACATCCCTGGGTTTAAACTGTCCAAGGCAAATACTGCTAAAGCCATGAGAGGAGAACAGGCTGAACAGCCCAACAACTGGCAGCTAGGAACCGGTGCCCAATTCCTTTCTCACTCATGGGAACGGGAAGGAAAACTTGGACGGAAAGAGCAAGGAAAAAGAATGTGGTTGTTGGGAAAATTGGTTTAAAAGCCCTGCTTTGGCAGCCAAGCGTGCAAACCCATGTTGCCTGTAAACTGGTTAACATCAGCTCAAAGGCAGGTTTATTATTTGGATATGAGGTTTGGCATTAACCAAATATTTGACAAGGATTTAACTGCCAAAGACAACGTAGAGCAATGTTTTGGTGTGGTGGCAACCGCATCAGATTCACCCAGGCAGAGCCCTGGCCCCATCCCGAGTCTAAAGTCCTGCAGGGGTGGGGGCTAGGTAGGCATCTGGTTTTCACCTAGCTCTCAGGAGGTTCTTACTCAGCTTAAGTTTTGAGGATGCCCAGTGGGGAAAAAAAGCAATAGTAGTTAGCACTTTCCCAGAGTTACACAGAAGGTACTTTCACCAAGTGGAGCGCAGGAAGGTGGGGTAAGACGCAGTGCTTCCCAAATAGAGCCTGAGGGTGATCATTCTTCGGCAGGCTGGTTGGGAAGCAGCTCTGGAGAAGTTAACGTCTCCTGCAAGACTTCCAGCCCCAGCCCCCGAAAACGCTCTGCTTAAACTTTGTGATTCACACCACCTGACAAGACTGAACACATCAATAAAACGAAACAAAAAAAAACATAAACTAAAGTTAAATGCCTTGAAAGGAATTTTAATGATTTAGATAAAAACTAAAAGAAGTAATTTACTACATCTGCAAAGCCTTCAGGCCAAATCTCAGGAATGGGAGGAAACCAAAACTCAGACAAAAATTTCACAATGTGATTTCTTTGTCTTCCCAACATCCCACCCCTAAATTATAGAAATCATGCTTTTAAAGAATATATCTAAATATAACTAAAGCAAAAGTAGCCAGAAATCATTTCCAAATTTCTAGAGTCTGATACGCTGAAGGTATTATCTGTTCCATTATTTTTTCCATCTCTTTCCTTTGCCATTTCTCTTAGCTGAGAAGAAACATTCTAACTTCGGAGTACATTTTGTAAAATTAAAAATGCTTATTTCATTGGCAAGTGCCACTGGGGATGTACTCAGAAGAGAATGAGAAATGTACGTCAGCCCTGTTTTTGGCGTTCGGCTGGTTAACAGTACAAACTGTCCACTTTCTGAGGTAACACAAGAACCAAACTTTTTCCAGCCGCCTCTGAGGACTTCTTACATTGTTACTCAGCATTACTGCACCAAGCAAACAGCCGAGCTGGCATTCAACTCACAGAACACGCACAGGAAGAGAGGAATCTCATAAAGCAGATACTTACAGGTAGTGGTTTTTCTTTCCAAGCCAAACAAGCTGGAAACCTTGGAACTGGCGGCTGAATAAGAGTCACTGACCCAGTGATCTGGTTTAAAGGGCTTAGAGAGGAGGGGGGAGGAAAAACATCCCAGGGAAGGAAGAGAGCTGAAATTCCAGTCTTTCAGGTCAGCTGAGTTTGAGTTTTCTTTGTGCTAAAAGTCCATTAACCCACACATCCAAAAAAAAAAAAAAACACAACCCTAGAGCCGAAGTTCACACACACACTCTCCACTCCATCTGCTCCCAGGCTTCTGCTGCGGCTGTCGCCAAGCTCCAGGGCTCCTCCTGAGAAGGACGGCCGTGTGGGGATGCCTGCGACTGTGAGCAGGGAGCCACACCCGCCCTTCCCTCAGCGGGTCGGTCCTGGGGACAAGACTGAGCTTTTGTTAACAGGAGGGTTGTTTCCTTCCTAGCCTCTTCCCAGCTTCCTTTCCATTATTAGTGATGTTCAAACTGCTCTGCCACTGGCTGAGCTGCAACAGCCTCTGCCGCCTGCCACACACACACAGGCAAGTGCACTCCCGGCATGCACACGCACTGACAGACGCTCACACACATGTGCACATGTGCTCACAGACACCCACACCCACTTGCACAGGCGCCTCCACTATGCTTTTGCATTTCTTTTCTTTGAACAAATCCCTTCCCTGAAAGGTTTGTGTTCGAATTCAGTGGTGTCCAGTATTCACGAGGAGGAAAGGGGACAGGCCCCTTTTCCTTTCATGCGGCATTCAAAGAAAAAAAATGAAAGAACAGTCAAGATTTTAGGATGCCTCTTTTCAATACCACCTTAGCACTTCATTTATAAAGCTTTTTAAGTTTCTGGTTGTTTTCAAAAATCCACCCAAAAAAATCCCATTACTCAGATCCTATTTGCACACAGTTCAGATACACAATGCATCAAGAACTGGCCCCTCAACAGAGATGCATTTAGCTGCTCTTCTCAGTGGGTGAACGAAAGTCTTTCTGTAATAACTGTTTAATAAAACACTTCTCTGTTTCATCCCTACCAGGAAAAAAATGGCATATCATCTGCCTAACTTTTAAAGTTGCCATAAAGAAAGAAATTCAAATATTTTCTCATTTTGGAGGAACAGGTTATATTTAAGACTTTTCTGGCGAGTCTAAACCTTCAATCAAAACATAAGATACTGTACATCCAACTCAGCCTGGACTGTGCTTTTCCTTAACATTGCTGCATTTCATACTCTTTCCTGAGAAGCAATGAGGGAAAGAGGGAAATATAAAAGAGAAGGGTAAGAAAGTTACGTGATGAAGAAAGAAAGCAGAGGGAGGAAGGGTAGAGGGGGACGTGAAAGACATTATAAAGTGTCAAAAAAGAGAGAAAAATACTTTTATGGCAAAGAAAGGCTTTATGGATACTTGGGCAATGAAGTTAAGTAAACACTTCCTCAAAGTCACTAGAGATTTAAAATCCTCCAGAGTCTTTTGATTCATTCTAATTGCCCTAAGAATAACTAAGACTTTAAGAATCATTAAACCTTTTATAAGCAAACAAACACCATTAAAAATGTAAGTCATGTATCAATCTTGAAAGGGCAAGAAATAAAGCCATGACAACAGCTAAGAAACACAGCATGAGAGACAATTTTGTCCTCCAAATGAATTTACAATGGGCCCAGTTTTGAATATCTCACCTGCAAAGAAATGAAGACAACTTGGAAGCTACGTCTTGAGCTCTGACTCTGCTTGATAAGGGAAGGATGTGCTGCTACGTACAGGTGGCTGACAGGTGCACCTCTACTAAATCAGCTTACGGATCAGTCTAGAAACAAATGTTTTATAAAATTCCGTGGGGAAAAAATACATTCAGTGCGTTAAGCAAAAAATAAACTTAGATTGCACCATATTTCAAGATATCTGTAATAAAAGTGGTCTTTGTAAAGTTTATTATGTATATTTGGCATAACTGTGCCTATTCTGTATTCTAGAATAGGTAGAGTTAGTCAGAATGTCCTGAAATCTATATATATATATGTATATGTATGTATGTATATATATATATATATATATGTATCTATATATATCTATATATGTATCTATAGATACATATATATATATTCATGCAAATAAATCACTGCTTCTCTTTTATCTTCCATAAATGGGAAAGGGTCTCTTTTTCAAAATTTACTTACTAGGTTTATTGGTTCATTTTAGGTACACTATATGATGATGTTCAACATTGGGAATTTGTACCTTTATGTGATACATCTGGGTTCTTATTTTTTCCCCATTCCTCCACCCTCCCTTCAACCCCTCCACCTTTCCCTATTTACAAAGACTCTGTTTCCATGTTTTTCCTTTTCTCATATTTTTCCTTTCTCCTACTCCTCCCACTTCTCCTTTCCCTTTAGACTTTGTCTTCCTGTTTCAAATTATCTATTATACATTTTGATCCTTATTTACACTTTCAGTTTCTCATGCCAGAGAAACTATTCAGTATTTACACACAAGCATCCTAGTTATTTCACTTAAGAGTATGGCCTCAATGTGCATCCATTTAGCCATAAATGACTTTAGTTTCTCATTCTTTATGGCTGAGTAGTACTCCATTTTATTTATTGAAAAAACAAACAAAAAACATCTTTATCCAGTCTCCAGATGATGGGCAATTGGTTTGGGGAAAGGATCTCTTGAAATAATACAACTATCAAGTTTAAACAATAAAGCATCCTCTGAAGAAGCTGAAATACAAAGGCAGAGTTTTAAAAAGCACCAACGAAACAAGGAAAAATTCTTCCCCTCAAAGCATATGCTGCTGAACTTAGTACTGAACAAATGTATTTTAAAGAAATAATTTTACTTCTGACCTTGGTTGGAATGATGTGAAAGATACAAAAAGAGATTGTCACACTTTTTTGAATTGTAAACATGTACGCTTTTTGTTGAATTGCTGTAGAATGTAGCATTCTCTGAGAAGCACAGCTAAACATTCAACAACTCAAAGAAAAGGATTAGGGGTGTGTCCACTACTCTTGCTGGCAGCCATAAGCACAGAAACGTTATTCGTGCACTGTGAAGGTGGCTGCTTGCCCAAGTCTCTAAAACCGGATGGCTGTAGAACACAGTACTGTGACAGAGAATGTCAGTCCCAGAGTAGAAAGATCATGCACACCACACTCTTAAGTAGATAACCATTGAAACAAATACAGCAGAAGCAAAATAAACACCTCTATGCGTCAGAAAAGGACAGAAACACAACTTGAAAAGAGTTTAGAGAGGGAGGCTTACTGGCCTCAGGTTTCAGAGTTGAGAGAGTGGCTGGGGTATCAAGCAACAAAACAACCACTGAGCAGGCAGAAGAGCAGTACGTGCAGCTTGAAATCAAGGGAATGGACTAATTTCACTTTTAAACATAAGTGCAAAACCCTAAGTAACATTTGCAACTTAGCTCAAGCTATACACTTTAAAAGATATTGTGACCAATAAGGTTCTTTTTTCCCTGCGGATTGCAAGGATGGATCAAAATTAAAATATCTAGCAGCTTAATATATTAAAGGAGGAAAAAGAATCTTAATTGCTACCACTTGGATCTAGAGTGTCCCCAGAAGTCCAGTGGGTTGAATGTTTGGGCCCCAGCCTGCGGTGCCACTGGGAGGTGGTGAAACCATTAGAAGGTGGGGCCTAGTTGGAGGAAGGTAGGTCCCTGGGGGTGCACCCTCGAAAGGGATATTGGCACCCCAGGCACTTCCTCTCGAAATCTTTGCTTTCTGGACAGAGAAACAGCAAGCATGGACTGAAACTTCTGAAACCAGGAGCCAAATTTCCTTCTTTAAATTGTGTGTATTATGTATTTTGTCATGTTATTGAAAAGCTAACAAAGTACTAAATGTAGAAAAGAAACATTCAGGAAAATTCAGCATCAATTTATATACTGAAAAACAAACAAAAAACTACTGGCCAAATAGGAATAAAAGAAAAGTTTTTAACCATATTAAGAACATCTTGCCACGACTTCCACAATTTAACACTGACTTATGTGCTGCCAAAGCGAGCACCACAATTCAACAGGAAATTCTGACCAACATAACTTCGGGGAAAAGTGAAGCAGATTGGAAAAGAGAAAATAAGCCTTTTATTATTTGTAAAAGATATGTCTTTATATAAAATACCCAAAACAATTCACTGAATATTAAAATACTTCAGCAAATTTGTGAGACAAAAGGTCAACATACAAAAATCCAAGGCACTAAGATATATCAGAAACAAGTAATTACTAAGTATGTTGTTCAAAAAAGTTTGCATAATAGCAAAATTTTAATGATCCTGGGAAATAATCCAAATTCATTAAATTTAGATAAACTTCTTATGAATAACATTTAAAAGATTAAACAGCATAAAAGATCTAAATAGATAGCTAGTGCATATAACTGGATGAGAAGATTCAATACTATAAAAATCTTAATTCTCTCTAAATTAAAATTGCAGTGCAATGGCAGTTGGAATGCCCACAAGTCACATGTGACAAACTCCATCCTTAAATGTATGTAGAATAGTAAAGCCTAAGAAAGCTAAGATAAAATGAAGAAGACAAATTTAAGAATGAATGTACTAGGGCCAGGGATTTAGCTCAACGGTTCAGTGGCCTGCCTCGCAAGCACAAGGACCCGAGTTTGATCCCCGGTACCAAAAAAAAAAAAAGAATGAATATACTCTACTAAATATCAATATTTTATGTCATAGAGTTTTAGTAATTCAGAAGCTATGGAAAAGACACAGCGACAGAAAAAAAACAGAGACCAGAAAAGTTCAGATGCAGTTCACTCACATATAGGAACCTGATATACAGCAACAACTGAATAGAAGTCAGTGGAAAAAACAACAGACAACTTAGTAAGGGGCGGCAGAACAATTGGTTATGGTAATGAAAAAATAACATTAAGTCTTTATCTCATATCAAATATCAAATTACAGCTGGGTTAAGCATCAATGTGAAAACAAAGCTTTTAACATTTGGAACAAATAATGGTTCAATATTTTCTTATTATCAAATTAAGAATTTCTTAACACATAGTAATAAAAACTATTTTTAAAACTTATAGTTTTCCATAAGACAAAGATTGTGTAAGTACACAAATTGGGAGAGGGTACTCACAGTGAAAATACATTACAACAGCTTTGTGCTTAGAATCTTCGAGAACCTTTAGAAACTGATTCAAATCAGTAAGAAAAACATCTCATATCCTTTCTTCACAAAAGAAGACACGAATAGTGAGTGTGGTCAGTCGTGCGCTGCGTAATTGGGTCAACAGTGCTCTCGACATACACAGATCCAGGCCCCTCAGTTTACATCTCTGAGTGAGCGCCATTCAGCCATCCTGGTTTCTGCAGGAGCATCCTGTGATGTCCACATGCCTAACCACACATTTCTTAGAACCTGTCCCTGTCACTGAGGATGCACGAGTGTACCTGAAAGTAGATACAACCTCACTAATAACCAGAGCATGCAAATGAAAACTGAAAATGAGATTCGATTAGATAGGTAACTTTTAAAATCCTGCAATACTACATTGTGTTAAAAGATGAGAAGGGAAAAAAAAATCTTACCCGCTAGTTTTAGTTCTTTAAATTCTTACCAGAAAGTTTTTCAGTAGTTATACTTAGTAAGCAAGTTGACAATTCTAGTATGTATAAATACTCAAAAATTTTCAATTTCTGTATCTATACTTAAGCTCTCATATGTATGCACAGAGTCTTGTGGGTGATGACCCTTGTCACTGTGATTTTTAAAAATCTGAAATAATCATCATCCAAAAACAAGAGATGTTGACTGAAGAAAGCAAGCTGCAAAAACATCGAGACAGATTTTATTGTTATTTTCATTTTTTCATTTTTGGAAATGTGAGAATTCAGTTTTGTTGGTACTACAAAGAGATGAAACACGATGTCTCTCCTTTACATCGCAGGCTTTATGAAAACGTGGCAGAGGCAATGTACACCTGTGCCCTACACAAGCTGAGCACACCCTGTCGCTCTATGAAAGGGGCACCCGTAAGCAGTGTCACCAGCCTCAGCTGGGGCTGCAGGGCAGGGCTGCCAGCCCGTGGCCCTCACGGCAGTGTCTTCCTGGTGCTGTTCTGCTTGGGCTGCAGGCGCTGCTGCTTATGTAACTGTAATCCACGGCCCCACTCCACCTCCTCCCTTTAAAGATCATGTCAGTGTCAGCCTCTCCTGGTAGCTAACACTCCTTGATAATTTACCATCATTACCCTGCAACTTCCTTTAAGAGAACAATGTCTTCAGAGTCTTGCATACATTAGATCTTGAGAGATCTATGGATACATGACCATGTTATCTGCACAGGTAATTTTACTTCTTTTTCCCATTTTGGCAGAACTTTACTTCTTTTTTCTTCTCTAATTGCTCAGTGCTTTTCTAACACTCTCAGTGCTATGCTGAATAAAAGTGTTGAGAGTAAACCTTGCTTTGTTTCTGAACATAGAGGAAAAGCTTTCAATTTTCTACCACTGAGAATGATGTTGGCTGTGGGCATCTTATATGTGGACTTTATTCTGCTGAGGTAAATTACTTCTATGCTTAGAAAAATATCAAAAAATTCAACTAGGACCATGAATAGTCCAAATGGCCAAAGAATCTTGAAAAAGAAGAAAAAGCTAGAACTTCCTGATTCCAAAATGTACTACAAAACTATAGCAATCAAAGCAGTAGGGTAATGACATAAGAACAGACACACAGACCAATGGAACAGAACTGAGAGCACAGAAATGAACCTTTATCTATACTCCAAACAAGGGTGCCAAGAATATAAAACGCACAGAGGACAGTTTCTTCCACAAACGGTGTGGTGGAAATCCACATGCAAAAGAGTGAAATTCAGCATTCACCTCATACTAAACACAAAAATCAACTCCAAATGGATAAAGTTTAAAAATTAAACCTGAAACTAAAACATTTAAAAGAAAAAAACGAGGGGTAAACCTCACAACATTAGGATTGGCAATGATTTCATGACTACAACACCAAAAATATAAACAACGATAGATAAATTAGATGAATGGGACATTGAAATAAAGATCTTCTGCACAACAAACAAAATAACTGACAGAGTAAAAAGGCCATCAGTATAATAGGAGGAAGTATTACCAACCATATATCTGATAAAGGATTCATATTCAATATATATATATATATATATATATATATACTTAAAAATATATATGAATATATATTCAAAATAAACAAGAAACTCTTACAACTTGATAACAAAAAAGATCATTGAGCTAAATACCTGAATAGACATTTCCTCAAAAAAGATACAAAAGTTACCAAAGTATGAAAAAATGTTCAACATCACTAATTATCATAGAAATGAAAATCAAAACCACCATAAGACATCACCTCCTACATGTTTGGAAAGATATTATAAAACATACACAAGGAAAAAAGAAGTGTAGATGAAAATATGGAAAAATTGGAACCCTTGTACACCATTGACTGGAATGCAAAAGTGCTGTAGCCACCATGGAAAACAGGATGGTGATTCCTCAAGAAAGAAAACTAGAACTACCACATGATCCAGCAATCTCACTTTTGGGTACATATCCTGATATGGAAATCCTGCCATGTGCAGTAAGACAGAGGAGCCTGCAGGACATTATGCTAAGCGCAATAAACCACTCAGAGAAAAACAAATACCTCAAAATGGCCCCTATATGAGTTATCTAGAGTAGTCAAACTCTTTGAAACAGTAGAATGGTGGCCGTCAGGGCCTGGGTGGAGGAGGTGCTCATCGAGTACAAAGTTTCATTTGTGCAAAATAAATGATGTCTAGATCTGCCTATCTGCACTGTGCCTATAGTTAGCAACTCTGTCTGATGCATTAAATTGTATTAAGAGTATAGATCTTATATGATATGCTCTTAACCACAAAACAAAAGAGGCAGGAGGAAATTTCTAGAGCTGCTCAATACATCCGGTACCCTGATTGTGGTGTATGCATATGACCAAATTCACCAAATTGTATACATTAAATATGTGCAGTTTTTGGTAAATCTATTATATCTCAATATAATTGTTTTTAAAATATATGGGTAGAATAATATCATGTAACTTTTAGAACACAAAAAGCAACATAATGTGTTGTTTATTTGTACATTCATAATACACATACAAATGAAAAAGATATACATCAATTTCAGTATGGTTATTACTTCTGAAGAAGGGAGAAAGTGGTATGGAAAAGCAAGAACTATTTATTGTTCTTATAATCTCTCACTTTTATAAAGATTTGAATATGACAAAATGTCAAGTTATATTTATGTAGAGGAGATAGCTCAAAGACTTAATGTTCCGTGTTTCTTTTACATGAAAAAATGTTTCTGTAAAACATTTATATCATTCTTTTCTTTTTTCGGTACCTGGGATCAAATTCAAGTCCTTGCACTTGCGAGGCAGGTGGAACCACTGAGCTAAATCCCCTGCCCTAGTATCATTTTTGAGTCAAAGAATTTGGGATTAAGACCTGGCCAATTACACAGTATCTGTTATTATCTTAGTCGCTTAACCTCCTGCAGCCCCAACTGTATCATCTGTAAAGTAAGAACAGTAATAATAGTACTCACCTCCCAGGGCTGTTGAATGGCTTCCATATGTTAATGCATACCAAAAAAATCACTTATTTACATTAAGGAAGCAATGAGAATCCACTAAAATTTCTCAAAAATGACATAATCAGGCACAAATTTTACTTATCAAGAGAATCTTCCAGAAAGAGGAACTGCAAATTGGAAAGGGAAAAAAATAAGGCAAGACATCCCAGGAAGTAGGGCATTGCTTTACTTAAACCAGAAACTGTAAAGAACCAACTGAATGAGGGCTTTGGAAAAGGATGTTCCTTGCCTGCAGAGACACTGGAGGAACAGATTTTTCCAAATACACACAACCATATAAGCACGGAGCTGTTAATAACAAGGGTCCTTCTCTTCCCCTCTCTGGCTTATTTCTGTAGCTAACTGTGCAGCTGGCGCTGTGACAGGATGAAGGACTCAGGTCTCCAGCACTGTAAGGGCCAATACCCAGGTCATGTGTGCCAGTGAATCTATATGAGCAAATATTTCCCAACTTCTGTATCTAAGAAATTTGCTTATAAAAAAAAAAAAAGGGCTGGGGATTGAGCTCAGCAGTTTGGTGGCCTGCCTCGCAAGTGCAAGGACCCCAGTTCAATAACCAGTACCAAAGAAAAGAAAAGAAATTTGCTTATGGAAACTTTCTACTCATCCTACTATCATTTCCATATTTGCCCACAGAATTCAGGCAGCAAATTGCAATAAACCAACTCGTTCCGTTCCACTCTGCCCTCACAACTGGAAACCAAACAGAACATGCATTTTACTACTAATTAACTCGAACACATTTTTAAATTCTAGCATTAAGCAGACATTTGTATTTTGCAAGGACATTTAAAAAAATCATCAGAAATACTTTTTATCTCTATCTTTTACAGAAAAGGGGGAAATGTACCAAAGGCAACATGAAAACTTTAATTTTAAGGTGCTTTTCATTTTAATCATCTTTGTGGCGCCGGGTATGATATGGTCTTTTCAGAGCATGAGCAATTTTCTTTCCAAGAATAACTCATGAAGTGGAGGATTTTGTTCACTGACCTTTTTAGTTTTGTTTTTTAAAGGTAATTTTAGAAAAATTTCCTAACTCAAGTTCACTCAAAAGACAATACATTTCGTATGATGAAAAATTTTTAAATGTTACATAAAAACACCATCAAAATGTAGCTCCATGGCAAAGCACTTACCTGACATGGTCAGGGACTGGATTTCTTACCAGCATGGCAAAAAAAAAAAAAAAAAAAAAAAAAAACATTTTATGGCCACTAAGTCAAAACCCTCTGAAATTAATAAGACCTCAGACAAAAGATATTTCTCATGTCTTACAAGTTAGTGGCACAAAACTATGAACAAAATCACAGACTTGTTTACAAAGACGAGGCTGGAAGCGGATGCTGGCTATGTCTCACAGGAACCAGGATGTGCTGACACCATGGTTGAGGGTTCTGAACCTTAAAATATGCCAGGCACGGCTAACACTGGAAGGTCGGAAACAAGCATAACCTAAGCCCACTCTGAAGCCCAGAGTCTAGCTGGAGAAGTAAAATCAGAGTACACAGAGGGTTGGGAGGGAGCTGGGGGCTTGCCTGAGCATGCACAGAGCTCTGGATTCTGTTTAAGTCTCTGGGTTCAATCCCCAACACCAAAAAACAAATGAAAAACATAAAAACATTATATATGGAGATATAATTGAGGATAGGTAACAACTGAGCATGTACACTCTAATGCATTTTATTTACGTGCATTTATTAGCTCATTTGATCCTGACAACCTTAATCCCTTCTCTCTCCTTATACTGCCAAGCTGTCTGTTTCTGCCTTATTGCATCTTACCCTTATTTTCCCCTGCCATATACAAGATTTTTCTCAGGAAAAAAGAAACCAGTAGCCCAGGCCTACATTCCTGTGGTTTACAATTTAAAAGAAAAATTGTGCATATTAGTTTTAGCAGAAAAATCCCAGGGCAGTGGGGAAGGACAGAGGTCATGAAAGGGGCCTTAGAGATTTTCCAATTTAAATTAAGGGTTTTCCACCTCTTTAGAAAGGGTCAACCTTTTTATAACCATTGGAATCTGTCAGATTTAGAGCCAAGCATGTCTGCCCATAGCCGTATGTGTTCAGAGGTGAGGCTTATGGAAGGAGACTGGATCATGGGGCGTTAACGCTGACTTTCTATTGAGAGGTGGGACCTAGTCAGAAGAGGCGAGTCGCAGCGCGTGAAAGGAAAGCTTGTATTCCCTTCCCGCTCCCCCTTCTCTCCCTGCTTCCTGGACGCATGATGTAAGCAACTTCCCTCCACAACAAACCTTTCCTCCGTGCAGTCATGAGCTGAAACTCCTGAAACTGCCAGCTAACATAATTCTCTCCTCCTGCAAGTAAGTAGTGGGTGTCAAGTACTGTGTCCCAGGAAAGCGACTAAGACGGATCGTTCTGGAAATAAAATCTTTCATCATACCTAATATAGAAAACACAGATAGGTGGGGCTCTTTATTTGGAAAGCTGGAGTACAGAACCAAAAGCCCCATCTTGTGGATTTCCACATTCTGAGTTCAGGGGCATCCCCTAGAAACCCCAGGGCCCTACGGGTTACACCATTTGGGGAGAAGTCTTCAAATATGGATCTTCATTTTACAGATGGAGAAACCAAGGCTGACAGAGTAAATGAACTGCTCCCAAAAGGACAACTATTTAGCAGTGATTCTGAGTACAGAACTCATGTTTCCTCGCTGTACCACACTTCACTTGTTTATTAATAACTATTAAATTACGGTACTTTAGCTTCATCGCTAAAAAAGCTGTAATGATGAAAAAAATGTTCCTGGCCCTACATAATTCAGGCTATGGTCATGGTCATCCTCTATATTTAAAAACAACACAAAGTAAATGCTTAATAATGACATGGCAAGTGCCAGAAATAAATGTGCTGTAAGGCACTATAGCCTCCTTCCCTTCCCTTCCCTTCCCTTTCTTTTCCTTACAGAATGTATATTTGTGGTTACAACCAAAGTCACAATCGTAAGCCAGGCGTGGTGGCGCACACCCATGACCTCAGCGCTCGGGAGGCAGAAGCAGGAGGATCACTATGAATGGGCGGCCAGCCAGGGCTACAAATGAGTTCAAGGCCAGCCTGAACTACACAGTGAAACCCCGGCTCAAAGACACAAAACAAAACAGCCACACTCTTCAGTCAGATTAAAACCTGATGGCACCTCTTGTCACAGTCTCCAGAGGCTGCAAAAGAACAGGTGGACTTAAGAATCCCACAGGAAAGAAAGTGGAGCCCGTGTACATTGTTGGTGAGGTTATAAAATGGTGAAGGGAGGGTAGGGACAAGGGGAAAAAATGAGAACCAAGACCTGTCATGTAGAGGTACAAGATCCCAACAATGAATGTAACTGTACTGTATCCCTAAAATGTACCAATAAACTCAATTAAAGCTGAAAAAAAAATGGTACCATTGCTGTGGAGAAATAGTGCAGAACCTCCGTGAGAAATCAATATGAGAACTACCGTGTGATCCAGCCATTCTACTTCCAGGTTCATCTAGAAGAATGAGAAGCAGAGTCTAGAGAGATATCTTGAGCCCATGTTCATCACAGCATTACTAACATCACCAAGATACAGAAGCAACCGAGATTTCCATATGGGCAAATGGATGCAGGCGTGTTACATACACAATGCAGTATTCCACCTCAGGAAGGAAGAAAATTCTAGCATACTCTGCATCCTTCGAGCATATTCTACATCCTGAGAATGTTGTGCTAAAGGAAAAAGGCAGTCACAGAATGCCAAACTCTGTTGGGTCCACTCATAATCAAAGTCATAGAAACCGTGGGGATAACAGGGGTTACCAGGGGAGAGGGAAAGGGAAAGGAGACTTATGGTTTAATAGATATAAATTTCCAATTTTGTAAGATGAAAAACTTCAGGACACCTGTTTGACAGCAATGTGAATGCACTTAACACTGCTGAAATACAGACTTCTTATTCAACCAGATCTGTTGACACAGGGTATGGAGGATATGATGAGAAGTTGTTCTTAAACTTCTCCTTGTTCAAAGTTTCAAATTATCTTTTGTTACTTCTAGATGTCAAAACTAGTAGTACCTATTTAAAATGTTTTAACTAAGTATTTTTAACAGGAAGCATTTTCCCATACCTAGGAATCTTTTAGGGATAATCTCTGAAATAAGATCAAACACATTCTCAAAGTCTTCTGTCTATGCTGGCATGGCAGTGCACATCTGAGATCCCAGCTATGTGGAGAGCGGGCAGGAGGAGGGCAAATTTGAGGTCATCCCGGACATGTTAGTGAGATTCAATCTCAAAAAAGTAAAAAATAAATAAGAAAGTCTAAAACCAGCAACATACAAAAAGGAAAATATGATATTCAAGTGAACATAATCATCTGGGCCTCAAACAAGGTGTAAAACTTACAAGCTGACTGTCCCGGTCTGCAGTCCCTCTCTGTGGTTGTTCAACTCCAAGGAGTGGATGTTATCCATCTTTGCTCACCTAAATTCATGACTAAGCTGTCTACTATTAAATAGGAATGAGATAAGAATACACCGTTTCCAGAAGTCATTCAGCATTTCAGACATAAGTTCCATGCACGGAGCCTATTCACAAGAGGCAGATTTTGTTTTGTTTAATCCCTGCTCTGTGTAATTCTGTGATCTTCACAGCCTGTTTAATGTACTATGTTTTAATGTTGTTTATTTTTAAGCCTAACAACTCAAAGGAATTACACAAACTATGTAGCTTCAATATGTGAAACTTGTCGTTACATCCTCCCCTGGTAAGCACAGAAGAGATTCACTGATGAAGCCAAGCCTGGTGGTGCATGCTTGTAATTCCAGAACTCCGGGGAGTTCACAAATTGTAACCCAGCCCTAGCAATTTAGCAGCTTAGAGAGGCCCTGCCTCAAAATAAAGAACTAGGGATGGAACCAGTGCAAAGGCCCCGAGTTCAACCCTCATTACAGAAGGCAGGGAGGGGATTTAGCTCAGCGGTTCCAACACCTGCCTTGCAAGCGCAAGGACCCAAGTTTGATCCCCGGTACCCGCGCAAAAAAAAACATAAGGGGGGAGGGAAAGAAAGAGAAGGAAGGAAGGAAAAGAAAGGGAAGAGGGAAGAGGGAAGGAAGGACGGATGGACGGACAGACGGACCGAGAGTGACAGTTTGGGTTCATGCTCCCAATCAATCTCACAAAAGGGTCTGACCTCTCTCTCCTGGAACAAACAACATTGTAGCTAGGAAACAAATTCCAGGTTGGAAAGGCATGGAAGACATGTTGGAAATGGCTAAACAGAAACACAGGCGCCACTGAAAAGACAAGGTCTAAGGGAGCCAGTCATCTCGTGCTCCTCTCTTTCTCCCGGCATTAATTCAGATTCTTCATTCATGTAGCATTTATTAGACTCAGTAAATTCTAGACAACCACCTGGGTCCTGGAAAGTGTAGCAATGTATACAGCACATATAAGAAATGTGGAGAGTAGGGTTTTTCCTCACAGGCAAGCTAACAAGTTATTCTACCACCAGTATGAATGGCAGCAGAAAACACAAGACCTGTGGGTCTGAAACAAGGACAGTTAGTGACTCAGTTACTCATGGTGCTATACTCACAGCAACAGCACCAACTAGTGTGTTAATATTTGCACCACTTCCTGAAATTAAATGTGAAGTTCCACAAGGTAAAAAAGAGAAAGTTAGCTAATTCCTGCACTTGGAGGAGTACACAGTGTAAGAGAGGATACTTGAATTAAGAAAAATATGTTTATAAGCGATATATCAACTTGCCTGCTCTTTGTCCTGGAGTAAAACATTATACTTATTATACTAAACAGTAAACAATTCTGTCTTTGCTCACCAGCATGAAATTCCCTAATGTCAGTGGTGGAGAAACGATGGTACCTGTGTTTTGTTTTATTTTTTTAAGACAAAAAATGTCAATGTATGTCTTATTTTTTCTAAACTAAAACCTCAGTATTCAGGTTTAATTACAGTGCTGGCATTTTGCTATAAATGAGTGGGTCTGCGTTGCAATTTGGCTACTCATTTCTAAAAGGTTCGCCATCACTGCCCTTTGTCTACCTGTGAAGACGTCACTCAAACTTTCTTGTTCGTGGGACATAACAAAAGTAGTCTGGGCCTTTACTCAGGAGACATGTAGGCACACAGAAGACTCACGGACAACAGCCCTCCTAAAATATAGTACCTGCCCTCAAAGTTCTGAGTCCAAAAAAGGGACCAGAAACATTAAAATAATTATAATTACAAGCTGATAGGAAAAATGATAGGATATATCCAAGATAGGAGAATCAAGGATGAGCTCTTTTGAAAACCAAAATTGTGGGAGAGGAACATTCGGAAATGACTTCTCAAAAGAACTAAATGTCACTGTGAATTCTGAATGAAAAGGGACGGACATGGAAAGGAAGAGGAAGAGAGGTTATTTAACCAGTGCACTCTGCAAGATCAAAGGTATGCAGAGGGTAGTTTGCCCCAAGCATAAAACTACAAGTGATTGTCACTGAGGCTTCAAGCAGAAGGCCAGGGCTATTGGAGATTAAGTGAGACAGCCCAGCATGACTCAGAGCCCAGAGAGCCTTACTGTCTTGCCAAGGGGCTTTGTCTTTGCCTGGTAGGCACTGAAAAACCATTGGTGGATAGACACAAATAGTTAGATTTGCATTATATGGCTCCCTCAGAAGAGAAAGGGGTGTGTTTCTGGCATATGATTGTGATTGTGATTGTGATATGATATGCCTGGTTTTAAGTCTCTGATGACCCACAATGATGAGCATGGATGCCACTAGCCAGCCATTCTTGTGTACGCTTCTCTCTTGGTCCTGATCAATGCGCT
Source organism: Fukomys damarensis (assembly GCF_012274545.1). Taxonomy (NCBI): domain Eukaryota; kingdom Metazoa; phylum Chordata; class Mammalia; order Rodentia; family Bathyergidae; genus Fukomys; species Fukomys damarensis. Next base: position 5,012,517 of record NW_022900943.1, on the reverse strand, counting down.
CACTCTCACTCTCCAACGGTGCACCGTGAGATTCTCACAGCACATTTATCAGTCCCACTGTCTTCTGTGTAATCTTGCTCTCTGAGTTCTACAGTCACTGACAAAGGTCACCAATTCAGCATTTTTCCATAATCTAATTTCCTCCTCCGACAAATACTATCACTAAAAAATGATGGAGAATTTCCTGACACCTTCTGTTTCCCCTACTGTGGTCCCTCCAGGGCACTGCAGCGTGTGCTAGTGATGAGAGCATTGGCAGCTCTAGTGACACCACAGGCTCCAATCATGGACAGAAGGGATGCTGTTGATCATATTTCTGAGGAACGGGAATGTAAGTCTTTTTAGAATCCATGACATGGATCAGGTGAGCCATTTAATAATACACCCCAGCAGCTGCTTGGGCCTAATATATATTCTAGATACTTCATTAATGGTACAAAGCAGCACCTAGACTTACCACAACTGTGACTGCCAGGGATCAAACAGACCTAACCGAGCAAGGCACAGCAGTGCACATTTGCAATTCCATCCACTCAAGAGATTGAGGCAGGGAGAGTGTAGGTTCAAAGCCAGCTTGGGCAACTCTGACTCAAAAGAAAGAGAGAGGGAAGGGAAGAAAAGAAGAGGAGGAAGCAGGAGGGGTTGGGGGAGGAGAAGGCAAAGGGAGGGGAGGAAGGGAGAGGAAGAGGGGAGGGGATGGGAGGGGAGGAGAGAAGGGGAGGGAAGCAGAGAAGAGCTGGAGAATTTGGCTCAGTGAGGCCCTGGATTTAATCCCTACTAATGCAAAAAATAAAAAACAGAAAAGAAAAAGATGCGAATGTGTCCCAGAAACTCATTGCCCCACCCCAAAAAATTTCAACATCAAAATTTACTCTACAAGGCAAGCTTTCTATATCACATTTGACCAGCACCATTTAGCAAAATAAATGCTCACTGAGACAGCGATGGAGTAAAATTTATTTTTGTCTTAGTCTATGAATTTCCACTGATTTGCTATTTGCTCAACTTCTACCACAACCTCTCAGAACCAACAGGTATTTGTTAAAGTGTTCTTATCTTCATAGGTAGTCAATCCTCTAGAATTCATTTTTCACCATCATTAATAGAAATGTCAAATGTATTGTCTGCCTGGGTTCTTACAGGGCCCATTAGGATTTTAAATTCATTAACTGCAGCTCATTCAATGGGGAGCTCAGTACATAAACAGAAGGAGGATTTAATGGTCTAAACTACTCCAGGATGACTGATCTAAAGTAGCATTAATTAATCTAGTTGATTATTGCAAAAAATACACATAATAAAATCTTACATTTCTTTTTCACCTTCAAAAATTACTTCATAGACATTAAACTGTTCATTATAAATAAAACACTACAATTTTGGCATTTCCATGTTCATCTTACAGATGGAAGAATTGCCTACTTATATCTGTATCTCTACAGGAAGAAGCTGACTGTATTCACTGTGTTTCAGGGACATTAAAAATGAACTGGCCACAAGTGAAGTGACTGTGGATCTTCTTTTCAAAGAAGACAAATTCAAAATGCAGAACTGTGCCCAAATTCCCAGGACTAATGTTAGAACTGAATCATAAGCCAGTCTTCCACATTATATTGCTTTATGTATCCCATAATTTTTCAACTTCCTTGTGTCAGGACAAGGGAGAAGACTCAGCTGATCTTAACATTTCCATGCAGTCTGATTTCAACAAATCTTCGGTGTATCAGTGGGTTGCTAGTTCTCTAGTCTGCTGAATTATGGGGCACATGAGCATTTCAGATGCCAGATCCAACAAAGCCCCTGTTGTTGACTCTCGAGCATGGTTCTATGTCATCTGTTCACAATGGAAGAACCTGGAAGGTTCATATTTAAAATTCAATAGATTAGTGCCATGCCATAGATCTACAGAAGGACAACAGAGTAGCTTGGCCATGCATAGAGTGATGGGCCTTAAGAGTAGTGTAGAATTAGACAGTAAGGGCTTGAGGAAAAACTTTGGCATTTACAAGATGTGTGAAATTGGGAGACTTGTCTTCATCTTTCAAAACCTCAATTATTTGATACATAAAATGGAGGTTATCATTTATACATCCACAAGAGTTGACATGAATTCTAAATGGAAAAATACATCCAAAAGTCCTCTATAAATTCTATAAGCTCTTAAGTGATGATCAAATGTCATTAATACATATAAAGCACCCACAGAGTGAATACAGCATTATAAATATAAATAATCAATAGTAATCACAATATTTATGTGGAAAAATAAGATACTTTTGAAAACTGGAAAATTGAAAAATTTTCCTCCACATTATACATTCAAAATGGCTCCCAGAGAAAGTATGTTTCAGAATTTTCTAAAAACATATTTTGAGGTATAATATTAACATATTAAAGTACATTAAATGTATAGACTTTAATGAACATACCTATTCTTCTACACTCATGCCACTACCACACAGATCTAGATATAAGGTATAGCCAGCATCCCAAAGGTTCTCTCATTTCCCCATCCAAACAATACTCCCACACACCACTCAGAGGTAACCACTCTACTGGATTCAACCACTGCAGATTTTCTCTCTCTCTCTTTCAGTGCCAGAGACTCAACCCAGGCCCTTCAGTGTGCTAGGCAAGGACTCTGCCACTGAGCTACATCCCTAGCCCACTCATTCTTGAACTTTCTAGACATGAAACCATAAAGTATGTATCACCTTGTGTTTTGCTTCTTTCAAGCAGCCTAAGATCTAAGATTCATCTATGTTTTTCATGTGTGAATAGTTTCTTCTTTCATCTCTGTGTAAAACACTATTGTGGGAATACTCGACATTTTATTTATCCATCCTCTGTCAAAAAGAAATTAAATTGTTTCGTTCGGGGCCTATCTTGGTTAAGTTCAGTAGAGGGTCAGATGCAGGAGAGTCCACAATGGCCATCTACATCCCGGAGAGCCAGAAGATCCAGCAATGACTTTAGTCCAAGAAGCTGGAAGTCACAGAACACGAGGGATCAATGATGCAGTGGCAGACCAAGGATGAAAGCCCAGCAGCTCCCTGGAGAAAGTTCTGATGTGAGTTTGTATTGAAAGGCTGAAGAAACGGCAGTCTGATATCCACACACCATGGGAGTAGTAAAAGATGTCCCCACTCAAGCAGAATGGGACTTTTCAAATGCAGGCAATTTCCTCCTTTTTTCTCGTTCCTTCCAGCCCTGCTGTAAGCCTGTTTGATGTTGTTACCCACAATTAGCACAGGTATTTCCATGTTAGTCAGCCAGCCTACTTGCCAATCATCTCTGGAAACACCCTGCAGTGTGCTTACAAGTGTGCTAAGTATTCTTAATCCACTCAAGTTGACAATCACAATTAAGAGTCACAGAGACATTGTCAATACAGTTGTTATGAACACTCTTGTGCTTTATGTTTGTATTTCTCTCAAGAATATCTTCAGACCTGAAACTGCTATGTCATAAGCTAGTTATAGGCTTTAGCCACAGCATTTTGATGCAAAATTTTAAAAAATGACATTATCTTCCATGTTTAGTCAATCCTAACCTGACTCTAATTCTATGCATTTATTACAAGGTTATTAATTCAGTAAATATTTGCTGAGCGTCTATGTGCCAGGAAAGTGATGGCTAATTTTATAGTTCAATTTGACAGGACCAAGGGAAGTCCAGATAGGTGGTAAAACATCATCTCCTGGGGTATCTGTGAGGGTATTTCTGGAAGAGATTAGCATTTGAATTGGTTAAATGAATTAAGAAGACGCACCCGCACCAATGTAGGCAGTCATCATTCTGTCCATCCAGGATTTGAACTCAGAGAAAGGACAAGCTCATTCTCTGAACTGGGACATCCATCTTGTCCTGCTTTCAAATACTGGTGCTCCTGGCTTTGAGACCTTTAAGCTCAGACTGGGACTTAAATGATCAGCATTCCTGGTTCTCAAGCTTTTGGGTTTGAGCTAGATCTGCCTACTGGCTCTCCTGTGCTCCCAGTTTGCAATGGCAGATCATGAGACTTCTCTCCACAGTCTTGTGAACCAATCCTTCCCAATAGATCTCTTTCTGTGTGATGTTACAAGAGACTAAATACAAAATCAGATGTGAAGGTGCAGCTGTTTACCATTAAGTCAGACATTAGATGGGCAAAAATTAAAACACCACATTTCGATTAATATTTTGTTTTTAAAAATAGTTACTGTTCATCAAAATATTTGTGTTTATATGAAATAAATATATTGTTCTTTTAAATAATTAATAAATGTTTGAAATATTTCTCATCTTTGTTTTCTAATACAGCAAACACAGATTGTTATGACTCAAGTAGGCAAAAACTCCTTTGAACCTTCAATAATTCTTAGGGTGAAAGGTGACCCTGAGACCAAAGGGTTGAGAACCACTGCTCTAAGCAAACACCTTGCAAATGTTCTCACACTCCTGATGCTATAACAAGCTCCTAGATCACAAGGCTGGCTTTGGCCACAACTATATTAGCTGACACTGAACTACACAGAATCCTGCTTAGGGAAACAAGAAACGATGTAGGGCTTATAATATTCTTACAACTATTATTGGACATGTTCTCTCTCCACATATTTTGTCATGGTTCATGGTGTCTTATTTACATTCAGGATTTTGTTTTAATTCCCAGAACTCAACAGTCTGGACTGAAGTTAAAATATAGGCATTTGTGAGTCTTCCTTCTAGTGTCTTTTTCCATGTAGCAAAATGAATAAAGGAATTTACCTAAATATTCTCTAAGTTAACTCTGGATGTGAGTACTTTATAACCCTGGTGTTATCCTCTTGATGTTTTTTTTTTCTTCAAAAAAATAGACATTTTTTTCTCTAAAACCTATTTGTCATCAAAACTAAAGTATCATTTAAAAAGCTGATTTTCTAGAAGTATTATTATGGAAGGAAATGGTAAGTGACCCACAGAAAGGAGCAAGACGGAAGCAAAATAAAAAATTTATTTTGTCAACAAAGGTCTATCGCACCTAAAATCAGTGCAAGGATCGACCATGTACTGGGTTATAGCTTCCCCTTTTATAGGGTTTTACAGCCATGATCTCATTCAAGTGGTTACATTTCATTCTCATTTCACATTGCTGATACACAAATCATGGTCACAAGACAGTTAAATTTCAACCTAGATGTAGCAATTCTTTGTAGTTAAGGAGTTTACCTTTAAGATTTGTCTAGCTAGGGCCGGGAATTTAGCTCAGTGGTTCTGCAGCCTGCCTCACAAGCACAAGGTCCTGAGTTAAATAACCGTACCTAAAAAAAAGAAAAAAAAAGATTTATCTAGCTATCTGTTCTAGACCAGGAGTAGGAGGTGTTCCCAATTAGCAAAGCAAAGTTAACAATAGTTCTGTACATCTTGACCTTTACAATCATGTGGTTTACAAAACTTTGGAGCTTGGGGGTCTCGATGTGCCCTGTTATCTCAGGAAGAGACCAGATGTCCCATTCTATAGTTAATGCCTCCAGTGTCTGTTAATTTTGAACTAAATAAAGCAGATTTCAGCTAGAAGAGTAGAAGTCATCCTACAATTTCCTAACATTTTGTAGACCTTGGTTATTCACAAAAGTTTTCTCTATCAGTATCCTTATACCTCTAGCATATTTTGAGGCATTACTAAGTTATCTCTCATTTAAAAAGAAGATATCATTAATGTAAGTGAATGATCCTCTATTTTATAGATTAAAACTTAGGAATTCAGAAATGAGATTCCAGCCAAAGAAGGCTGGAATCTCTTTTTCTTCAAACCATGCTCTATGTCTAGTGTCAAATCAAATGGCACATTCTCTTACCTCTCCATATCAGAAATTTACGGCATATGTTCTCAAACTATTTACTAGTATGCATAAATATTAATTAAATGGATGGTTTCTCCTAAGATTGGATTTAATTTCAGTGTAACATAAATCTTGGCCAAGTAAATATCTTCAGACATTTACAGCAGACTCTGCCCAACAGGCTAAGCTTTCTTGAGCTCTGCTTGTGGGAGTACAGCATCTGCTTATTATCAGGAGGCAAGAGAAAGGATTTTATGGTGACTGTTTCCTGGAGAGATACATAGAAAGAAAAAAAATAATTTTTCAGCATTCATTCCTTGAAACCTTAAAGTAGCAGCACTTCTTACAACTGCTGATTGAGTTTTACAGTGAGAAACAAGGATTGGGGAAAATGTATTTCATTTACAGCATTTAAAGGGGACAGATGCTCTATTAAGAGATCTTGTGGTAGTGAAATATATTAGAAACCTTTTCAATAATGGTAAAACTGACTTAAAAGAACTTGAAATACCCACATCTTTTCAAACATGTCTGATTCCTAAGTGATCTAAGTGATGTTTTACAGCATTTTAATGCGAATAAAGCTGCCAGTTTTGTTAACTTCAGAATCAAACCAAATGAAAGTTTTTCTCTGCCAGCGCCTTAGCTCAGAGTCTGTCCTTAGTGGTTTCCTGGGCATAAGCAGGGATGTAGTCAAGCATTTAGGATGTGATTATTTGGCAAACAGACCTTTGCTTCAGTCCATTACTAAGACAGTTTATAATCTCCAAGGAAATTTACCTTCTGTGGGTAGCATTTTGGCAAAATTCTCCTAATTTATATGACAAGATATTATGTTAAACAAATACCAGCTCTTTCATTTATTCTATGATTGTGTCTTTTGAAAATGTCATTAATTGCATGATGAATTTTTTAAACTATAATTCTTAGTATGCAACTATTTTTTGTATTAAAAAGATAAAACAGAGGCATAATAAGACTAAAAAAAAGGATATTTGATCAAACAGCAATTCATAAATTAGGCAGGTCAAAATCAGGAGTGGTTAAGGAGTTTAGGGAGGGAACCCAAAGGGGAGACTTTTATAGAACAACACAGAAATAGAGCATTTTTGACAGAGCAGTATTTGATTGCTTGCAGTTCTGTAGTTGTCTTGTTTGGTCTATCCCTTTGGAAAGCTCCTAGTCATATCAGTTTGCTGGCTGCTTCTGACTGGTTGAGCTTAAGTTCTGTTTTTCTTTGTTGTAGGCATTTTCAAGAAATAGCTCCAGTTAAGTTTGCTTATATTTGCAAATCAAGCCAGGTTAAGTAAGGTCTCTTAGGAGGTCTGATGAGTTTTGTGTGCTCAGAGAGTCTCTGGTCCATTCTTCATTTTAATTTAGGATAATGCTCCCAGTGAGACAGGAGATTGGGGTGTGACAAAGCCAACTTGGGAAGCAGGCATGACCTATCAATTACAAAATTCCAGAACACATGCACAGAACAGTTCCAAAGCCCTGAATGCAGTCTTTTCATGAGAACTCAGGCAGGTTTTTGATAGAATGGCCTGGACCTGACGTCAGTCTGAGGAGTGGGAGATACAAAAAAGACAGTCGCCACTGAGTTTTGCATTGTGTTCTCTCTTCCATGGTGGCCCACCCTCATGCTGTAAGGTACATTTCTTTTCCTACTTATACTTGGCACAAATTGGCCCTGCAGAGCCTGTTTCTTTTCCTACCTTTAATAAAACTTTGTTACCATTTGCACTGGTCTTGACTAATTCTTTGCTCAGGACAGAAGAACCTAGAAACCACCTCTAGAAGGAGACTCCAGCACCACAAACCCAGTGACAACACCACTTCATTTAAATGTCCCAACAACCCTGTGAAAAAGGCATTCTTATTTTGATTTTTGCATCTTGTAAACAAAGACTTAACAAGGTCTCAAAATCTGCCCAGGATCAGAAGCTAGTAAAGGAAAATAATAAAGATTTGAAACCAGGTCCAGGGATTTAGCTCAGTGGGGCCGCCTGCCTCACAAGTGCAAGGTCCTGAGTTTGATCCCCAGTAAAAAAAAAAAATTGAACCCAGACGCCTCTGGTACCAAAACCCAGTTAGCCAGCATCTGAGATACTCCTGACAAAACCACCTCAGGACCAGGCACCTTAGGACATTAATTCTCCTAGGGATCAGCATACTTTTCCTTAGGAAAATGAAGACCACACAACCACACTATTCTCTCATTATTTTGGCCACCACTAAATTCTTCTTTTTTAAGAATTATTTTATTGGTTTTCTTTGTAATTCTTCTAAAGAAAACACCAAGCAATGCAGAAAAGGACAAAATAGGAAGTTTTAAAAATTAACAAAACTACACCACCTAGAAATAGTTTAATTCCTGAAGACTGGTGAGGAAAACATTAGACAGGTATATCCCTAGCTTGCAATTTCAAGAAAAAAAAAATCCTTCTGGAAATCCTTCTATCTTTGCAGCTAACCAGAGTTTTGAAAACGTTTGTCCCTTTAACTTAAAAAAAAAAATCACTAAAAATGCAAGAGGTAGTTTAGCTATTTAGCTCATAAGTAGCTTGCTAGCAAGGGATAGGGCCTAAAATGGAGTTGACCTGCTTGACCAGCCTTACAAAGAAAACAACATGTACACGAGAGTTAAGCCATATAGTTAAACTCAGAAATGTAAAAGTAAACACAGGAAAAATGATAAAAATTAAGTTAAAAACAGGCAGTAAGGGAGAATAGCATGCACCAAGGCAGCAGCTGCTCCCTCTATCCCAGTGGGGGCTGGTTTTGGGTAATTTAGGGCCCTGAGTAACAAGTTTTTCTTTTCAAATCTGCATCGGGAAATCTGAATCTCAACTGGGTGTTTGGGCTAGTGAGGACACCTGTGATGAGTAACCAATGGGCACTGGAAGACTGCTCATGAAAGACTCTGGACAAAGAGCTCAGGTGGCACCTCCACTTTCCGGACCCCCTCCTAACTCCTGTGAGCTTTCTTCCTTCTTAAATTTCAAGTAAACACTCCCCTTAACTGCCTTCTTTTTGTCTTTGAGTTCCTTCTTTGCCTTTTCGAGACAAATGGCCCAGTTTGCATGGTATCATAAGGACCTTCCCTAAACCATCAGGAAATGGGACAAAAGTTTATAATTTTTATAAATCATTTTATAAATTGATAATCAACACTATATAATACTATGATCTTCAAGGTAGTATTTAAAAAAACAAGAGACAAGAAAGAAAGAAAAATCAAAGGAAAAAAGCTTTTGTACATGAGAGGTGAGAGAAAAAGAAGCAGCAAGATATATCATGTACTGGTATAAATTCCTTCTGATTAATGTTATCATTATGTATATCTAAAATGTACCAATAAATGTTTTGCTAAAAATAAAAAAGAAGAAAGACAGAAATAATATAAACAGCTAAAATTAGAAAAAATTTTAATTGCAGACCTGGGGATGTAGCTCAAGGGCAGGGCACTTATACAAGCCTTGTGTTTGATATTCAAGGCCACAAAATAATTGTAATATATACAGACAATAAACTAGCATAGCTGATTAAAATAAATTATGATACAATTTTAGTGAAGAGGGCAAGCCACAAAATAATTTTTCTTAAGTAATATTATTTTAATAAAAATATTTACTTTCATGATGAATATTGATATATTTACATTATTAATAACATTAGGTTATCATATTGCTCTATCAATGCTATTATCATATAGTAACTATAATATATAAATCAAATATTAACATTAGTTTCAGTGTATGTTAACAGTAATACATTTATATTGATATCAATTAACATACTGGTTAAATGTTAATATGCTAATGTTCATATATTAAATTAACAGTAGCTATCAATTTCATTTTTTCTTCTATGCCAGGCTTTGTGATAAGTACTTTTTATGGATTATAGTGGTACCTCAGCTCAAAGACTTAATTCATTCCCCAATTCTGGGGAAGATGGCCACGGTTATGTTTATCACCTAATGCAGAGAACGCAAACAGAAGCAAAATTTTGCCAAACACTTCTGTTTACAAATTGAATTGTTCACAAAGAGAAGCATTCATCAATCAAGGTATTATTGTATTTCATTTTGTCTTTATAACCATGCTATAAAGTACACTTTTTTCCCCTTTTTAAAACCCTAAAAACTATTTTGAAATAAGTTCTTACAGAAAATTTGCAAAAATACAACACAGAACACCTATGACCTCCATATATACACATTTTCTCCACTTGGGTGAGTGCATACCTAAAGCCCCTTTATACCCAAATACATCACTAAGCTTCCCTAGAGCAAGGGCATTCTGTTATACAATTACAGCATAACGATCAAATAAATTCAAGAAGTTCTACACTTATATGTCTTAGTTACTTTTCCTGTTGCTCAGACAAAATACAAAACACGCAAAGTTAAAGGAGGAAAGTTTATTGTAGCTCATATTTGTAAAAGTTTCACTCCAGAGTAAACTGGCTTCACGGCAGGGTGGTATGGCAGAGGGGCATCACAGAGGAGAAAGAGTTCATGGCAAGCAGGGCAGGCAGAAGGCAGCCAGTGGTAAAGTAGTAAGTAGTAAGCGACAACAGTAGCCCTCACTCTGTCCTTCACATTCTATTCTGTACGCCCTTAGGTGAGCCTTCCCATTACTTACACCCAAAACTATAAAAAAACCATTGGACTAATTTAGTAATCACACACCATTGACCCGAGCATCACACATCCTAGACCCAGACTCCTCAGGAGAGCCCCACCTGTGACTCTAAGAGGCTTTTGGGGGACATCTAGACACAGCCATTACATTATGCCACGCAGTTTTATGGCATATTGTCTAATTTCCTTTATAGCGAATTTTCTTTCATATCCAGTCATTGTATTCAGTATTACTCATTACACTCAGATGTTATATCTCTTTAGTCTCCTTTAATCTGACAAGAGTTCCTCAGCTTTTGTTTTAATGGCATTAGCATTTTTAAGGGTGTGGACATGCATTTTGTAGATGTGCCCTCAATTTACTTTTGCCTTGATTTTGGCAAGAATAGTACATATGTGAGACTGTGTTCTCAGTGCATCACACTAGAAGGCAAGTGATATTGTTTGTCCCATCACTGATGACGTTAAGCTTGCTCGAAGCCACCTGGCATCCACATCAACCAGTTTTCTCCACTGCGGTTATTTTTTTTATTATTATTATTCTTTAAAAGCATGTACATGTGCATCAGCTTATTAAACTTTCACCCAACAATGTAATATTTGTAGATATTTGTCTGAATCAATTATTAATATGAGGTACGAAAACAGATAAACTTGCAACTGTCATTTCTGGCTATTTCCTCTGAAAAGGGGGATTTGTTTCATTTTCGTTATTTTTCTTTGCTTCTTTATTATCACTAGAGACTCACAATTCTTATGTTCTTCGAACAGTTATAAAGGCATTGTTGCCTTTTCTTTTTTAGATCCTGGGATGACTAACTTTAGGTGGTGTCAGCTTAACTGGACCATGGGAGACCCAGGTATTTGGTTAAACATCATTCTGGGTATTTCTGTGAAGGCGTTCACTCAGTAGACTGAGTATGGCAGCCTGCTCTCCTAATGTGGGTGGGCTTCATCCAGTCAGGTGGAAGTCTGAATAGAACAAAAACAGCTGAACTCCCCCACATAAAGGAGAATTTTTCCTGTCTGGTGGCCTTTGAACTGGGACATCAGTTTTTCCGGCTCTCCTGAAGGAAAGTTTCTCCCTGAAGTCCTTGCTCTCCCTGGTCCTGTGACCATGACCACAGACTGGTTCTCCACCATCAACTCTGCCGAGTTCCAGCTTCTCAACTCACCCTGAAGACCCTGGGACTTACCAGCCTGCATTATTAATGAAACCAATGCATTATAATGCATCTCTTTATATATTTCCATTCATCCTATGGGCTCTCTTTCTCTGAAGAACCCTAAACAACATAGGTTCCCATTATTTTTTTATGTACATCCCTACTTTTTATCCAAAAAGATATGCCAGATTCATCTTGGATTTTCTCTTCTCTGGCCCAGGAATTAGGCATGAATTCAAAGTTCCACTAGCTATTTTTAATGGGGCATGATATTTGAAAACAAAATCTGATGCTCTTGTTCTTGTTTTCTTCTAAGTCTTTCTGTGAAGTTAGGCAGTACAAGTGTACCTATACATACCTACATATATATCAACATCCATATACAAATAGTATGAGTTTATATGCATACATATATATAAATACACAGATATTGTATTCATAGCAGTATCTCCAAGTGCAAACCTTGACTCACTATGCCTCCCTTCTCTAACTGAAAATGTGGCCACCAGCATAGTTAACATTTATTCATTTGCTCAGTCCTACCCATATGAAAAAAGTCATTGCAAAATCTCTAAACTCCTATGTCAACAACAACAAACCTAATAAATGCAGTATGAGTTTGTCTGACTGATTTCCAAAGTACCATGTGCAAAGTCATTTGAATTAGTTTTTTTTTCACTGTGAAGTGTAATTATGTCACTCATTTGAAGGTCAGGTTTATCTATTTCTGCTACTAGTAGTATTCCACTACTGGGTTTTCCCCCTCATCCTTATTGATTTAATTTTTTGACAATGAAAAACACTAGCATGGTGATAAAAGTCAAAACCACACAAAAAATGTCACTTTCCTGTACTTTCCACATTGTTTTCATTCCCCCCAAAAGGTAAGCAAGTCACATATATTTTATTATTTTGTTTCTTACACAAAAGGCAGCATACTATACTCTTACACATCCCTTTGCACTATTTTTTTTTCAGAGGAAATGCCTTGGTCTCTATTTACGAATATATGTTTCCTTTTCCCACCTGTTACTTAGTTCTTCATGATATGACTGTCCTTCCTAGTTATTAAAAATTTCTATATATATGGATACTTAGGTTTTTCTAATATTTTACAATTAGAATAATACTCCAATGAATAACCCTGTGCATATCTATTTCCATATTGGTGAGATAAACCTTCAGAGTTAAGTTCCTCGAAGTGGGATTATTGCGGCAAAATGTAAACACATGCATGGTCCGGTTAGACAATGCCAAATCCCCTTCCATAATGGTGCAGCATTCTGTGCTCTCACTGGCAATGTGTGATCCTGCCTGCTTTTTTCCTGCCGCACCAGAACAGTATGCTGTCCAGAATTTTGTGAGCTATTTACCTGTATTCTTATAAGTGGAATTGAATATTTTTATGTGGTGTATGTGTGTGTGTGTGTGTGTGTGTGTGTGTGTGTGTGTGTGTGTGTGAGATCTGGCATTTGGCCCACTTTTCCATCAGGTTTTTATTACCATTCCTCTTTGCCAGATGAGACAGTGGGGTGTCCACATAGCAGTGGGATGGAGACATTCTAGTATGCTGTCCAGAATTTTGTGAGCTATTTACCTGTATTCTTATAAGTGGAATTGAATATTTTTATGTGGTGTATGTGTGTGCGTGTGTGTGTGTGTGTGTGTGTGTGTGTGTGTGTGTGTGAGATCTGGCATTTGGCCCACTTTTCCATCAGGTTTTTATTACCATTCCTCTTTGCCAGATGAGACAGTGGGGTGTCCACATAGCAGTGGGATGTGGAGACATTCCACATTCAGAGATACGGAATAGCCAGGATCATTCCTTCAAGAACTGCTGGACTGGAGGAAAGACAGCCTCTTTAATAAATGGTGTTGGAGACGCCTTCTCCCACCCCAGCCGCCATCGCTCCAGCACCAGGAAGGTAGCCATGCGGGCGCCCCTGAACCCCCATAACTCCCCTTACAACCCCCTCATGCCAGTCTTTGGACCCACTCTGCAGAGGCAGAGGTGGTCATCAAGGGTACTTTTCTGAGATCCCAACTTTGAACATCTTTAAAGAAAGGGCGTGGGAAACCTGTAGTACAATGGTGTGGAGTTCAACCTTTCAGAAGGTTGGGGAACTCAATCTGGGCCTTGCAGCCCGAGGTCAGTCAGCGTCATGGGGTTCAGCCATCAGCTAACTGAGATCAGGGGTCTTGCATCCTCGCTCTGTCTGAGCCATTAAATGGTAAATAC
>NW_022900943.1:4995169-4995570 GCF_012274545.1 Fukomys damarensis | reverse complement strand
AAAAGAACCCTTCTCCATTGTTGGTGGGAGTGCAGACTGGTGCAACCACTATGGAAATCAATATGGAGATACCTCAAAGAGCTGGGACTAGAGGTTTCATTTGACCCAGCCATCCGTCTGCTGGGTATTTTTCCAAAAGAATTAAAGGAATCATACCACAGTGATATATGCATATATGGTATATGCATACCACAGTGATATATGCACACAGTGATATATGCACACCCATGTTTATAGCCGCACAGTGTGTAATAGCTAAATCTTGGAAACAGCCCATTTGCCCATCAATAGGAAACTGGATAAAGAAGATGTGGTTTTTCTATAAAATGGAATATTACTCAGCCATAAAGAACGAGAAATTAGATTCATTCGTAGGAAAATGAATACATATTGAGGATATA
>NW_022900943.1:4933065-4994542 GCF_012274545.1 Fukomys damarensis | reverse complement strand
AAAAAAAAAAAAAAAAAGTAAAGTAAGATAAAAATCAAATATTTAAACATACCATTTGGAAAGTCAACCCCAGTTCACGATAATGACTATAAGAATAGACAGTTTTGATAAGCAATGCCAGATAGAGGATAGGTCAATGCTAATTTGTGTTATATAAGCTCAATTTTTTGTTTGTATATTTATTAAGCAGAAGAAGCAAAATATATCTGCATTATTAATTTTAAAGCTATGGCGGGAGGGCAGGGAAATGGGGAAAAAACAAGAACCAAGATGGATTATGTAAGGGTGCAAATTTCCAATGATGAATATCATTATACTGTATACCTTAAATGTACAAATAAAATTAATTTTAAAATGTTTAAATAAAGCTATGGCATACACTTTGAATTAAACATAGCTGATTGAACACATATATTTCTCTGATTTTTTTCCCAAGTCTTACAAACATGTTATTAAAGGAATAAAGCTGTACAAGTCCAGTCAGGTAAACAGAACAGGAAAACAACAGCAGATGAACAGTTCAACAAAATGTATCATATCCATCTGAGGATATATCATTTTGCCATGAAAAGGAATGAAAACTAATAATCTATGTTACAATTCAGATGAGCCTTGGAAATACAATGTTAAGTGAATGAAGCCAGACCCAGCAGTCATACATTTTATGGTTCCATTTATAGAAAATATCCAGAATAGATAACTTCACAGAGACAGAAGCACACTAGCAGTTTCTCAGGCAGGATGGAAGCGGGGCCCAGGAAATGGGGCTCACAGAGTCTGGGGGCTTTGGGGGTTGCAGTGAAGAGGTTTCAGAACTAGACTAGGGTGGTGGTTACTCAACGCTGTAAATGTTCTAAACGCACCTGAATTGTACTTTACATGGTTAATCTGATGTTCTGCAAATTTTATCTCAATTTTAAAAAAACAGATGAAACTTAAACATAAGATTTAGAAGATGAAAAACAAATGGACAAATGGAAAATGACTTACCAGAGCTGAGCACAGGAAACTTACATGTGGGATCATAGAGATTTCTTCTCCAGGGAAAATAAACACCAAGGAAGAAAGAACTACATACCACAGTCATACCAGATCCTCGCTTGTCTGTCAGTGAGCCCTCTGCAAAAATGAACTCCTTACTTAAGAATGAAATCAGTAGCTAAGAATCACAAGATATTTGAGGAAATAGCCCATCCAAGGAATAAGAAAAAAAGACTATGTTTTAATAAGCATTAGAAAGGCAAGAAGGAATCCTTGGAAATAAAATATATGACAGTTGCAATTAACTTTTCAAAAAAGGGTTTAGCTAATACAGTTACAAAGGAGAAATAAAGGCAGAACATAAAGCAAGATAAAGAAATTATGAGAAGATAAAAAAACAGTTCATTAAACTAGCCAGCACTTGAGAAACAGAGAAAAAGGCAGAGGACGAGCTAGGCTAAATAAAGGCCTGTGACAACATCCAGGCACTGGATCATGCAGTCTGTGAAAGTCACCTGACGCGGGCCCAGGAACTTCCAGTGTGAGTAAATGAAGAATTTTGAGATAGGGAGATTATCCTGGATTATCCAGGTGGAACCTCAGTGCAACTGCAAGTGTTGTGATAGAGTGTGGCCATAAACCAGGGAAGGCCAGCAGCCACCAGGCATTCAGGGTGGGGAAGGAAGGGCTTCTGTCCTCCAGAGCCTACGCTGAGGTTAACTACAGTGGAAGGAAACAGGTATCTACGCTAAGGAATGAAGAGCCCGAATGGTAAATACATGAGGAAGAACATGAAGGCTTTTCTTATTATTTAGATTTCTTTAAAAGTAATTGTAAATTTAAAAAAGATAACTGTAAATCAAAATTAGTAACGATGTGATGTGATGTGGGTTTTTAACATACAGAAATAAAATGTATGATAATAACCTACAGAAATGTAAGTTCTCAGACTATACCCAAAGCGAGATATCAATAGGCACATGCATAAGTTAAAGATTCACACCATAAATCCTCATGCAAGGCTTCCCAAAAGCAGCACCATGAAGACATTTAGACTTTGATCAATCCCTCCATAGTGCTGCCTGACACCAGCACTTGAGGGGCTGGTGACCTTCCTGCTCTGCAGAGATCTTTACCAGCTTTCTTTGCTCCGCTGTGGCTGAAGGAAACAGAACCTAACTGGCCCTCTCCAGGAACCTGAGGGAGTTTGGCTGGAGACTTCCCTGCTCCCCCCATTTATGGATAATTCCTCAATAATTCCACAGTTCTGAAGAAATTGATGTGGACCATTTTCACCAGTGCTCTTGTTACTTTTATGAAGTTTCATCCATCCTTACTCCACTACTTTGGTAAACTCACAGGAGTCTCTTTATACAGTTAGGCTTTGCTTGTCTCTGCTAGAACATCTATTGATGCCTTCATGGGTGAGCATTTAGACAGAAACCTAACATCCTTTGTTTCCAGATCTGGAAGACGCTTCACTCTCCCTTTGCCCTCAGGTATAGGCTACTACTAGAATGTTGTAACTGCAGTCTCTAAGAGGCAGAAGCCATTTGTAACCTATGTTATTTTGACCAGTTAGAAGAAGAGAAATCTGATCAACAGAACATAAAGGTAAATACTATTAAAGACAGCGGAGGAGCAACCAGTTATAAAGTGCTTGCAGCCACTGTCGTTACCACTCCTGGGCAACACTGCAAATACTGAGTGGTCGTAACCAGTGGACACTGAACTGTGGCGGGGACTCTTCATTGAGTGACAGTGCCACTTGTCCCATCCTCTGTAACTGGGATTGTTCCCACATAAAGCAATAGTGAGAAAAAAAATGTTCCCCTTAGGAACTGGGGACATGTGGGTCAATTTTGGTTTCATTACTTTTGTTTTTTCTCGGGTGGAGGGTTGTTTGTGTGTTTTCTTTTTCTGAAAAATCCATCAGTAAAAGAATTCGAGAAAAAGCTAACAATGTGGGGGTTCAGTGGAGCCCTGCTGACTTTTTGAGCTTTTACCTGCCCTTTACGTTATTCTCTCATGCTATTTATACAAACTCCTCCTCCAAAGTCCACTGCAACAGCTCTGCTTTATTAAGTATCCCCTGGGTTTTACAGTGGTAGTTGAGTAGTACAGCCTCCAAGATTGCTCAATAAATGAAGAAGCCCACGTTTAATGACAATCCTAACAATTACTTCCTGTTTATTGCTTTAACACTGGTAAGCATTATCTACATATTTTAATAATTTTGTACTGAAAAATACAGTATAACAAAATCTTGAACCAGTAGATACATTTCCTGATATATAAATGAAACTATTGCTCTCTTAGTTAAATGACTAATAACTATTTCAACAAATAGAACAAAAACAGTTTGCTCATCCGTTCAGGCCAGTCTTGCACACAAACCAGTTGAAAGAATCACTATTATAGTTTATGAAATATATAGAACTCAAGTCACAAACTTAAAATTTTCTTTGTGATGAAGATAACAACAAGAACTCTATCAAGTCTCTAGCCGCAGACTGCGATGGGATCTCCAGGCAGGATACGCTGGAGTCAGGTAGGTAATTACCCAGAGGGGACACGCAGAAGGATCCGAGACCCTGCACCACGCTGGCGGTGTGGTCCCGGCTCCTGCCCTCCTCGTGACACGCAGGGCTTCATCTCTTTGAACCTCATGCCCTTCTCACTGTTTGTGCCATTCCGCGAGAAAAGGCACAATCAAAAAGGGGAATAACAGCAGGAAGAGGAAGAGGAGGAGGAGGATGATGATGATACACCATTCTAATTTTGTCCATTTTCGTGTAATAACTGGAACTGGAGTGGACTCAGGACTGCTGGTATTTGATGGAATCTGGGTGGATACTTTTCATTACAAAACAAAGTCTGTGAACTGTCTGAGTTAGGAAAAGCAAAACACGGGCTTGCCAGAAACTCCTGCTCCTCCACTCAGTATGTGCATATGTATGTCCACCCTCTTTCAGACAGAATTCAGTACATCCATGGCATTTCTCCATCTGTACAAAGTAACTCGCTTTCAGTTCTTTTCACAAACTATAAATATTTACTTCCAACCTCAACCCAGGGTATATAACAATAATGTAATGAGTTTTCTAGAAGTTTACTATCTGGGAAGAAAATATTTTGTCTTTCTAAATAAAGAAATGCAAAGAAAGGAGAAGGCTAGAGGGAAAGGAAGTGTTGAGAAATGCTGACTATTATAGTAAAAAAAACTCTGCAGAAAACATGTTAAAATATTGGGAAATTAACAAGAGCCACTATCACAATATACACAATAGCTAAGATACAGAATCAACCTAGATGCCCACTAATAGCTTTGTGAATTAAAAAAAGGGGAGAGAGGGGAGAGAAATATTATCTGGCCATAGAAAAGAAAGAAAACCTATATGTGCAGCAAAAATGGAAGGAACTAAAGGACACTGTATTCAAGGAAATAAACCAGACACAGAAAAACAATGTATGCTCTGTCTCATATGGGAAAGCTTTAAAAAAAAAAAAAGATTAACCTGAATGTAGAACAGTAATTAGTTAAGGCTGGGAAGAGTGGTGTGGGGGAAGGAGGAAGAGAGAAAGTTCAGATAAACCATGGTTCCATAGGAGGAACACCTCTGGTGTCTGGCAGCACCAACTATATGAGCTTTCATATAGTTCGTGAGGATCTAGAAGAGAGGAGCTCAAAGGCTCCAAATACAAAGGAATTACAAGGATGGGGAAACATTAATTACCCTGACTTGATCGGCACACACTGTATACACATACTGAAATATCACACTGAACCCCATTAGTACACATTAATCAAATATACCTTAATACATTAATTTTAA
The DNA here is from genome assembly GCF_012274545.1 of Fukomys damarensis. NCBI lineage: Eukaryota > Metazoa > Chordata > Mammalia > Rodentia > Bathyergidae > Fukomys > Fukomys damarensis. Next base: position 4,989,725 of record NW_022900943.1, on the reverse strand, counting down.
TCAAAATGAAAAATAAATAGGGAAGTATAAGAGTCAGAAAACTACTATTATAAATAATAATAATACAAGTAAATATATGAGAAAATGTTCCACATCACTGGTCATTCAAGAGATGCAGATTAAAACAACACTGAGATCCCACCTCACCCCACAAAGAATGGCTGCTATCAAGAAATCAACCAATAACAAATGTTGGCAGGGTTGTGGGGAGAAAGGAACCCTTCTCCATTGTTGGTGGGAGTGCAGACTGGTGCAACCACTATGGAAATCAATATGGAGATACCTCAAAGATCTGGGACTAGAGGTTCCATTTGACCCAGCCATCCCTCTGCTGGGTATCTTTCCAAAAGAATTAAAGGAATCATACCACAGTGATATATGCACACCCATGTTTATAGCAGCACAGTTTGTAATAGCTAAATCTTGGAAACAGCCCATTTGCCCATCAGTTGGAAACTGGATAAAGAAGATGTAGTTTTTCTATAAGACGGAATACTACTCAGCCATAAAGAATGAGAAATTGGATTCATTCATAGGAAAATGGATACATATTGAGGATATACTCCTAAGTGAAATAAATAAGTCACACATGTGGAAATTCCGAATAGTTTCTCTGGTGTGAAAAACTATAATAGTACATAAGATCCTAAAGGTATAATTGACAATGTGAAATAGGAAAAAAAAGGGCTAAAGGTGTAGGGAAAATGGAAGGGTAGAGGAAAGATAATAAGGGAAAAGAAAAAATATGAAAAAATGGAAATAAAGTGTTTGTAAACGGGGAGGGAAGGTGGGGTGAAGGGAGGACAGGGACAAAGGGAAAAAAATGAGAACCAAGACTTGTCATGTAAAGGTACAAGATCCTAATAATGTAATTGTACTGTATACCTAAAATATACCAATAAACTCAATAAAAGAAAAATAATAATAATAGCCATTATTAAATGGATATAAGAGCTTTATAAACTTAATGTATAGGATTTATTCCCAAACAAAATATGCTATAGATTCTACAAATGATTAGATCATAGCTATGTCTTTTTGCTTCCAAAAATAGGTTTAACTCTTGGAATGAACAAAATTTCCTGGGAGATATTCACACCACCAAAAGCTATGAAAATGGTGGGGTCCAAGTTTATGTCTCTAAGAAAATCGGACCAGGTACTATCTGGATTTGGGGTGAAATAAGAACAGATGTGTACAAAGAATTTGTGCACACATAAATTCTAGTGGCCACAAGTGGCTGGTTGAATATGGCAGGCTGAATGATGGGAAAGAGCTATAAGTGCACTTTCCTATTTTCATCCCTTAGTCCCCTTGACTGTTCAAAAACTCTCTGGTAGGGTCTAGAGCCTCAGATGAGAGTATGTGTCCCCAGTACCCCATTTCCTGAGACAACAATGTACACCAGGTGATCAGCGTAGGCTGGATTTTTCTACATTTGAGTGAGCCTCAGGCTTTGGTTCTGTCTTTCTTTTTTCGTGTGAGGTTAGGATCTTCTGCCATGTTGTTACTGAATTCAGGAGGAGAAGGCAGAAAAATGTGTCAGGAGAATTAGTGGACACGATTATAGAGCTATTGAGCCACTATGCCCAGCAAATATAAGGAATTAATATGTGTTGTCAACCCCACACAAGAAATGTAAACATTATGTGCCGCACACCCATGTTTATAGGGGCACAGTCTGTAACAGCTAAAACTTGGAAACAGCCCATGTGCCCATCAACTGGAGACTGGATAAAGAAGATGTGGGTTTTTATAAAGTTTTTATATGTCTCAGCCATAAAGAATGAGAAACTAGAGACAATTACAGCCAAATAGATGCGCATTGAGGTGATACTCTTTAGTGAAATAAATAGGACACATATGTGTAAATACTGAATAGTTTCTCTGGTGTGAGAAACTGAAAGTGTAAATAAGGACCAACATGTACAATAGATAATGTGAAATAGGAAGAAAAGGTTTAAATGGGGTAGGGAAAGTGGGAGGAGTAGGGGAAAAGAAAGGAGGGAAAGGGAAAATATGAGAAAAGCAAAAAACAGAAATAAAGTATTTGTAAATAGGGAAGGGTGGAGGGGGTGAAGGGAGGGCAGGGAAGTGGGGACAAAATGAGAACCAAGACCTGTCATGTAAAGGTACAAGATCCCAAAGACGAATGTAACTGTACTGTGTACCTAAAATGTACCAAAAAAGTTAATGAAAAAAATTATATGCTGCAAACATGTACTAATAAAAAATTTTCAAAATAAAAATAAAGATTACCTGGAGGCAAGACTCTTTTTAAGACGTAGATAACCCAAATGTTATCGCCACCATCACCGCGAAGCTGCTCGGTTTTACGCAGCAAGATGGCGAGCTGGCTTCTCCGTGACAGCCTCGGAGTCTGGATTGGGGACATCCTGGATTTACAGGAGCTGTAGCCTGTTCCCCGCTGTGTCTTACTAACGGAGCCTGAACACACCCGACCAGGCACAGAGGCACGTGTCTGGGTTTCCTGTCAGTCATTCCGTCTGCAATTAGATGGCCACTCCTTCACTGCGGGACTGGGGCCTCCTTTTTCAAGGTTGCTCTGGACATAGGCCTGGATTATTTATTGACGATGAGTAAAAGAACAATTTAAAAGCTGTGGTCAGGAAGTCCAAAGGGCTTCAAGAAACAAATCCTATTTCAAAAAAAACTCTGTATGAGAGATGGTTCAAATTGGGGCCAAAGGTGCTGGCCCCAGGCTCCGAACTTTTTAAAGCTTGAGGCCAAAAAACTCCAAACAGTCCTGGGTCCGGTTTCTGGGAGGAAATGGGCTCTGACAAGGAGCCCCTCCGGCACCTTGCCGTGAACAGCAGTCCTGGGTGCTGCTGTCGTGCAGAGTGACCTGGTCAGGCATGAGGAGCAGATATGACCCCATCCCAGGGAACTCAGTGAAGGGAGGAGGACAAAGGGCAACAATTAGGAGGCCAGAGGCCAGCAAAGGGGTGACAGGAGTCCTCCAGACGTTATCTGCTACCACCACAACTGCACGTAAGGAATGCTTTTGAGGGGTTGTAAGCGCTCCAATTCCTTCCCCTGGACTCTGACTTCAGTGTCTTGAATATCCATATTCATAAGGATCCTTGGCTCGAGTCCTATGAGATTGGCCACATTACTTCCTGTCTACAGTTCCGCTGAGCACAGAGGACCAGATCTGGAACTCTGACTGCTTGATCTGAAGAGCAGATCTCGATCTTGGTGACTGTCCCACTGAGTTTCCACTCTGACAAGGAAAAACTTCTCACAGGAGAGAGGCTGCTCAGACAGGCGGAAGACACAAAAAGCAGTGAATCTGTGGCCAAACTGGAAGTGATGAGAAACCAGGCTTCCTACAAATTTAGACCAATCTTTGAAGTATTCTTTCAGAATTTTGTTTTAATCATAAAAATACCAGCTGCTATGCTGGGAAAATAGATGATGTCTTGAAATGACAGTAGTTAATATTTATTCAACACTTACTCTTTGCCAAGAACAGCATTAGGCTTCTGGGAAGTGAGCGCTTTTACCCTTATCACAGCCATGTAAAGCAAGGGCTATAATGATGTCCATTTCATAGAAAATAAAACAGAGGCTCAGAGAACGCAAGCAGCTCTTCTGAGTCACACAGCTAGTCAGCAAAGTAAGAGATATTCAAATGCAGGTCAACCTGACCTCAAAGTCACCTTTAGTGGAACTTTACGTAAGATCCTTTCATTCTCTAGGCCAGTGGTGGTGAACTACGGCACGTGTGCCACAGCAGGCTGTTTGTATCATTAAAAGCTCTAACACGTTAGCCATCACTGTGGCCTAGGCCAACTAACACCACAGCTAGCTCTAAAAGAATCGTATTCCTTCTACCTTGTCATGCTTCAGGTGTCAACTTGAAGTATCGTTCCCTGAATCCTCCTTGGCTCACACTTGCTTTAGATGCTCTTTGTGCATACCGAGGGCACTGAGCTCCCAGATGTTACAGTTCGGAACATCTCAGCTCTCTCACTAGACCCTGAGCTCCGGAGCCAGGCCTTTCCTGTTCACTTAGAACCCCAGTGGGTAAGGAGGTGTCTTCTACTTCATAAGCACCCAAGTGATATTTGGGACATATGGATTCGTGGATAAAGGTGACACTGTACCACAGTTGTGGTAGTTACTTTTATCTGTCAACTTCACTGGGCTAAGAGACGCCCAGCCAGCTGGTAAATCGTTGCCTCGGTGTGTTTATGAGGGAGTTTCCAGAAAGGGTGAACATTTCAATCAGCGTGAGTGGGCCATACCAAGTTCACTGAGGGCGTGAAGAGGAACAAAAGACAGAGGAAAGGAGACTGTGTTTCCTGGTGAGCGGGGGCTTCCACATCTCCTGCACTCTGATATCAGCACTCCTGGTTTTTCAGGCCTTTGGACGTGGTCTTAAGCCAGCAGCCCCCAATTCTCACACCTTTGGGCTTTACTGGTAGTACATGACCGGTTTTTCTGGGCCTCCAGCTTAAAGACAGCATACTATGGGACTGCTCATTCTCCATAATCCAGGGAGCCAACCTCTTATAATATATCCCCACCCCTATTGGAGAACCTTGCCTGTTCCAAAGGATCTTTTAATAACACAAGAGCAGAGGATCTCACTGCTTTGTGTCAGGAATCAGAGAAGGAGATGAAGCTGGGGTCAAACTTTCAAAAACGCTAGCAGTCCTATAATGACACTTTGATTTTAAAGGAGTTCAGTTATTTTGTGAAAGATAGCTATGCCTTAAACATACCACAAAGCAACTGGTTTTTGGCTCTCTTGCAGTGGCAACAGACGGAAAGGAAAGTTGGTGTCTGAAGATATATGCACAAAGCAAAATCTCTAGGATTCTGAGTATCATGTTAGTGTCAACAACAATAACTCCATTAGAAGATGGCACTAGCTAAAAGAATGGTCTTTTCCCTGACAGCTAACTAGGTCTAGCTGCAGGATTTGTGATACCTGGTACAATGGAGCCCTTGTTCAAACATCAAGAATTAAAAAGAAAGGGACAGCAGAGCATCATGCCCAGCATGGCTCTCTTCTGAACACCGGTCCTTGTGCAGTCTCCCTGTGTGAAGACCAGTGAGGTCAGCCCTGCAGCAGGCACTTTCAGAGTGCTTCACAGTGTGATTATTTAAGTTACAGGAGTGTTGTTACTGATGGACTTTACCTGATTTCTTCCTCACAACAGCCATTGGAGGGAGCTACTCAACAGACCACAGTCTCACATCAGAGAAGGAAAGATTCGTTCTAACCAAAGTTGGGAAAGGGACTGACAACACCAGAAGAGAAAAAAAGATATAAGATGGAGACCAAGAAGCAGAGGATCTGTACCATTTTGACCAATCCCCAATAAAATTGAGGGATAGCCTTCCTTCTTCCATTGGATTTGGAAAACAAAAGGGGAGAAAAGAACTGAGGTAGAATAAATGGTTGTAGTTTAACCTAAGCTGTCATTTTTTCAGCATAGAGAATAATAAACACTACTACTGATGCCCTTTTCTCCCAAGAGGCAGGAATGTTGACAGGCACAAATAGTCTTCCCACACGAGTTGCTGGCCCAGCCTCCTTCCATCAGTCTTTGGGGATCTAGAGAACTTCAACCCCAACAGTGCTCTGAAGCACTGTTGGAAACGTCTCGTAAACATGGGTGTTGAGGATGGCAAGAGGAGAAAACCTAGAAAACAGAAACGGAATCATTCTGACAGCTAATGCTCTTGGGCAGCTGTGCACCCCATCCCCTCCAGCCACAGGGTAAACAGAAGGCCTGAGGCACTGAGGGAGCCAGTGCATTCTTCCTCTCCAGAACCCTGCGCCTTTCATTAAAAGCTCTATTTGGGCAAGGAAGGCCTTTAGGTACTTCAAAAACGTAACAAACAAAAATATTTTTAAATGGAACCTCTAGTCCCAGTTCTTTGAGGTAACTCCATGTTGATTTCCACAGTGGTTGCACCAGTCTCCACTCCCACACCAACAATGGAGAAGGGTTCCTATCGCCCCATAACCCTACCAGCATTTGTTATTGGTTGATTTACTGATAGCAGCCATTCTTTGTGGGGTGAGGTGGAATCTCAGTGTTGTTTTCATCTGCATCTCCCGAATGACTAGTGATGTGGAACATTTTATCATATATTTATTTGCTACTTTTACTTCTTTGTCTGAGAAGTTTCTGTTCATTTCAGATGCCCATTTTTGAATCGGGTCTTTATATTTGGGGGCCTGACTTTTTTTAGTTCTTTATATATTCTAGGTAGTGGTCCTTTGTTTGAGGAACAGCTGGTAAAAATTTTTTCCCACACTATATAAGTTCCATTTCACCCAGCTATCCCTCTGCTGGGTATCTTTCCAAAAGAATTAAAAGAATCATACTACAGTAATATATGCTCACCCATGTTTAGAGCGGCACAATTTGTAATAGCTAAAACTTGGAAACAGCCCAGTTGCCCTTTAGTTGGAGACTGGATAAAGAAGATGTGGTTTTTCTACAAAATAGAGTACTACTCAGCCATAAAGAATGAGAAACTAGAGTCATTCATAGGAAAATGGATGCATATTGAGCCCATACTCTTAAGTGAAGTAAATAAGACACACATGTAAATACCAAATAGTTTCTCTGGTATGAAAAACTAAAGTGTAAATAAGATCCAAATGGTATACTTGACAATGTGAAATAGGAAGAAAAGGACTAAAGGTGTAGGGAAAGTGGGAAGAAGGGTAGGGGAAAGGAAATAAGGGAAAAGAAAAAATATGAGAAAATAGAAACAAAGTTTTTGTAAATAGGGAAGCATAGAGGGAGTGAAGGGAAGGCAGGGGAATGGGGAGAAAATGAAAACCAAGACCTGTCACGTAGGGGTACAGGATCCCAATGATGAATGTAACTGTGCTATATACCTAAAAAGTACCAATAAACTCAATGAAAATAAGTATTTCCAAACAAGCCCCAGTGATGTGTATGATGAAATTTACACAGACTCATAAAGTTTCACTAAAAAGCAGTCGTTCATAAAATGCAGTGTCACCCATGATCTCTAAACACAGCCATCAGCCCAAACCAAATCCTTTATTAAGACTGAGAAGAAGCCACGGTCCACAGCAGTGTTGCTCCCTCACCTACAGACTAATTCCAGCAGAAGCACATCAGGCTGCCTTGTACTGAAGATTTAGTGTGACCGTCTACAGTAAGAAGCCGTTAGACAGGAAAGAGTCCAACAAGATGAAAAGCCTGCTTCCCTGCTCCCTTGCTTCATGACTTGGGGCAAGGAATCCACCACTCTAAGCCTCCCTTACCTCAACTGTAAAAATGAGATAAATAGGATTCCTGGATAAAATGCAAATATAGCAGCTGGTACATGACAAGTACTAAACAATGGTTCTCTGCGTCCTCACTATGACACTGAGGCTTCCACGTACACTTTCGAGCTTGGTTAACAGTCCTGAAGTTAATACTTCTCTCATTTTTACCATAATGTTGTTGCCTAGAATCCAGATAAGTGTCTGTCAATAGCAGACACTTAAAACTACTTGTTGACAAAACAAGTCACTAAAAATCAATGTCTGTTTACACTACTGGATTCTAATCTTCAGAGACTGAGACCAAGAATTAAACTTTCATCCCCTTTTCAAAATGTGCTGATTGAGCTTTTGTTGTTGCCACTGTTGTTCCAAGTAGCATGCTCTTATTGTATTTAAAAAAAAAAAAAAAGCTGATTCTCAATAAAGTTTTTCTTAAAATAGAGTCCTTGATCCTTGCTCTACAACTGGACTGAAATATAATAGCCCCAGGCCTTTAAAAGACCCTGCGGGGCTCTTTTCCAAGTAGCTCTGGGTTCCCTCCTATGCGCCTATCTGAGGACAAGATAACCAGCACCAGTATTCAGCACATGGTTCGTGCTCAATTAATACATTTTTGCTGACTAAATTAATGCCCTAACCCTGGAGACTTTCCTGGTCACACAGGCACTAGTCTAATTTTTAGTAGTTGCTGAATGATATCAAAACCTGCAATCATTCTTCACTTTTTTCTTGCTTCTTTCCTTCCCTCTTTCTTCTACTTTTCTTCTTTTTTCTTTCTTTTTGGACAAACTACAGTGTCTTGCAGTGATCCCTATGCATTCTGGCAATTCAAATTAGAAGGTTTAGAATTAGAACGTTCAAGTATATTTCTGCCTGAGTTACCCAGGCTCAGCTTCAGGCTGGTCGTAAGGGAGCTGTCTGAGCAGTAGCACCCTTCAAGGCAGGGATGCTTCTGCTTGGGGGACCCTGGGAGCTCCAATTAGGTCAGTTCCTCCACGGCATCACATTCACATGACCGCCCAGACTGTTCCCATAAACACACCAGGTATTCTTTTACATTACATCTGTAAATCATACAATTTTGAAGCATTCCTTAAAGTAACCGGTTACTGGGAAGATATGGTAGACAAAATGTGAGTATGGGGCATTCTCTGGTTTGCTTTAAGGTACTAGTTTAAAAGGGGAGCAGTGGGGCAGTGCTGTGTGTGTAACACTGCCCCCTTTATGTACTTCGGTGACTCGATTTTGTTCATTCTTTAGCCCAAGTACAAAATGGAAAGATGAGAACTGACTAGATACTTTCCCCCATGGTTTCAACCAGAAACTTGTGCCACCCTTTGAAAGAGAACATCAAAACCTAATTTTAAACGTACAAGTAGTAAGGCCCGGTTTTGTGCCCAGCAGGAGTTGCTCAGTGAAAATCCTGCCTGCCTGGGGACCAGTGAAGGAAGGATGCATGCTGTCATGTTTGCTGTAGCTGTTTAAACTGTGTTCAGCTTTGGCCTACCAAATGGCTTCTCAGCCTCTAATCAGACAAATATTGGGAAACGTACACTCACACACAAGAAAGGAGAGAGGAGAGGACTACAAAGGTAGTGTGGCCAGGGTATACAGCACGGGATCCAGAATCAGAATTCTAGATTCAAATCTGTGGGTGCAGACAGATTTCCTGGCTAGGTGATCTTGGGTGTGTTTGCCATGCTCTGGAAAGACTCGTTTCCATCATCGAAAACACTATGTAGATAGTACTACTTATACAGGGTAAGGCAGAGCTTTTCAAAATGGAAGCGGCGTCAGATTAGCAGGAGGAAACGCCAACTGAAGGTGTTAAAGACCAACACTGTCACGAAACGAAATGATACAGAGTAAAAATATCTAAGGCGTACCACATCTCATAAGGGTATTATTTCATAAACCCTTTGCTTAAATTTTTACACATATATGGTTACATATCTCACACACATAACTAAAATCACAGGCAAAGTTTAAAGTTTCCTCTGTGTTTCCTAAGGCCTAAGAAGAGGACATGCATATGAAAGCATCTTCCATGTAGTGGGCATTCTGTTATTGGTGGTTTCCTTTCTGAGGAGAAGCACCGTAATTGAACAAATTTGTAAGAATCACCATTTTATGCATATGCTCAGAGCTCCTCATTTTCTTCCTTTTTAGCACTGACCGAAGCTTAGCATTTTGTTACAACTAGTTTCTGTAAGACATGGTACATCAAATCTCAGGAGAAGCCTGATAACTCAGGAGAGAGTTCACAGAATGAATCTCCTAGATTTCAGAAAATGGTCACATCTACACCATTTATGGGGGGGTGTTTATTTACAGGAAACCAGCTCTCGTAAGTTTGGTTACACCATTTATCTGAACATTAGCTTTAGTTCTTGCAAAGAAAATCAACATTTGTAACAGGAATAGAATGAGGGTAAAAAAGAAATTAACGTCCATGGAGCCCTTCCTGCCGTCCAGACTGTAGAAAAGCCTCTTTATAACTCTGTAAGGCAGGTAACTGCCTGTGCATTCACAAAGAAACCGAAAAAGAGGTAAGCAGTTTGCCAGCATATCACAGATCCTGGCTGGAAACACAAGCTGAACTTCACCATGCCTTTCTTATTCACAATCCTTCACTTCCTCCAGCAATCCATTACTCCCCTCCACTCCAACAGGAAGACGCTTCTTACCTACCGCAGCAAAGCGGGAATTCCAGGGGAGCTCAAATCTCTAGCTCTTCTCTTATTTGTACCAGTGGTGAGATCATTTGTTCTCTGTCATAAAAAACAATTTGATACTAATTTTATGAAAAGCTTTTGGAACTTTATGAAGATCCCATTCACCTTAAGGTTTTAATCTCAAACTAATACCATTTTAGATTGAATGAAAAAAATCGTCAGATGAGGGCTTCCCTCCGGTGATGCTGAAGGTTCAGAGGTAGCAAAAGCCTATTGGCTGCGTGATAATTGAGGTAACACCGAGGGGCGGAAGCCAGGAGGGGCAGACATTTCCACAACTACACCCCAGACACTCAGCTCCAGAACGGAAGCAGAGGGATTGCTCCTCAGAATGGACGCTGTGGTCCGAGGGCTTTCTGAAGGTGGCAGCAGCCAGGGCCAGGGATTTAGCTTCACAAGTGCAAGGACCTGGATCCCCAGTACCAACAAATAAACAAACAAATAAATAGCATCCAAATGAAACGCACAGAGGTGGCCAAGCATTCACAGAGAGGGACACATTCCAAGTGCAGGTGGTCAGGGGAGGGAAATCTACCCTGCGGGGTGTACTACAACGATGTTAACTTGGATCCTCAGTATAGCTGTGGGGAGGCGTGGAGAATCACCACCGTGACAACCCAGAGGAAGGACACAGAACAGAATAGTCTGGTGCAGCTCTGCCTACCCTCAAATCCCCAGCCGGGAGCAGTCATAGTCAGGGAAGATGTTTCTGTGGGGAACTACCAGGAGGAAATCCTAGCACTGTGCTTTCAGGAAATCTCAATGGATCCAAGGAAAGATGTGAGGAATCTAGATTCACCGCGCTCTCACCTTAGTCTGGTCATCCTAATTTTGCTTTTAGGAGAAGCAGGACCACAATCAAGTTTAAAAAACAAAAAGCTAGTGTGTGCCAGAAAGGCATGTGTTTAAACTTATTTCAAAATAGAACACACATTAGGCCCACATGGCTCATAACCGAAGCCAAGAGCAGAGACATTTATTTTTGTTCTCTTTAAAAAAACATTTCCACTTATCTGGAGGCCAAGATGCAGAATGTTTGCCTAATGTCTCACATGGTTACACGCTTAAACCACTTGAAAATGCTTTCTTAGCCACGAAAGAGCAACAGATTGGCCTCACCTCCTAAACGGACCAGTTGATCGAAGCTAAAATTATTTATGAGATAGAATGAATTTCCAGATTATATAGTTCCCTGGTTACAATCCTCAGTAACTAACTGAACAATTCTCACATCAACTGCTAGATATAATAACCAAGAACTTTACTAATCTTTAGGACTCATAATCTTAGTCTTATGTGATAATAGGTCTACATCTTGTTTCTGAGATAGAGTGTCATTATCACATTTTCCTTCTGTGTGCATTCGAGCTCTTCACTGTCTGCCTTCTTTCCTTAGGGCGGGCTCAGGGAGCAGGAGTCTTGTGTCTGTCTATTCACTCCGTGGCTTCAGCACTTAGGTTAGTGCAAGGCCCACAGTAAAAGCTCAGTAGATACCTGTAATTGGACACAGAAGAGGCAAGGCTATGGAATCAGAAAACTGATCCAAATCCTAGTTCCACTATGAATTCGCTGTGTAAACTTGAATGAACAAATCACTTAATATCCAGGAGGCTCAATTTCCTCTATTTACAAAATACTTAGCTGGATAATTTATCTCTGGATAATTTATATGAAATAATGTATTTGAAAAAGCCAAGCATGAAATGACAGAATCAGTAACTATTAACTGAACCTGAATCTTGAACAGTGCTAAAATTATTATTGCCCATGTACTGCCTTAGGGTATCATATCATAATAAATTTTTTTATATCATAGTAATTTGACAAGGCCAAATTTCAGTTCATACTGAGGGATAAGGGCCAAGGATTTAGCTCAGTGGTTTGGTGGCCTGCCTCACAAGCGCAAAGACCCAAGTTCGATCCCTGGTACCAAAAAAAAAAAAAAAAAAAAAAACCCAAAACTGAGGGATAAGAACTATGGATCATAAACTTAAGACATATTTATAGGAACCTGGCTAGAATTCTGAGCTCTAGCAGTAAAGATAGGGATTTCTAAACACGGCCATATACCTGGGACTCTGCATTTCTAGCAAGCATTTCAGGCCAGTTCGATGCACACAATCTAAGGCCTGGTCTGTACTTGGGCAAACATGAAACCAAAAGCAGCTGCAAACTTTAATCAGAAAAAAATTTAGACAAAGAGATTAATAGCTCCACAGAAAACTTAAGTCTTAAAATATGGAGAGCTAGAGGTAGGAAATAGATGGGAAGGAGGTGGGAAAGTTTTCAGTAATCCCACAAATGACCAGTTTTGGGATGTGTTGGCATGCAGGGACTGGCCCTCTGTGCTGTGGGTTCCGAGTGGCTTAAGAATGTTTCTAATTGTTCTGATATTAAAAGAGCCTGAAATGTATTTCCCCCTCCCCCGTGCCACCACTACCACAGACAGGCCTTAGAGCAACGTTCATTTCAAAACCAAATCTAACTCATATGTCTGTGTAACTTAGACTTGAGTCAGAAATGTTTTTTCATGTTAGTTTATAAGCAAAAGAAAACCTTTACCATGAAGACAGCCAAGAGAAATTTCTCTCTACCTCTGGAAAATATATTTAAACAAACACTGACTATTGAAGAATACAGTTTGAAAATAGGGGAAAGTGGGAAAAGGGAGGTAGGAATTCAAAACCAACTGAGAGGAAGGATTTTTCTAGCTGTGCTTGCTGGTGTATGCCTATAATTCAGCTACTTGGGAAGCTGAGGCAGAAAGCTAACAGGCAATTTAACAAGATTCCATCTCAAAATAAAAATAGAAAGGGACTAGAGATGTAACTCAGTGTGAGGCCCTGGGTTCAATCCCCACTACTGCAGAAAGAAGCAGGAGGAAAAGCAGTGGGGAGAAGGAAGATTTTTGTATTGATGCTTAATGTCTACCTCAGTTCAAACTGAATATTTGACAGCTTTGATCTTAATTTACTGCTCTCTTGTGACCATCCATTGTGGGCATATGAAAGAGTACAGTATAGCCATAAGTAAGTTAGTTGTGATACCTCATCATCATGGTTGGACTGCTTTAAACTATTTTTAAAATAAACTTTTTCGTGCAAAGGACTAGCTTCTAATCACTACCGAGTTACAAAGCTTTTATGTTTACTTCTTGAAAATGGGCCAAATGCATTAGAGCAGTAAGTTGGGAAGCTGTAGTGTCCTGAATGTTTGGTTGTGCTCCGAAGTCTGTCTATTTGGAGATTTCCTCACTAGAGTGAGAGAAAAAGGGAATGAAAGAGAGTGAGGAGAGGTGCACCAGAGCAGACAAATACTGGATGTAATAATGGCTGGTAATTTCTGTTTGGTGACAACCACACATCCAAGAAATTCAGAAACCTCTAAGAAAGATAAATATAAGGAAAACATGACACATGACATCAGCACCAAACTGCTGAAAACCAAAGATAAAAAGGAATAAAGAGCATCTCAAATTATAAGTACTGTATGTAGGTAAGTGTAAAAGATCAGAATTTATTTTTTCCTAATCATACTAAAAATGTAACTGCTTGATGGGTAGGGGAAGAACAAAAAGGGAAAAGAAAAAAATGTGAGAGAATGAAAAGATGAAAATAAAGTGTTTGTAGATGGGGAGGGGAGGAGGGGGTGAGGGGAGGGCAGAGGTAAGGGGAAAAATGACATTCAAGACTTGCCATGTAGAGGTACATGATCCCAACAATGAATGTAACTGTACTGTATCCCTAAAATGTACCAATAAACTCAATAAAATTAATAAATAAAAAAAATGTAACTGCTTAAAACTAAATAAATCGCATTATGTGGATTATAAGTATAAGTAAGAGACAACAGCAAAAAGGATCAAAGAGGAGCATGTTATAATACTAAACATTTCTTAAATTTATAGGAAGTGGCACAATTTTAATCTTAAATATACCTTAGATGCAGTCTATAATCTGTAGAATCACCAGTATAAAAATCTACAAGGAAATATAGTTTAAAAGACCACAGAAGGTTTAAGATGGAATATTACAGTTTTTAGAAAAGAAGGAATAGATGAACAAAATGAGTAAGACAAACTGAAGGCAAATGTCAGACAATGGACTTAATCTCTATCATACTGATGAGATATAAACAATGAAGACTGCACCTACAAAGCAGTAATAGTAAGACCATATAAAAGAGCAAAGACCAGGCCAGGGATTTCGCCCAGTGGTTACGCCATTTACCTCACAAGCACAAGGCCTGATTTCGATCCCAGATACCAAAAAAAAATGCAAAGACCAACGGTATGCTCATGAAGAGGTATAATACTTAAAGTATAATGATAAATACATTGCTATTGAGAAATACGGAAAAATACATAATGCAAACAATAAACTTAAGAATACCAGTGTGACTATGTTAATATCAAAGCAGCAAGATTTCACCACAGATGAGAGACCTTTCATAATATTTAATGAAAGTGGTCAACAAAGGCAAAACAATCAAAAGTGTGTATGCATCTGATAACAGAGACAAAATGTATGTAATAGAAAATGAAAGAATTCGAGGAAGAAACAGGAAAAGTTTTAATCATCTTAAAAATGTAACTCTCCTCTCAAGGCAAATTGATAGAACAAGTCAACAAAAACGCAAAGTCTTAGCTGATCTGAAAAAACTATCAACTTCCTCACACCACTGCCACCTGTAGAACACTCTACCCACTAGCATCAGAACAGATTCTTCACAAGTCCCTGGCGAAGCTTCACCACCAATGTTTTTAATAACTCGTCAGTAAATTTCAAAAGAATGAAATGTTCAAGTGCAAGTCCTCTGACCACAGCAGAGTTAAATTAGAAAATAAAGGTGGTTTTTCTTCTGTTTTCCTTCCCACGGAGTGTTTTGTGTGTTTGTGATCGGGCTCTTGTTCTTTATCAGAAAGTGAACCAGGAAGAGAAAAGGGTCATCCTGGTTTACAGGTGGCTCTGTGGAATAGTCCGGTACCAACTCAGAGTGCACCGCATCAGAGGTGGCCCTGAAGGATAGAGCAGAGGGCGCCGCCTTCAAAAGGACACACCTGAGAAGAGTTCATATGCGTCCACTTTGCCGGGTAGAGAGTAGGTCTAAGGTAGGTTCTGTACCAATTTATAAGGAATCTCCTTATTTAGCTAACTAGCTAGGGAGAGAAGATTTGGAAGATGGACGCCTCAGAAGGCATCAAAAGTGGAAGTCTTGCTCAGTGCAATCTCTGCGCTGTGCTTGGGCTCCATCAACCTCTCCTAGAGCTGGAAAGTGCAGTGGCCCCTGGGCAGACGTGGCTCTCACTCCTTCCTTTCCTTCTCAAGAACCACAGTCCTGAACTGCCTCTAGGGCCAAGCCTACAAGAGGTGTCCATATATCCATCCAGACCTACAGTCATTTAGAATGAGAAGAAAAGTCTGGTGTGAGTCATTTCATCACAGTGAGAGGCAGAACATTTTCCTCACAGTGTTAATAGTAGGTAACTGAAGGCATGATCCACTTGGCCAGCAAGAGTAAAGCAGTTAAATTATACTAAGGAGAGATTAAAATTCTATCAGGGAGAAATTGTGCAGAAAAATCCTTATAAACTATTTCAAAGTTCAAAAAAAAAAGATTACTACATGGATATTTGTTTGTTATTGAGGACACTAAGACATGGGGGGAACAGGAGGAGGATGAAGGGAAAAAGATAGGGGAGAGGAAGGAGGGGGAAGAAGAAGGGAAAGAGGAGAAGGAGGAACAGGAGTAGGGGGCAGAGGAAGAGAGCCCAGAGGAGGGGAGGGAAGGGAAGAGGAGGGGAGAAGAAGGAAGGGGAGAAGAAGGAAGGGGAGGTCAAGGGAGGGGAGGCCAGGAGAGGCTGATTCTGATCAGAGAAAACACCTGCTTAGAGGCACTGGCAGCTGGACTCTGTGGAGCACTGCACAAAAACCAACAGAGCTAAAGCAAAGGTGCTAATGAGTGCACAACATCTTCTGGAGAAGCTACTAGAAATAAGATCAATTTTCTATTAGCCTTAAAAGAGAAGGAAGTTCTAGCACATACTAAAACATGGATGAACCCTAAGAACCTGTGCTAAGTGACATATGCCAACCACATACACACCACACACATACACACAGTATGTTTCACTTACATGAGTTACTTCAAGCAGTCAAAATTATGGAGACAGGAAGTACAATGGTGGCAACCTGGGGTTGGGGGTGTAAGGGCATGTAAGGAGCTACTTCAGAAGCTACATACAAATATTAAAGATAGGTCTTCAAATCACAAATATGTCTATGCAATAAAACAAATAAACCAGGTATTTATTATTTTATTATTCCTCATTATCTAAATGGTGGATGTTTTTATATATATATTCACCTCAGTTATACTAAGTTTTTAATATATGGCATGACTACAGTAGGCTCGATTGGGTTTGCTGACCCATTTGGCAAAATCTATCACTATAATCAATAGCTCACATATCCACCTTATAGAAATCAAAAATGGATAATTTAGAAAATGCATATAAGCAAAAGAAGAAAAAATGAAAATTACCATCAATAAATATCTTTTAATATCAATAAGTTATGCTGGGGATTTAGCTCAGTGGTTCCACCGTCTTACTCACAATGCGGAGTTCGATCCCCGGTACCAAAAAAAAAAAAAAAAAAAAAAAAAACCAATGGTGAGCCTTATCAGTTATTCTACTATCACTTTACTTACTCCACTTAAGCTATTAAAATGTGCCTAACTATGATTCAAAGGCAGACTATAATGTTTAATGATCCATGGATAGCTGCAAAACTTAAAACTGTTGCATTTAATTACTGCCAAAAGATATACTTTTAAGAACAGAAATAAAATTCACAGGGAAAAAAAGCAACCTTACTTCTCAGTACCTAAGCAGAACAATTTGCCTTACTCACACTAACTTCCTATTTCCAACACAGGAAATCCTGTTACAGAAATGTCACTAAGAAATTGAAGGGTAAAAAATTTAAATGTATGGCAAAAGCTGTATGCTGTTTCCATATTCAAGCAGATAATTAAGTGTCGACTGCTTGCACAAACTAAGTCCCATATAAATATTTGTTGGCTGATAAGTGAATGGCTGAGGAAGTCAAGAAGGAAAACTATGACCTCTTTTTGGCTGCACAGCTTGTAAAATTCAAGGGAAAAGGAAAAGAAAGAGTATTGTGCCAGTGTTTCTCTTCAGACCTATGGGAAGTCAATGCAAGGGAAACTGTCTATCTATAGATAGAGAGTGTTAAAAGATAGATAGATAGATAGATAGATAGATAGATAGATAGATAGATAGATAGATAGATGTATCTATAGTGTATCTTAAAATAGTGCTTTGAATATTTTAAAATATCATTTTCTTAATTACAAGATAACAATATCAATAATGAGCCTGCCAAGAGTTGAAAGCAAGACAAGGAATAGGTGCAAGGGAAGTGTATGGTAATGATGGTGCCTCTTGTGGCAGAGCATCTTTGGAACTCACTGCTATCGAACCAATGTTGACAGGTTGTTCATGCTGTTTAGAGCAGAGTCAGATGGAGTGAAAGGAGGGTCTTGATACTCTACACAGGGGTTCATAGCCAGGGCTGTATGATTCTCAAATAATACAGTCATGAACTCTATGTTTGGGAGTTGTTTTGTTGTGGGAAAGAGAGACAGCTCAGTGTTACAGCCAAATGTTACAGCTCTGCATTACAGCTACAGAAATTTGAAGACGTGAGAATCTGAAAGTCCTTCAAAGAGGTGGAGAAAAACCAAACTTTATTAAGTTGGCTGGCCCAGAGGAGTTTAAGCACTCCAAATTCTGAGCCCCGAAGAGAAATGGGAGCAGCCTTATACAGAACTCCACAAGGTGCAGGGTGAGCTCACCTACCTGGACAGCATACTCATTGAAGTGGGTGGGCAGAGTTAACAGAATATCCTTGAAACCTTAGATAGAAACATTGTTCAGCACTATAATTACCTTGGTTTTTTTGGTTTTTTGGGGTTTTTTTTTTTTTTTTTTTTTTTTTTGGTACCTGGGATCTAACTCAGGTCCTTGTGCTTGTGAGGCAGGTAGCAGAGCCACTGAGCTAAATCCCCGGCCCTATAATTACCTTGTTTGAAAAGAACACTCTGATACACTGGGCAGGAACATCCTGCAGCACAAAACAGTATTTCTTTAACAGAATATTCTATGGTAAAAACATGGGGGAAAGGCCTGCCCTATTGTACATTATTTCCTTATCTGTTTCAGAACTTAATCATTCCAATCTACCCAACTGAAGAATCTGCTCAGTGCAATGGCTACAGGTGGGTTGGTACTCATGGAAATCTCTGGCAGAGAAAAGTGTACTAGGATTAGCAAAATGGAATATGGAGATACCTCAAACACACATTTGTTGCAGGAAAGGCCTTGAGATAAAGGAGAAATGACCATGTCTAAGTGGTAAAAGGTTGTCTAATGAAGTCTAAATAGACATAAGTCACCTCGGTGGACGACCAAGACCCTCAGATTCATCCCTTTCTAAAAAGTTGTTTCTTTCTTGTATACTTGCTATGTGACTTACCTCCCCACTGGATAAATATTACCTACGTAACTACATTTATAATCTTATTGATCATATCTGTAACCCACATTGTACCCACATGGCTGTGCCCTATAAAATTTCCCCTGAGAAGTGGGGTCCTCAGCAACTCTTGCCTCTCAGGATCTGTATCTTTCCCCCTCGATAAATATTTCCTACTCTTAACCTCTGTAGTTCCTTAGAATTCATTCTTCAATTTTGAGAAACACAAACTCAACATATCAGACATCTTACGTGTTGGGAGTTATACCATTTGCAGGTCCTATATCTTTTCCTATATCAACAGTTCATAAGAAAGGTTTTTAGATTGAGAACGTATCTAGCCTTGAGAGAAAGCTAATGATAGTGATCTTTAAGATGATTTTTTTTTTCCTCTCGGGGTACGACCAGTTTTCTAAATACCCACAAATGCCACAAAACAGAAAATTGTAAGTGATAAGGCATGTTATCGTTTTTCATTTTATTTAAATTAGAAAGAAATAAATGCCCTAAAGGGGAAAAGAAAATAACACACTGAGCTCCCAAAGGAATATGGGTAAACTCATTCTTGGAGTTGTTTGAAAACTGAATAGATTTCTTTGAAAACTGAACAGATTTAAGTATAAAGGAAAGAATGGCTGGATGACCTCCCCAAGACCCCAGCAAACTCCTTCAACCTCTCAGTGACTTTCATAGGCCTAGAAAGAATTCAGGAAGTTCAAGGCCTTCAGAGGTCAAAGCTAAGGAGTCAAGAATTCTATAGCATTGCCAAGAATCCAAGTTCATTAATGAATTTTAAGGATGGGTGAGCAACTTAATGAAGGACAGAGAAAGAATATGTTTCAGTAAAAACTCAAGCTTTTCCAACACATTTTTTTAGGATTTAAATTTGGGATTTGATTCTAACCTACCTACAGTTCAGTGAATTAACTTGTTACTGCTGCATGTTTGCTGGCACAAGGCACAGCACTTCTAGTTTACAGACAAAGGACTTTATTTCTTATGGCACAGCTAGCAGCCTGAGCTGCCTCTCACTGTAGGAAAGGAACCAGGACTCATCTTACAGCAAATAATAAGCAAGCTGCTCTTTTAGAGAGAGGCATTATTTCATCCCTTGAGTTTGTCCTGCAAAAACAGCTTTGAGAAATGGCCTGGGTATAAAGTAACAGTGGCCTTGCACTCTTGGCATATGCAGCAAAAAAAAAAAATGTAGGAGTGCAAGACACCTGTGAAACACTGTGCCTCCCGTGACTGTCTCACTGTCTCATTCTCTTGCCTCATTCTTCTTCCTCTCCTGAAACTAAGGAGAAACAGAAATTCCAGTGAATCAGCTCAGACCCTTCCCACACCATACTCCATCACATCTTTAAGTTGTATGGCTTGAAAAAAAAAAATACCCAACTCCGGAGTTCTTGCACTGTATCTGATTCTGTTGCCTACTGTCTTCCATAAGCAAACAGGAGGCAAGTTGCCTGCTTTTCCTTCTCTTGGCTTGCTTGAAGACTGGCTGCCCACACTTTTAATCTGCTCCCCACTTAGTATTTCAGCTCTGCCTGCTGTCTCAACAACACTAGAAATATTTTACAATACTCTATACACAGATCCCCAAAAAGATTTAGTTTCTTAGTTCTGCCACTCATGTAGGCCTTTAATCCATGGGTGTTTCTGAGAAAGATAAATCTCAACCTACAGAAAAACTATCTGGTTTAAGTAATAATTACTAATAATTACTGGGATCCTATGAGGTACTACCAGAAAATTCCTTCTACAGCATCTTAATCACTATTTGTGATGGTTGATTAGTTGTGACAACTTGAGTAAGGGAAGCTCAACTAAATTGGTGTGGAAGGCCTACCCTAGGGCAGCTCTTTGCCTGGATGGTATAGAGGGAAAATGAAGAAAAATGGATCTGCTTCTGTTCCTTTGGAAGAGCTCCAGTCTTCACCTTCACTTTGGACATCATCTCCTGGGTTCCAGTGCAGACACTTCCCGCACAGATACTCCAGCCTTCTGGCATAGACTCTTCAGCCGTCCTGATTTGGACTCATACAATGCAGTGAGCTCCAGACCTTCTGTACTCATCCACATCCGACTGTGCATGGCCAGTGTATGCCAATCTTGTAAATTCGTATACATTTGTGTATCTTGTATTACATGTTTCACTAGTATACACTGACTGATACACTATTTATTACCCATAAGGTAGGAGTTAGTCCCATTTATTTCAAGTAGGAAAACAGACTCAGTCAAGTAAGTATTCTACCAAAATCTCAGTCACTGGAAAAAGTCAGCAACATATAAACACAGACCCATGTGACCTACTGTACTTTACCATGTTTATTCAAACATACTGTGGGGATTCATAAGAAGTGACTTACAAACACTCCCTCTTGTTCTGAACAATGTTATTACATGCTCAAGGTCATGCAAATATGAATGCCAAGTCTAGTGCAAACTGACCACTCGCCCAAAGGAAGAAATTCTGCATTCTTACCCCTGCCACACACACACTTTTGAATCAGTTTTGCATCCAAATAAATTACACTCTCTGTTAAGTAATTGTTGGGTTTTTTTTTTTTTATAGACAAAGTTCTATGTTCTCTACTATGTCACAATGAGAGGCTGAAAAATCAACTAGAGATGTCACCGAAGAAGGACATCAATCATTTCCAAGGCTTCTGGTCTGGCTCACATGCAATTAAACAAAATCAGCTCAAGGATAAATTGAGGCATCTGGGTTGATGATCATGAAGCTATATTCAGCATTTAGGCAGAAACAGAGCCAAGTTCCCTTGGAGCTTACAGAAGTTTCTGCCCAGAAGTAATCCACAAAGAAGCAGCTCAAGGGTCTGCTGAACTAAGTTCAAAACTCTTCAGAAGGACCAAGCTCGCTGGGCCTAGCTGTTGGTATATTATGGAAATATACAAGTGCACAGATTTTTCAGTAGACTTGCAAAGTTTGTTGGGTTGCAAAGCTTGGGCCTGGCCTATAGTTTTGACCAGATAGTATCATTGCTCCGGAAGGTAAGCTCCATAAGCACACAGAATGCCTCTGTCCCTACCCCTAATATGCTGAGCATATGTTGGGGTTGTAACCAACATTTACTGAACAGTACTTTTCTCTGAGCCTCAGTTCCTGGAGGACACCTGCCTCAGAAATCACTGTACAAATGTAATGAGACACTACCTGAAAACCTCCTGGAAGAGGGCTCAACTTACCAGATTCCTCATAGTCGCTAGACTCCCTTCATTCCTCTATAGACTGATACAGGGTACTGAGGGGGTATGAATACCCACAGAACTCTCCCTGCCCTCTCCAACCTTACTCCTAAATTGGACAAGGTAGCAGAAATCACTTATTAAGGCACAAGAAATGGGGTGAGGGCTTTCTTGTTCAAACCCAAACTAGAGTATGAAAATAATGTTTTAAAGACTAGGCTTTTTTAAACAGGCGATCTGAGAAGTAAAAGGGTCTTTTTATTTTATCAATTTGCCCCTGACTCAGGCCATAGATGGTTCTGGTTCTTCTGTAGAGTCAACGCTGGCCTAATACATCCCATTTTCTTCCAGGTTTGACTTCACATGAGCAGTTCCGAGAAGCCATAACCAATGATGTTCACACCTTGGCTCAGGTAAAATTCCCACATGCCAGCTATCGTGCCAACCTGTTTTTGTTCACCCAGGAAAATGTAACAACAGTAAGTGCATGTCATTACAGAGAAAATTTTGAATTCATCCTCTTTTGATTAGACAGTGAATCATTTGCAAGCTTGACTGCTTTAACTACTACTGGTGTTACTCTGAAACTACTGACAGCCCAGCCACGGTTGACAGCTCAACTCACACAGCACAGCAGGGACACATGCCATTAAGACGACTGACATCTTCAGAGCGCAACCAATAAAAACTTCCTGACTAGATCACTTTTGGCTTCAGCAACTTTAGGTTGATCTAGATAAAGTACCAAGAAACTATAACAGCTTTTTAAAGTTGTGGGGCCCTCTGAACTTTGCTAAGAGTTTTATTCTATAGGCTTATTATAAGGACACACATGCGCACACCCCACACTGTCTTGTGTGATACTCACATTTGAAAGAGATGTTTTATCACATACGCTTAACATCACTGCCAGCCAGCTTGTGCAATGCCTGCAGGGAGGACAAGCTCAGGGAAGGCCCTCTTGCTCAGTGTTTTGAAGAAAGTTTCTCTCTTCTAAGTGACTTGAATCGGCAGCTACCAAAGGGGTGCCATGTCTCTATTTTCACCCTCTCTCAATATCAAGCGCTCTTCGATCACTCCAGTTTTAATGTTCCTTGACTACACTCATTATTTGTAGACCATGTGCAGGTGGGGAGAAGAATGAATTTTCTCCTTTCTTATGCCATGATTACCATTCCGGGGAGAGAAATCACCCATGCCGGGGGAGGGGGGGATTTGAGGGACTTGTGCTGCTGCTTAGCAGATCCTACCCAGCGTCAGCAGGTACAAGGGCTCTGTTTGCTTGGTCTCCTGTAATCATCACCGGAGTCCTCCCAGTGTTTCCTTGCAGACAAGGAAATGGATGTGCAGAGGGTAGAGCTGTTTCGCTTAGAGACCCAGCATCAGGCTCCGGAGCCCAGGGTCTGCCCATGACTATGGCTATGATGCTTATCTGTAAGAGAAGGCAGCCTCAGCATTCTCTAGAACATGAAGTTTTACAGCAAGGAGGTCATCTGTCCATTTGTTCTTTCTGTTCAGGCTCAAGCAAACAAATACAAACTTAAATTATGTGGTAAGAAAAGTTGGTTCAATAAGTCGATGATGATCCACTGAAACAGAGAGTGGGAGCCCCAGGGCCCCAAGGTCAACGGCAACTGGCTTAAGTAGCTTATGGAAACGAGAAACCTCTCAAGGTTGGTGGACCTAAAGGGAAATTTTCATTAAAGAATTTTTTTTCTTGGTACCGGGTATCAAACTCAGGACCTTGTGCTTACAAGGCAGGCATGGTGCCACTGAGCTAAATCCGCAGGCCAAAGAATTTCTAATTTCAAAGATTTCATAAAATATTTTTCTGTATCAGATCCTGCAAAAGCTTTGCATTAGGTAATAGAATTCGAATCAGAAACTAGTGAAGGGCAACTGCTTCCTTGAAAAATAAACATTCTCCTCAAACTACTTGAAAAACTACAAACAGTAAAACTCAAATTCAGAACTAGCAGCAGAACAGCACTTTAATCTATGGGCAATTAAAAACTGCGTGGGTGGGAAAGGGGAGAAGAAAGGGGAAATAATAAGAGGCAAAGCGGGCAGTGGTGGGGCAGGGGGAGCAAAGAGAATCATTTGTGTGGTGTTAGTGAGATCTGAAATGTCCCCCAAAAGTCTCGCATGCTCTGAGGTGGGGCTTTTGGAAGGTGACTGAATCTGTAGCACAGCAGTCACCAGTACCTCAGTCTGTTACTGACAGATGAGTCAGACAGAAAAATAGAGAGTCAGATAGGGCTAGGTCCTCGAGAGAGGCAGGACAAAGGTGAAACACTCCACAGACGCACCGGAGACACAACTGTTGGAGGCTGGACCTGAGGATAAAGATTAGAAGACCAGACCTGTATACCTCAAAGGACAAACTGGGCCTAACGAACTCTGGGTAGAAACTGGCCACCCCGGTGGGTAACCAGAGAGCTCTGGACCCACCACTTCTTAAGAGAATCCATGTTCTTTCCATCCACGCTTGTTACATGACTTATTTCCCAACTGCACCACCATCACCTGAGTGACTACACTTGTAACCTTACTGGATGGTCACAGCTCTGGCTCACGTTGTACCCATGTGGGCTTTACCCTATAAACTCCTCTGTAAAGCAGGGTTCACTTGGGTTCCCCTCCTGCCTCTAAAGAGCTGTCCTATTAATAAATGCCTTCCTACTCTTAACCTCTGTAGTTCCTAGAATTCATTCTTTAATATTTAGAGAACATAAGCTCGGCGTATCATACAGCTGACAGGTTGGGAGATAAAACGTGTCACATTTCATCTCCTGGATCAAGTCCATTGATGAGCACATAGTGGAATGTGCTGTCAGGAGGTGCATCACTGAGGGAGTACCTTGGGAGGGTGCATGTCTCGCTCTGCTTGCTCCCCCCACTTCCTGGCTGCCCCATGAGTTGAGCTGTTTTCCTCAGCCACACCCTCTACTATGCATCTGTCTTGAAGCCAGGTGACTTCTCTCTTTTAAATTGTGCGTCAGGTACTTTGTCTCAGCGACAAAAAGTTAAGTGATGGGGGGGCACAAAGAAAGGAAAGATGAGAAAGAAGGGGAGGGGAGAGGACGGGGGAAAGGAAGGGATGAAGAAAGGAAGAAGACTGTAAAGGTATGAAAGTAAAGAAAACAGGAGGAAAACAGAAGGGAAGAACAGAAGAAAGAGCTGAGAGGCAAATAAAATAAGAAAAGATGAAGGAGAGGAAAGCCTAGGAAGGTTACTCTTGCTGTCCACCTTGGCTGTCGAGTACACTTTAGGGCACGGTATCGATGGGTTGTTTCCTTCAGCAATGCCTAAGTAACTGTGTGAGCATGGTTCACAGGTCTTCTATGTGTCTCGCCAAATATGAACAGTCTTGCTATCAATGGTATACAACAGTAGTTACTGGGAAAAATTATTTTGGGGGGATTATTTTCCAGGCCATTCTGAAGGTAGCCAGGAACTATTGCTCTCACACTGAATGAAACTGAAATGAAAAACAAATTGATCCCCATGGGGGAAGTTACTTTAATACTCTCTAAGGAAGTGGGCTGATCTATACTGTTAGCATTTCAATGCAAAGAGAAGAAATAATAAAACCTATATTCAAGTATATTATGGTGATTTGTTCTCAATGGAGAAATAGCTCTCCTTGGTGTGCTCTCAATTTCTTCGCTGTGTGGAGCAATCCTTGGCTACGTCTGTTCCTCAAGTCTGTCAGGGGCTCTCCCTGCTAATGAGTAAGCTCTCCTGGCCAGTCCCATCACCACCTTAAAGAAGTTTTCTGAGGTGTACACCCCCTCATAATAATACATGAATGGTTCTCCTAGACTTTCACACAAGCTGCAGAAATTCAGTAATAGTAGCACATTTTTCACATTAAGTTGAAGTCTTCCCAGATTCCCTAAGCCTCCACAGGCAACTTTACAGCTTTGTGTAACACAAAATGGAATTTTGAAAGCAGAGTGAAACTGGTGCTGGAATAGTCAGGAAGTCACCAGATGTTGCTGTTGCAGAGAATACAAAATACTTTCTTCTAAATGTGCATGTGATTAGATCTTGGGGAACTACTCTATCATTATAGTAATGGGGAACTTTTTTCCTTACAAAGTTGCATTTTTCCCACTCAAAGTCTCTTTTGACTAAATGAATTTCATATGTGTAATCAAAACATTATGCATGTCATTGTACTTGAAGTTAATTTGAGCAATTTTTGTTAAAATTTACCCACATGGCAAAACACTCTTTGAAAATAATTTCATGAAAGGGACCTTTAGAAGTTATTATTTTAAACATAACCATGTATCTTAGCTTCAGCACTGTTTTGTTTTGGTTTGGTTTGGTTTGGTTTGGTTTTGGATGAAATGGATGTAACATGTTTTTACATCAGTGTACGCATTACAGTTTTTGTTCTTGAGCAGTGACTAGAAAGTTTTATACTACTCTGCAAAAGAAATGTATAACTGCTTAGAAGTAAAAAGAATTTTTCTAAAACTATGATTAATAGTGAAAATTTGAAAATAACTTCAATAATATTCATTCATGCATTTAAGCAGTGTCTGCTGAGGACTTACTTGCGTTAACCTTGTTCTAGGCACAGGGAAACCTCACTCCATAATGGAACAGTTTCCCTCTCACAGAGCTCATGTTTTATAAAAACAGAAAATTTGTTACATAAATGACATTGTATTCTAACAACGAAATAGTGCAGGTCCTACAGACTATGTGATATTTATTTTTAAAATGATATTTACAGAACAGTAAATGAAGAGAGGTTACAAAGAGGACTTTTGTGTGATAATTTTTATTTAAAATGTGCATGGTGATACAAGGGGTAACAATTATTGAAGGGCATTATTCTAAGCACTTCACATAAATTATTTCATTTTATCCTCATTACAACTATCTAGACCATGGGGTTAATGTTATTAACTCCATCTTTAGGTGATAGGAAGGGAATGGAGGCACAAAGATGAATAATCTTGCCAAAAGTCACATAGCTTGTTAGTAAAAGATCTGGATTCAGATCCAGGTAGTTCGGCTCTGGAGATGTGCAGCTGATCACCATGACACTGTGTCATGTGTGGGATTATGACATGGACATCTCTAGATGGGTACCCCATTGTTTCCCCCAGAGTCCCTTCAGGATGACATTTTACACAATAGGATCATCAAAACTAGTGAATAATATCATACCATACTATTAGCTAACCCATCAATCTATTCATATTGTACCAGTTTATTCATTAGTTAGTAGGCCTTTTCTATTCTAAGATATAATCCAAGATCCTACATTTCGTTTATTTTCATGTCTCCTTGTCTCCAATATGTGATAATTCTCAGTATCTCCTTATCATTAAGACCTCAACATCTGTGAAGAGCATTGTTTAGTTATTTTTGCAGGATGTCCCTTAGTTTGAGTTTGCCTGAGGTTTGGTTGTGTCTAGACCAGACTGAGATTATGTATTTGGGGTTATAATAGCATAGAAGTGAAGTTCCTTTCTCAGAGTATCATATTAGCATGATATTGATGTGTTACTACTACTTGGATCACTTGGTTAAAATGTTATTGGATTTTCCCACTACAAACTTACTGTTCTTTCTATTGTAGTCCTCTATTAAGTATTTTTACAAGAGATGCTTCGAGACCAAGCAAATATCTTCACTGTCCTCAAATTTTCAGCCACTAATTTTCCATCCACTGGTAGATCTTGCTTAAAGTAATTATCACTGTGGTACCCTAACAATAATTTTATATCTTCATTTCTTTTATATATATTCATTAATCACAATTGCTGTGTAAAGAAAAGCTAGCTCTTCTTCCCTATGTTCATTTTTTCAATTTTTATTTACACCAATGGGTACTCATAGATATTTGCTTTTTAGGGTTCTAATTCAATAATGTTATTTATTTTGATGCTCAAATTGTTCCACCTTTGGCCACTAGGAGCTCATTGAGATTGGCTCCTATGTTCCTTTCATTCCCTTTCTTCCTCCTTCCCTCCTTCTTTCTTTTCTTCCTTCCCTAGAACTTTTTACTTTCTGGCATGAGATGCTCCAAGTTCATCTCCTATTTTCTTTGCACCAGTCCTAGATTCATTCACTTCTCCAGAAGCTGATTCTTGTCACAGAAAAATGGCATTTAGACAGCAAGATCTGTTAATTATGTGACTCATCGTGTTGCTTCTAGGCCTTCCGGCAGGGTGGGAGGGAAAGTATGATATCTAGGAGTAAGACTGTTGCATGATATGGTAAGTCTATGTTTAACTATATAAGAGATTGCCAGTTTTTCATAATGATTATACCATTTTGTTGTTTTGTTTGAAATATTATAGTTTACTGGGATGTAAACAGTAGGGCTATAATGCCTCTAGATGTTTTAGAAGAGAATGCATTTCTATAATTACACCATTTTGTACTGCAATAGTAATATATTGTTTTAATAGCCACAAAAATCTTGTAAATGAGTACTGATGGGCAGAGACTATGTTTACAGACATCACAAAATTTTAAACTGGCTTAGTAGGAGAGTTTAGAAAAGTGTGGAGAAGCACCCTAAAGAAAGCCTGAAATGCAGTTAACAAAGCCTAATGAGAAATTCTGGCCAGAGCCCCAAGACCAGAAGGCTGACAGGAATGTGAACAGTAAAGACCAGGCTAATGAGGTTTCAAGTGGGAAGAGGAACTCTAATGGGAATTTTACTCAAGCCCCTATACGTATCATCCTCACAAAAAAAAATGTCTAGATTTTTTTTCCAGGCACTGAAACCTTGCATGAGGCTCAATTTAAAGGCTGTAGACTAATTGATTTGGCAGAGTTAATTTCAAGCAGCCCAACATTTAGGCTTTGACATGGACACTACTAGCTTCTTTTAACAAGATTTATGGTGAGAATCTAGGAGCAAAAACCAGAGAAGAAAAAAAAATCCACTAGCTCAATAATAAATGGGCAAATGAATTGAGAAGAAACTTCTCAAAACAAAAAGTACAAGTAGATAAATATGTATATGAAAAAAGTTCAATATCTTTAGCCATCATGAGGATGCAGATCAAAACTATGTTGAGATTCTATCTCATTCCAATCAAAATGGCTATCATCAGGAACACAAAAAAATCATTACTAGTGAGGACATGGGGTGGAGAGAATACTTCTACACTGCTAGTAGGAATATAAATTGGTAAAGCTACTATGGAAATCAAGATGGCGATTCCTCAAAAAGTGAAACTAGAGCTACATTTGATGCAGTTATATAACTCCTTGGTATATACCCAAAGGGAATGAAGCTAGTATGCTATACCGATACCTGCATACCCATGATTGTTGTGATACAATTCACCATAATCAAGATATGGAAACAGCCTAGGTACCTAACAACAGCTAAATATAATATATATATTTATATACATATACTATATAATATGTATATAAAGTGCTCTTTTATCAGCAGCAAATGGTCTCCTTGCAATAAATTCAGACTGGTCTTACAGAAGTTAGAAAGGTACAGCTCAATGTTTGATAAGTGGCTGAATCACGTCTGTCTGCCAATTCTGAAATGTTTTGTGGGGACAATGTCAATTCCAGAAACCTGATGGTCATATAAGCCCCCCCACTGCTGACAGTTTAGTTATGAAATAAAAATACTGACTCTCCAGCCCGAGTATGGCACTGCCAATAGAGCAGAGCTAGAGAAAGATCAACTAGTGTCTGGATATAGATTTTGAAAGTAAAAACCACTGAGAATAACAATGAATTCCTAGAAAAATTCTAAAATTGACCACTATTCAGAATTTAGGAAAATTTGGAAAAGAAAACAGCATCACTAGCAGTCACTATAGGTTCATAAAAACAAGTCACACCAGATTATCCTCTTTTACTTTTGTCAAGAGGGTCCCAGGATTCATAGAACAAGAAAATGCCACTGATGAACTCAATCTGGATCTCACTGAGCTATTTCATGTCTCTTTTTATATCTGTGGCTGTAGCAATTCTAACCATTGGCCTACTAAAGCACTTACACGTTATTACGTGTGTGCTTTGGTATACAGGAACGCTCAGTATCATCTTTATCTCTTTTCCACAATGTCTGCATGTAGTAGATACTCACTAAATGTCTGCTGAATTGATGGATAAATGATGCTATGATTTTTTTGGTGATACTAGTAAACATTTCAACGAAAGACAGTTTTCAGAGAAAAGATTCTGAAAGCAAATGTGAGCAAGAGGCTCTGATTTCCTTCAGAGAGGATTAGGAAATAGCTTTTCCTTTCAACTTCTAGGTCTGTTGGGGTTTACAAAAAAAAAAAAAAAACACACCAAGAGTTCCATTAGATTCCATCTAATTAAGAGAAAATATTTTGTATTTATTTTATTAGCAAAATTAAATTTCTAGTGATTATTACAGATCTCATTTTTAAAATATGAAGAGGGGAAAAACTATCCATGTCTACCCACAAATATTACCTCCATACTCCTTTTCCCAGTCCTAAACCTAAGTGGCCTTAACTCATTTCACTTTTCCAAATGTTCTTCAAAATAATTTTTTCATGATTGAAACTATACCAAAATCATAAGGGGACAGAATAGCAAATAAGAAGGAAGGCCCGGGCCGGGGATTTAGCTCAGTGGTTCGGTGGCCTGCCTTGCAAGCGCAAAGACCCGAGTTCTAATCCCCGGTACCAAAAAAAAAAAAAAAAAAAAAAAGAAGGAAGGAAGGCCCATAATATGGTCCAATTACATCTTACATACCACCTACAAAAATGTCCTACCCTCATTTAGATACTAGCATGGCTTATTTTCCCTCATTTCCTTATGTTTTTTTACATTGAAAGCAAATATATGTCTACATTCTGAAATTCTGTCATTTCTGCAATCCAACTCTGTAAGAGAATACAAGTATTTGCTAACTGCCTTTCAGGTGCTTAAAAAAAACTGTAGGAGACAAAGCTTAAAGAAAAAGAAAAAGAAAAAAAAGAGAGGGAGGGAGGGAGAGAGAGAGAGAAAGGAAAGGAACTGGGATCTTTAAATAAAAGGAAACAGCTAATCTTCCTAAATGTTTAAGTTAGAACATAAATCACAGGTAACTCCCACCATAAATACAGCTGCACTATCTCCTCTCATGACATTAAAGACAAACACTCACTCCTCCATTAAGATCTCAGGAAAAGCAACAGAAGTCTGCCTTTGAGGGGAGCAAATTAAAACAGTCCTGCTGGCATCCCCACAACAAACTCCTCCCTCCCATCCACTCTCCCTGGCTTTGAGATAAGTAGGAACATTTCCTTTAAACAGTGTCAAGATGAAAGACAAGGCTTTCCAGCTGGAGTGGGAGCCTGTATTGTGTGTGGATGACAAACACATGCACAAATGTCAACAACACAACAGTATGAAACATTACAGGAAGCGCCTGAAAGGACTCTTCCTTCATTATAAAGGGCCCATAGGCACAGCCATGGAGCCAAACCATGCAACAAGAGACCCGGCTGAGGAGGCCATAGACACAGTAACTCATTCTCAAATAGCTCAGATAATCTGGGTGTCACTGAGATACTTTCAAAGCACCTAAGGACAACTGAAATAAAAAGAGAACATTTTGTATTTACGTGTAGTAGCAAAAATAAAGTATGTGCTTCTAGCAATTCCTGTAGATCTCGTTTTTTAAAAATATGAAGAAGGGAAAACCATTCATGCCAGTCCTTAGATGAATTTATCAACAGAAAATTTATGGACAAAATTATTCAATAAAATAAAAGGACCAGCGTGACTTCAAAACAGGCTATTAAATTTTTTGTGGCATTCAGAGGAAGCTATTTCCATGAAACATAAGAAATTATACATGATAGACATGATTAGAAAGCCAAAAGGTCGAAGACCATGAACAAAGGAGGTAACATCAATAATGGAGCCCCAAAAACCAAATCTCCAGTGTCCAACAATAAGTTCCTATAACGTTAATAAGCTATGTGGCAATAAAGATAAGTAAAGTCGCAGTGAGGCTCGCGGCAATAATGAAGCACATCAGGGCAGGAAATGTTCTCTTTAATACACCACAGCATCTCCATTATGCGGCTTCATGATCTGTTTAGAGCCTTTCGTGTCACTCATGTAGAAAAACACAAGAGAAGGTATCCTCGACAGCCACTTTGCCCTATGCAGTCTCTGGTATTCAGTAAGTCATTGCCAGTTGCTCCCTGGATGAGGACAGCAAGCCTTCACAATCAGGGAAAATCTGCCCACGGTGTTTTGATAAATTACCCAAAAAAGAAAAACAGAATTAGGGGCAACCCACTTTCTGGTCCCTCTTCGGTCTCTCTTAGACAGAAGCTTTCTTGCCCTCAATAATGTTTCCTACTCTTAACTTCCATTGTTCCTAGAATTCATTCCTCAATTTTAGAGAGCATGAACTTGCATTTTGGATGTCTAGCAGGTTTGGGAGTTACGTCTCTTCCCCCTGTATCATTTTGGAGGTCTTCCACCGAGACTACTAGTCAGAGAGATTCAACTACTAGAACAACCATGATTGATAAAAAATGACAGCCCTCTAACTTGTGTGGATATTTCAAAAGTGCTTAAAGTCCAGATGAAATTGTAATAGTTAAGCTCACTGCTCCTTCTAAAATACTTGTGTTACTGATCTCTCCTGGGTGTTCAACAGCTAAAGTCTGGAGACCAAAACTAGAAAAGTAACTGGGCTATAAAGACAGCCAATATTTTGGCCCTGGCCTCTCAAGGTCTACAAGATCCAGGACACAAACGAACCTTTCCTACAGGATCCTAGATCTTTGAGGCTGCCAAACTCCAAGCGGTCATCCAAATGGAACCAATGACAAATGTGCTAGTCTTCTTTTACCGGGATCCACCAGATGGACCTTGTAAACAGCTCAGAACTGCTAAACTGTACAATATGACATTTATCTTAGATTCCGAAGTCCCTGGACCTTCTCCTTATCCTTTTTGTGGGCTATATTCATAGCAATGCTGCTGACCTTATAATTTGGCATTCTTAACTGTTTCCTTGGCTTTGTCTCCTCCAGACTTTAAAGCTATGCAGCTACCAAGATGACAATGCCAGGTGCCTAAAGAAGGCCTTTAACTAGACCCTCTGTAGAGTAACTAACTGCTGACCACAACTACGACCCTCTTCAGCTGGAAGTAGCCAGAGCTGTCTTTGCCTTTTGCCTACTCACAGCACTTAGGGGTACTTCTTCGGAGTGGAGAATATTGCAGATAGGTAAGTTAATTAGATCTCTTTTAGGCAGTTAGACAGGGCCTGCCTCAAGGAGCCAACACAGCAAGGAGCCAACATGGAGGACAATCCAGATACATTCACTGAAGGCCAGAATTGTAAAAGGAGAGAAACCACTACACTCTTGTGCTTCCCCTGGGGATAAATAGCAGCAGTGATTGATATTCTAAACAGGTATCAATCACCTGGGTGGGGGGCCAAGGTCTTAACCTAGCCTTTCCAGGAAATCTCCCTGACCCCAGCCTTACTGAAAATCCTCATACACTTGCAACATAACTCGTTCCCCCATTTGACCCCCATTTAATCAATATTACCTGGGTGACTGAACGTGTAATCTTATTGTTTGGTCATGGTTTTGCCCCACCTTGTGCCCACCTTGTAATTTTCCATTGGGTCTTATAGTTTTGTCCCACTTTGTACCCGCCTCACCACATGGCTATACTGTATAAAACATCTTTGAGAAGTGGGATGGGCAGGCAACCCACTTTCTGGTCCCCCTTCTGTCTCTCTTAGAAGCTGTCTTTCCCTCAATAAATTTTTCCTACTCTTAAAAAAAAAATTAGACAAACAACACAACTCTGAGTTTTACCTGGACCCATCAAGTTTGTACCATGCAGACAGATATTTCTACATTAAGAAATTAAATATTTTTCTTGATATATTTCTTTATATCTTGCATTGGTTTTAGTTTCCACATAAAATCATCATGAATCAGAATCCTTCACCAAGTTCATAAACACTTAGATTTGGATAATTGTAAGACAGTTTAGTCCAAGTTACTCAGATCTGAACAACTGTAAGACAATGTAGTCCAAATTTCCTTTTACATTAGGAAGCTTTGGCAATCTCTGTCAGTCAATTACTTTGTCTCAGCTAAAACATTTTCAAAGTTGGGAGCCTGTGCAACCTATGTTGTATTCTGATACTTACTTTGACATTCTGCCTTTTGCTGAACAAGCTCTCTCTCCTTAAATACTTCTTTTCAGGAGATTTATTTCCTTCAATAAGCTAAAGAGCTTCTTTTACAAAGTCTCCCCTACCACAAAGTCAGCATGCCTTGTCATGGTGTAATTTGTGATCACTTTGGTAGAGAATATATACTCAGATATCTGCCAACCACTGAAGATCATTCAGAGTCCTTACTTCCCAGATACAAAGCAAACCAGACTTATGTAGCTTTTTAAAGAAACTGTGCATGTGAACTACTAGAAAATTGAGTGTTTCTATAGTAGTTCCCACTCCTCCTAGAATGAAATTTCCTTTCTACTTACTAGTTTCTCTCTCTGGGCCCCAAAGACAGTAAGATGCCTCCTCGTTATTGATTCTGTGCAGAAACAGGGATGCTCAATACTTTTTTCATCTCAATATAACATTTATAGAGGCAGAGGTTTTTAGCTGCAATCAATGATGACTTAGTAATTTCCTAATGCTTTAGTTTTTTTTTCTTTTATTGAGTTTATTGGTACATTTTATGTATACAGTACAATTACATTCATTATTGGGATCTTGTACTTTAGTTCTTAAACTTCTGTGGGAAAAAAGGTATAAAAGTGATATCAGCCAGATGGAAAACTAGAAAGCTACAGGCCCCTTCCTGTCCCGTGGCACCAAGTTAACAACATTTTGTGAACCAGAATATCTCCATGAGAAAATCAACTGAGAAGCTACAGCAGCTAAATCACTAGCAACAAAGTCTTTCCACTAAGTACCCACAAACTTCAACATAAAACAAAACAAAACAATGAGATGACAAAGTAACAAAATGCTTCCTAAAACTCCCAACTCCCTCAAAGCCAAGAGGCACCAAGAGGGAGGAAATCAAAAGCCACCCAGCCAAATTATTTGAAAGAATAATACAGGAGATTAAAAAACAGATGACAGGGGCTGGGGATTTAGCTCAGTGGTTCTGCTGCCTGCCCCGCAAGTGCAGAGACCCAAGTTTGATCCCCGGTATCAAAAAAAAAACAGGTGACTAAGCAGCTTAGAAAACTCAATGATGATATAAATAAACAAATAATGGATATAATAAGCAAAATGATCAGGGAGTTTACAGAAGACACTAATAAAAAGCTAGGTGAGCTAAACAAAATGATAAAAAATATGAATGACAAGTTTAACAAAGAATTTGAGTCCATGACAAAGTTGCAAAGAATAATCCAAGAAATTAAAAACTCTAATGAAAGTACAAGCAGCAGAAGCTATTAATGTAAGGACAGGATGTCAGAACTAGAAGATAGGGTTGCTGTCAGAGACCAGTTATTCAGAGATATCTTTAAAACAACAAAAGAACAGGAAAAATGGATCCAACAGCTGCTAGATAATGCAAAGACTAAGGTTAACTGTAGTGAAAAATCAAAAGATAGCAAAATGACCTTTAAAAAACCTGTTTATAGAAATAACAGAAAAGTTTCCACATACAGACAAATAATTAAACATACAAATAAATAAAGCACTCCAAATAGCCACAACCAAAAGAGAACTTCTCCACAACACATCATAGTCAAAATCCCAGAAGTCCAACACAGGGTTAGAATCTTATCTTTTATTTTTTTTTTTTTTTTTTTTTTTTTTTTTTGTACCAGGAATTAAACTCAGGACCTTGCATTTGCGAGGCAGGTAACCAAACCACTGAGCTAAATCCCCAGCCCTTGGTTAGAATCTTAAAAGCTATTAAGGAAAAGGAATAACTTATAAAATTAAACCCATTAGGCTTACAGCACACTTCTCAACACAAACTTTAAAGGCTGGGGAATCTTGAAATATTTCAAGTCCTAAAAGAAAACAACTTTCAACCCAGACTTATACATCTGGCAAAGCTATCATTAAATATTAATGGAAAAACAAGTATTTCCATAACAAAGAGCACCTTAAGTAATTTATGACCACCAAACCAGCAGCCCACTAAAAATTCTCAAGGATATTCTAGAATCTTGAGACTATGAAGCCAACCATGGCAAAAAATGTAACAGAATGAATACAGTGGGCAGGGTGAGCAGTTCAGAAAAAGAGTCAGGGAGTGTCAGCAACAAGAAAATAATGCAATGATAAGAATATATCGATACAATACCTTTCTGTAATAACTCTCAATGTGAATGGTCTCAATTCCCCAGTGAAAAGACAGACTGGCGGAGTGGATCAAGAAACAAAACCCAATGATATGCTATAATACAAGAAACACAATTAATCCAAAACAAAATGCACAGATTAAAAATCAAAGGGTGGAAAACAACATTCCATGTAACAGGAGCCCAAAGAAAAGCAGGAGTAGCTATCCTAATTTCAGACAAATTGAACTTCAAGCCAAAACTGATGAAAACAGGCAAAGTAAATCATTACAAGGGAACAATTCAACAGGAAAAGATGACAGTAAAACATATATGCACTGAACACTGACTTGCCCTACTTTATAAAACATAAACATAAAGGATCAGACAAAAAAGATCAGATAAACAGTAACACAACTGTAGTGTGGCACCTTAATAACAGATCAATTAGACCACAAAATCAAAAAAGAAATACTAGAGATGAACCAAACCTTCAAACAAACTTAACAGATACCCACAGAGTGCTCCATCCAGCAACAGAATACTTCTTCAAAATTTTTCTTCAAAATTGGCCACATGCTAGGCTATAAATCATGCTTAAGTGTTTGGAAAATAATTAAATTTATACCATTCATATTATCAGATCATAGTGCAATGAAACTAGAATTATAGCAAAAGAAACCAAAGAAATTATGCAAACACATTGCAATTAAACAATATTCTCTTGAATAATTAATGGGTCACAGAAGAAATCAAGGATAAAATTAGAGTTCCAAGAAATACACAACAATGCCAGCACAACATACCAAAACCTGTATGACACGATGAAAGCAGTCCTAAGGGAAGTAGATAGCTGTGAATGCCCCCATCAGTAAAAAACAGAATGACTTCAAATAAATAACCTAGTGGTGTACTCTAAGGTCCTAGAAAAATGAGAATAATCCAAATCCAAAGCTAGTACAAGGAAGAATATTACAAAGATCAGAACAGAAATCAATGAAATTGACACTAAAAAAAAAAGATTAGCCAGAGAAGTCAAGCAAGAAAAACAAATAAAAGAGATATGTATAAGAAAGAAGTCAAATTATTATTATTTTCAGATCATATGACCCTGTACATAGAAGACCTAAAAAATTCCACCAAAAAAAAACACAGTTAATTACCAAAAAACATTTACCAAATTCAGGAGCGTATCAGGATACAAAGTGAATACACACAAATCTATAGCATTCCTATACATCAATAGCAAATTCACCAAGAGAGAAATCAGGGAAACAATACCATTCACAGTAGCATCAAGAAAAATTAAATATTTAGGAATCAACTTAATGAAGGAAGTAAGGGAGCTATACAACAAAAACTGCAGTATTTCAAAAAGGAGATCAAAGAGCTCATCAGAAAATGGAAAGATAACCTATGTTCCTGAATAGACAGGACAAATATTTTCAAAATGGCCACAACTTCAAAACTGATACACAGATTTAATGCAATCTCAAAGTACCAAGAGCATTCCTTATACAACTAGAGAAAATAGTTTTGAAATTCTCCAGAAGAAAGCCAGAATAGCAAAAGCAAGGAGAGCAAAGTGGAAGGCATCACAATCCTGGACTTCAAGTTATATTATAAAGCTATATTGATAAAAACAGCATAATATGTACCAAAAAACTAGAGATGTGGCTCAATGGAACAGAATAGAGAATGGAGAAACAACTCTAGATACACTCATCTATCTGATCTTTCACAAAGGAACCAAAAATCTACACTGATGGAAAGACAACCTCTTTAACAAATGGTGCTGGGGGACCTGGCTAACCACATGCAGAAGATTGAATCTAGACCCATATCTCTCACCATGCACTAAACTGAAATCAAAATGGATCAAAGACCTAAATGTTAAAATAGAAATAATCTTCCAGAAGCTACAATAGGTAAAATTCTTGAAGACAGGTACAGGCAAGAATTTTCTGAACAGAAAGAAATAATTTCAAGAGTCAATAAATGGGATCATATAAAATTTTAAAGTTTCTGCACAGAAAATTAATCAACAGAGTGAAAAGATAATGTACAGAATGGGGAGAAAAATTTTGCCAACTATTCCTCAGATAAAGGACTGATATCTAGAATACAGAAAGAACTCAAAAAAATTAGATGCTCCCCACAATAAAAGACACAATTTTTAAAATGGGCAGCTGAAATGAACACACATTTCTCAGAAGAAGTATAGGCTTGGTGTGGTGGTGCATGCTTGTAATTCCAGTCCTTGGGAGGCTGAGACAGGAGGATTTCTGTGAGTTTGAGGCCAGCCTGGGCTACATAGAGAGTTCAAGGCCATCTTGAACTACATAGTGAGACCTTGTCTAAAAAAATTTTTTTACATACAAATGGCCGATAAACACATGACAAAACACTCAACATCTCCGGCCATTAGAGAAATACAAATTCAAACAACACTGATATTCCATCTCACCCCAGAAAGAATGGATACTGTCAAGAAATCAAATAACAGCAAATGCTAGTGAAGCTATGCGGAGAAGAGGAACTTTTCCACATCATTGGTGGGAATGTAAAGTAGTACAACCACTGGAAATCAATCTAAATATTCCTAAAACACTAGAACTAGAGATTCCATCTGACACAATTATTCCCTTCTAGGTATCTTCCTGAAAGAGTTCAAGACATCATATTAGAGTGATACATGCATACCTATGTTTATAGCAGTACAATTTATAATAGCTAAATCTTGGAAGCAACCTGTATGTCCATCAAAAGACGAATGGATAAGAAATATGGTACACTACTCTGATATAAAGAAGGACAAATTCGAGTTACTGGAAGGAAAATGGATGCACCCGGAGACCATAATGTTCAGTGAAATAAATCAGACTCATAAGTTTAAATATCATACGATTTCTCTTATATAAGAAGCCCAAAACACAAAGAGCAAAATAACAGATAGATAATGGGAAGTAGGGACATACTGTTTTTCAAATGGGAAGGGAATCAAGAGATGGAAGAAGGTAGCAATGAGGAGAGGAAAAGAAGATGAAAAAAGAATTAAGATGTGTTATGTGAATGTACGTGTATGTTATATATATGTACATGTACCAACTCCACACAAGGAATGTTATTGTTATGTGCTAAAAACTTGTACTAATAGAGAAAGAAAAAATTGAAATGTTTTGACATGACAAAAGAAACAATCAACAGAATGAAGAGACAATCTATAGAATAGGAGAAAATATTTATAAACTATTAATCTGACAGTGTATTAACCTCTAGAATATATAAGGAATCAAAGACAAAAAAACAAATTTTTAAGTGAGCAAATGTCCTCAACAGATACTTCTCAAAAAATATCAAATGACCAACAAGTATGTAAAAAGTTCAACATCACTAATTTCCAGAGAAATGAAAATTAAAACCACAATAAGATATCATCTCAACATCAGAATGGCTGTTATCAAAAAGACAAAAAAATAACTAAATGTGGTGAGGATGTAGAGAAAGAGAAAAATCTCTCACACTGTTGGTGAGAATTTAAATTAGCACAGCTATTATGGAAAACAGTATGACACTTCCTCAAAGAAAAATAGAAATAGAACTACCATATGATCCAGCAATCCCACTGGGGTACATAACCAAAGGAAATGAAATCAATATGTCGAAAAGACATCTGCACTCTATGTTTATTGCAGCACTACTCACAGTAGACAAGATACGGAATCAGCCTAGGTTTATATACACAATAGAATATGATTCAGACATTAAAAGAACAAAATTCTGTCACATGCAACAACATGGAGCAGCTAGAAGACTGGGTGTGAAGGGAGATAAGTGAGGCACATAAAGGCAAATACTGCACGTTTTCATTTATAGGCAGAAGATAAATAAGCTGATCTCACAGAACTAGAGTAGAACAGTTATTAGAGAGGAAAGTACGGGTGATGGACAAATGGAGTTACAATCGGTTAGGAGGAATAACTTGTAATTTTCTCTAACACAGTAGAATAATAATGGCTGACAATTAACTGAATATTTCAAAATGGCGTAGAAAAGATGTGGAATATTCCCCACAGAAAAAATAAAATCTCAGGTGACAGACATGCCACTTACCTGATGTGGTCATTACACACTGAGTACATGCAATGAAATGTCACACTATAAATGTGTTAATTACTATATGCTAATTAAAATAAAAATATATTTGAAAAACTGTGGATCCCTTTGAGAAATTGACGTTATAAAAGTTTTAGACTTTTGGCCTCTTGTCAGAAAATGCATAGATGCTTCATCAAAGGATACCTGTGGAGGGAGATCCATAGGTAAGAACTGCTGATTTAAGTCAAGCTTTATACTTGAAAGATAAGAAAATTAGAAGACAAATTACTTGCCCAAGAGCTTAGAATTCAACATTAACAAAGCCTGCATTAGACTCTGGGTGTCCAGATTCCTGGTGACTTTTCTCCTTTTCATGGAATTAATCTACGTATATATACACAGGTGTATGCTTCTTATTTGGGAGCTAAATTACTACCACATATTGTACAGAAACTAGAACTTCAATTTAATTGCAATAAAGCCCTTAGGAGACCCTCTGAGGTGCTCTGGGGCTGGGATGACCATTCCTAGTCATCTTGAGATGGGCAGAGAGTAGAAGATGGAATAGGAGCCTGGCCCTTTGTTCTTCCCACATTGACTGACTAGTCAATAGATGGGCTACTCAGAATGATCTCATGAACACAGCTGAGAGCCACCAGTTACTAAGGCTTCCAGCAGGATAGTAGAATGGGTACCTGGGTCTTGGGGTTGGGGGGGTCTGCTCAGGGTACATCACTTCCACTACAGTAGGTGTGGGCATGCTTGCAGCCAGCCTTTTGTATTTTTACAGTAACATTTTCCCTTCTCCATTTCATATTTCTGAAGAACTAACATCAGTCTATACATCACCAGGAGCAGAAAGAATGCAGCTCCGATGTCTCAAGTGTATCTGAACAAGACTGAGGTCTCCTAAACATTGTTATGACAATTGACCTTGACAAATTGGGGGGGGTTATTTCTGAAAATAGTCTCTAGGGTATCCCAAGAGTAATGAGATGAAATTGATTGAGCAATGCACTGTTTCACTTTATAGCTTTTCCATTTGTCATACAAATTATAATGAATACTTATTTCTTGATTTACATTTCGGCCCTCATGCAATTTTCAGTTGCTGCCATGTTTACATGCACCATCTGGAAGAACTAATGAGCCAAGGAACACCAGAAATTATAACTTGCTTTGACTAAATATAAAAGATTTTTACTGGCAATAAAATAATTTTGATTTTTTTTTCTCCTGAAATTACAAGAAGATTAAAATGTGAGTTTCTGTGATTATTGATACGCAAAGCTAATTTTAATAGAATGAACCTGAAGGCATCTGGCATTCCT
The DNA here is from genome assembly GCF_012274545.1 of Fukomys damarensis. NCBI lineage: Eukaryota > Metazoa > Chordata > Mammalia > Rodentia > Bathyergidae > Fukomys > Fukomys damarensis. The sequence goes on along the minus strand of NW_022900943.1, from coordinate 4,948,210 downwards.
AATCAGTAAAGACTAATTTAGTCATTATAGCACTGGCCTCATGATATAAAGTCTCTTCTGACATTGGAATCCTTAAAAATTATTCCCTATCCTATACACAAATGTCACAGTGGTCTCAGTGGGCATACAAGGGACTACACACGAATGCTGAATAGGATAAAGTTTAAAAACTTGGACTCAGGTGGCCTGAGACCATGTCTGGTACTTAATTTGACGTGACTCTGGACAGGTTATATAGCCTCTTTAGATATCAGGTACTTTTATATAAAAATAGATAATAATAGGAACTACACAATGGGGTTACTGTGAAAATTTAAAAAGATAACGTAAGCAAATTACATCGAACCTTTAGGGACTGACACTGAAGAAGTTGTTATGGCTTGACCTAGACGTTCCTTCAAAGCCTCATGTATGCGCAGGGCTTTTCAGAGGTAGCTGGATCTACGGTGTGTGATGCTGGGATTAAGGTGTGTGATGCTGGGATTAAGGTGTGTGATTAGCTGACTGGCTGGGGAAGCATAGTTTTGGGTGTGGGTAAGGGGAAGGCCTACCCTGGGTGTTGGAGGCACCACCCAGAAGGCAGGTACCCTGGAAGGGATAAAAGGGAGAGGCTTCTGCCTGCCATAAACTGTTTCTCCTCTGTGATGCCCCTCTACCATGCCACCCAGCCAACTACAAACTGCAACCTCTACAAACTGAGCCAAAATAAACTTTTCCTCCTATAATTTTGGGTGCCTGATATTTTGTCTCTGCAACAAGAAAAGTAACTAATAAGTGCTCAATAAAGACTAGCAGCTTTTTTTATCTTGAGAGTTTGCCAAAAAATAAATTAAAAAGACAGATTTTTCTTTCAAGTGCAATTTGGTATCTCTTGGATCAAAGTTGCCCTGGTACAGGAAAACTAAGGATGACATGGATGAACTAAATATATCCATAGTCAAGGGACTACTATTTTTACCCCTTTCACATGGGCAAGAAAGTCTGTTAAGGCTGCCTGGACCCTCTTGGATCTCACCAGCGTATCCTTGTTTTCTTAGAGCACAGCCCAGGCAAACCAGTTAGTAAACCAGTAAGAGTGTCCAGTGACCAGCAATCTTTCACTGCCAAGTGCAAAACACATAACGAAATGGATAATAATATTATAGTCGATGTAAGGAAACTGAAACACTTAGGAAAAGAGGTACGGATTTGAAGGCTGCAGCAAATTAATATGTTCTAGAAATCAGAGCAACTCACAAGTGTGACTCTTGTCAGATTCCACATTCTTCTCTGAAGTGTTGCTTTCACTGCGAAGCTACCGCTTCCAGGCCCTTCCTTCCTTGAGGTCTGCTTCCGGTTCGCGAAGCCGCTGAGTCGGAGCCTCCTTCCGGTTCTCGATGCTTCCCGGAGGCGGGGCTTCCGCCCACCGCCCTCTCTCAGCCCCACCCCCCGCCGCCACGTGACGTCAGTCGGCCCGGTCCAAGGCCGCATCTGAGGCGCTGGGAGCAGAGGACCATCCACGTGGGCTGACCGAGCATACGCGGTACCGAAGGCGTAGCAGCACGGACGGACCACAGCGCCTAAGCGGATTAATAAGGACCGTAGTGATTTGGGCCGTGACCCTCCACATGGTGTCCTGCAGGCCCGTTAAGCATGGTGTGTTCCACTGGCAAACCACAATTGTGGGACCTATAGGAAACTATATGCTAGATCACTGAATATTCAGAATTGCGGATACCATCTAAGAATTTCGGAGAATTAGAGCGCACTAAAAACATCATGGGAATGACAGCCCATATCAAGGCAGTGTATTCTTTTTGACAGTTCATTTTCCTACAGATTACCCCTTCAAACCACCTACGGTTGCCTTTACAACAAGAATTTGTCATCTAAGGAGTAATTTATCATTCTTGGATCGCAGTGGTCGCCTCCTTTAACTGTTTCTAAAGTTCTTTTATCCATTTGTTCACTGCTTGTGATCCAAACCCAAATGACCCCCTAGTGCCAGAGACTGCATGGATCTATAAAACAGAGACAAGTACAACAGGACAGCTCCACAACGGACTCAGCAGTATGCCATGTGTTGCTCCCTTAAAATCAGAATAACCTGCATTATAGCTGGAATAAACTTTAAATTATTAAATGTTCCTTTTTTGATTTTCTTATCTGGCTGCTCCCCTATCACACCTCATCTTTGTGGTGGGTACCGGGGATCAAGCTCGGGCCCTTGCGCTTGCAAGGCAGGCAGCGGAACCACTGAGCTAAATCCCCAGCCCGCACCTCATCTTTTTTAATTTTATTTTTTGTTTACCTCCCTCTATTCATTCACGTGCTCATCTGAGAAGAATTAAGTTCTTCCAGCTTTGGTCAATAACTGCTTTTAGAAACTGTAAAGTAGCCCGGGATTTAGCTCAGTGGTTCAACTGCCTGCCTCACAAGTGCAAGCACCTGAGTTCAATCCCCGTGTACCAAAAAAAAAAAAAAAAAGAAAGAAAGAAATTGTAAAGTAGTTACAAGAGAACAGTGGCCCAAGATTCAGAATATTTTTTTTAATGGAGCATGTGTATTATGTGGCCTCTGTCTTCTCTCTAACTTGGTAATGAAATTTAAACCATTCCTTATAGCTCTGCTGCTGCTGAAGAAGCCAGCTGAGGGCACAGGGAGATGGATGCTCTGTTGTCCCGGCAAGGAAGCAGCATTATTCTAGCAGCATCCATTCTTTTTAAGCCTCAACTCTTAGAGATCTGAGGTTACACGATATACTTTACACTCATAACTGATGTGGCTGGAGAACTGTTATTGAATTTATAGCATCAGCAGAACAGAAAATGTATTTTATGCATGTCAGTAAAGTAATGACCTGTTTTTGTTCTACAGAGAATGGAAACTGGAACTCAGACACCCTTTGGATTCCAAATTAGGGTCTCAAAACATTTTGTAATTTTCATTTAAATTGTTAGGAGGCTTGGCGCTATTAGTTAATCTATCTTCCGATACACTGTTTAATATAGCACTGAGTAAATGATGCAAGTTGTCAATGAGTGATCAACTAATAGCTCTGCTAGTAATTGATTTTTTTCTTCAATAAAGCTGCACAAACCAATAAAAAGAAGAAGTATGGCTTCATCAGACTCCAAATGCTTATTTCCATTACATGTTGCTAAAGGCCCTGACACAGGATTTCAGAAACCACCTCCTTCCTTCCTTAGAAGCTTTAGCAGCCATTTTCCGGTGGTGCCATTATATAGCTGAAGGGAAAGGAAGACAGAGAAAGGGGAGAGGGATGAGGGGACAGTGCTCTCTAGTGTCTTCTTACGGGGGCGTGGCGCCAGTAGGCAGACTCTACCCCAAAACTTCATGTAAATCTAACCACGCCCCTAAGTCCCACCTCCTACTACCAACATTACGGAGGTGACGGAGAGGAGCCTGCCTCTCCCTTCCGTGTCGCACAAGATGGCCCTGCTGCTTTGGCACAGTCAGAACCGAGAGCCTGCTCAGTTGGGACAGCTGCCAAGGCAGAGGTGCCCAGGGGAAAGTGCAGGCTTGGATTCACCAAGGAGAAAGGGAAATGGCGGTTAGAACTGAGAGCACATGTGAGACATTCTCGAGATCTTTGTAATGGCTTAACTGAGGCATGACTTCCGCTGTCCCTTGCCTATAGTGTGGCATTTTATGCCTCTTGGCTCTGGCACACTTACACATCTGCATTTTATTAGTTACCTTCTTTTGGCAATTAACCACACTCTCACATATCTTTCAGATAATGCAATTTTCAAGTACATAACTTTTCCCTCCAGTAAGACTACAGACGTGTTTGTTCATTTGTTTGTTTGTTTGTTTTAGGCCTTCAGACCATTTTGTTCAATTTTGTCTAAAAACCGAGGAGCAAGAGAGTATAATTTTTTTTCCTGAGGCACAGAACAAAAACTCACGTCTTACATGGCAGCCATGTGGCATACATCAAATGCCCAGTTTACCAACTCTAATATAGAACATATTTGAAAAGACTCCCAGCTAATCCACACCGAGAATATTTATGCACTTTCGGGGGGATTTTGGCATGGGTGCTTCTTTTCCGGAACAGGTGGTGAAGCTAAATTTGTTTGATGTGCTTGACATACTTGAAGCCTTATATTACAAGATTTCAGTGTCTGCAATAAACAGTTCTCTTCTTTGTTTACAGTGACTTGGGATTTTCTTTGGGGCCCTGAGTTTCTGTTTCTATGCCCCTCCTCCCCAGCAGGCTGGATACCATTCCTGGTCTGCATCCTTCCAAGGACGAAAAGCTGGGGTGAATTTGGCCTGGAAGCTTTGTTGCTTGGCAGTGAGATATGGCAACCTCCACCCTGTCACTGGGTCACAGCTGATTTCAGTGATTCCCTCAGATGCACAGAAACAAAAGAAATCGACTTAATTTCATCAGAATCTTCACGTTTATATCTAAGTGCTTCCTCACGGTGTTTCAGTGACACAGGCTTTGGGGAGGCGTGCCAAGGGTGTGGCAGGAGTGTAGATATAAAACACGTGGGAGTGCCCACTTGCTGGACTCAATCATATTTCCTGTCTAGAAGGAGCTGATTCTGTTTTGGCTTGTCTGCTTTAGCTAAGTCAAATGAACATCTCCAAAGCAGGTTTGTGAAATGAGGCTTTGTTGCTTAGGGTTAGTGTCTCTTGCTTAGGTCCTTGAAGTAGCCTAGCTGGTGAGCCCGGACCTTATTCCTTCAGAGGGCAGACTTGGACAATGGCTATGATTTCAGGCTCCATGGGGAGCTACAGGGAGCCCCTCAGATGGGGCTGAGGTGTAGCTCAGTGGAAGCGCCCTCACTGTGCATTCTCCAGGCCCTCCGTCCACAGCTTCCCCTGGGCACCTCTGCCTCGGCAGCTGGCCCGGCTGAGCAGGCTCTCGGTTCTGGCCATGCCAAAGCAGCAGGGCCATGTTGTGGGACACAGAAGGGAGAGGCAGGCTCCTCTCCAGCACCCAAATCAAGGCAGTGGGCTGGGGCTGCAGGTGGAAGTGGGCACGCAGGGCAGATGGGTCACCCCTGCAGCAGCCTCCCTCCCCTTTCACTCTGGGATGCCCCAGGATATCGACGGTGCCAGATGTGGGTGGGCACAAGTGGAGCCCTCCCAGGGGCACGTCCATCACCAGGTGCTGTAGGCACAATGCTAGGTCTTTAGTCAATGGCCGGTGCATATGTTGAGATCCTGACAAAAATGTTTACCAAATGTAACCTTACATCAAGTCCAGATTTTCATATTAAGGACATTTATTCTTAAGGACACATTATCATTTGTTAGAATCATGTGGGGTGGTGTCTCCAAAAATAAGTGCTAAGGGTCTCTGTGGGTAGAAACAACAACAGAATATTGCAATTACAGAAATGCTACATAAAAGCATACTATCGATCTGCCTGTACCTGTCACCCAGCTACCACATCACCCCATCCAAATCCATACATCCTTCCTCTTCCCAGGCAAATTCCAGATATCACATCACTTCATAGATAAATATCTGAGAAAAAATATTTTAAAACTTTGTATAATATAAACAATACCATTGAAACACAAAATTAATAACTCGTACCACCATCATATATCCAGTGACTATATAATCTAAGACATCCACTTCCTTAGCCCTCAAGCAAGTCAGTCAGTGGGAATAGTTCAGTTCCAGCAGAGGGTTTGCTTTACTTTATCCAACGTCTAAAGCAAGATCTATTTCTAGCCCAGGAAAACTTCTAATAAGACTAAAACAGAAGGAAGGAAAAGACAGATGGGAAGGGGTGGCTGGGAGGCGGTATCTAATTTAGACCAGGGCTGGGGTTTACAGCAGGGAGAGCTGGGGATTTTGGGAAATGCCGGAGGTCTGGGAAGAACAGAAAGAGCCGTGGGAAGCGTTCCAGCATCCCGAGCACCTACTCTGTCTCAGTCATCACATTCGCCCGAGTCGTGCTCAGTTCTTCAGCTCCGAGAGCAACCCAAGAGGCTTCCTCGTGGTCGGGCGTCACTGACGGGGGCCTGTGAGGCACCAGCGCCTTGGCTGTTGAGGTAAGATTCACAGGTCCGGTCCTCTTGAGGAGAAAATGCATTTTGAAGTGGATTTCATTGTGGACAAGCAACTCAGCACCCAAAGCCAGGCAAAAATATTAGCATCCACAGCAAGTTTTCTTTTGATCCATATTAAGCAAAAGAAATCGTTTGAAGTACATAGATTTTTTTTTTCTTTCGTGGAATTCTGACTGGAAAAGTAAAAACTGTTCCCCGATTTCTGCTAAGAAAGGCTCACAAGCCCTGTGGAATGAAACGAGCTCTGCAAGGTACAGAAATGTCTCCACGGGAGGCAGATGTGTAACTCTGCAGTCTCTGGAGACAGTCGTATCCAGAAGGCTTCCTTGGCTCTGGGTCACGCTTGGGTCCTGAATGCCGCCCACACGCTCCTGTGTTGCAGGCTCATCTGTCCCCAGTGCCCCAGTACGGTGGAGCTCAGAGGCGGAGCCTTGGAGCGGGGCTGGATCATGAGGTCTCTGACCCCCTGAATGGATTCATCCATTTAGGGATCCCAGGCTCTGTCTGCTTCCGGAGCCGTTTTGCTCCATCAAACACTCCCTACCTTCGCGTTCAGCCCGGCCTCAGGACCAAAGTAACGATGCCAAGCACCCATGGACTGAAACCTTTGAGGTGGTAAGCCAAAAGAAACCCTTGCTCTCTTTAAGTTCATCGTCTCAAATATCTTGCAGTCAGCGCTAACACACTACGAAATAAGTCTGTTCTCTTTAGCCTAGAACCCAGTCTACGCACACCTTACCTAGCTGACCTAAATAACTCAAGAAATACTCTACAGTGAGTCTCATCACCTTCCTATTCTACCTCTCATTCAACCCACTCCTAAACTGAAGCTCTGTCTAAAGCCTTCTCCTCAGCTGGCATTTCCAGCCCATTACACAGCCTTTTAGGCTGATCACATCACACCCTTCCTTCCTCCAAAATCCTACAACATAGAGCTTTATACCACAATTTAATCCTCTGCCTGGTAGCTCAAAATTGCTTTTATTTACATCTCATCCCACAAATAGGATTCTTGATTTTGTTGAAGGAAAGGGTTATGAGCCTGTGTATTTATATCCAGCACACTACTAAGCACCTAATAAACATGTAATGCCAACATCTTAATTTGCTCTGAAATGTTAGACCTGATGTAGGGGCTCCCATTTCAGATTACTAAGTGGGATTTTGGGGGGGGGTTGTTTTTTTTTTGTTTTTGTTTGTACCCGGGGATTGAACTTGGGTCTTTGAGCTTGTAAGGCAGGCCCCTGAACTGCTGAGGACACACTAAGTGGGATTTCATAACTTCATTAATGTACAAGTAGAGATGTGGATGTGTAGCATTGTGGCAATAAAGTGTAGCAGTGTCTTTTCGTAGTCAATTTTACATATTTCTGTTTAAATCCCTCATCACTGCCACTTTGATCAACTCATTTATTCAAGTTACAAAGGACTGTACCAATGTATGACCTGACTTGCAAGTACAATAGCCCCCCCACCCCCATCCTTAGGGAATATGTTCTAAGACCACCGGTGGGTTCCTAAAACCATACATTTTACCAAACCCTACATATGCTATGTTCTTTCCTATACATACATACATACATATAGTACAGCATGGATATGCAAAGGGGAAGAACCCAGCATCTAAGCACAGAGGGAAAAATGATAATAAATACATCAAAGTCACCTGTAGAACCATGAAAAAGCTCAAGAATGGAAGTATCCAGAAGAAGCAAGCATCATGAGATCAGGAAGGAAACTGTAAACAAAGTAGACAGTGATCCAACACTATAAGATCCTATAGCAGATCCTATAGCGGATTTTCCTTTCTTTTACTTTCTTGTAGCAAGGTCACTGGCTTTCTCCCTATTGCACAGGAATTGAAAATGTACTCTCTGGAAAAAACTGGACCAGAGAGATTGAAAAGGAACTAGCAACAGAGGGATGGGCTAAAGCATGGAGCTAAAATAAAGGGCCAAAGGAAACCTTTAATAGGGAATTTGGGGGCTACATCTACTTATCTTGCTGCTGAAAAATGTATGTACTACAGGACAACTGTCCCAACCTTTTTAGCATGAAGGTGCAGTTTCATAGAAAATTCTTCCATGAACCAGTGGGGAGGAGGTATAATTTGGGGATGATTCGTGCACCTTACATTTATTGTGCAGCCAAACCTCTCTGCTAATGTTGATCTTAATTTGCAGATACTCCCCAGAGCTAGCATCATAGCCTCAATTCCACCTCAGATCACCAGGCATTAGAGTCTCATAAAGCATGCACAACCTAGATTACTTTTGTGTGCAGTTCTTGTGCACCTATGAGAATCTGTAACTGACAGTAGGCAGAGCTCAGGCAGCATACAAATGATGGGCTATAAGTACAGAAGAAACCTGAACATCAGGAAAGCTATCAAAGCTTCTTCTGTGCACAAGAACTGCACACAAGAGTAATCTAGGTTGTGCATTGCTTTATGAGGTATCTCAAATGCAAAACATCTGTGGAAGCCAACGGCCTACAGAAGTATCCAGACAAATGCTACTGTACTGACAAAGTAGCCTTGAATCTGATTAATGATCTTGAAATGAGGAGGTTACCCTAGATTACCCAAATTGACCCCAAATATCACCTCCAGCATCCTTGGTAGATAGAAGGGAAAGACAAAAACCATTGGCTGGAGATAACAAAGTAAGAGGCAGGCTTTGAAGGTGGAGGAAAGAGCCACAAGCCACAGCAAGCAAGCAATGCAGTTCTAGAAGCTAGAAAAGGTAAGGAGACAATTGCCCGATGAAGCCTTTAGAGGAAGTCTAGCCCTCTGTGCCTTGGATTTGACCTGTAAAACTGATTTCAGGCTTCTGACCTTCAGAACTATTAAGAGAATAAAACTGGGTTGGGTTAAGCCACTAAATTTGTTGTAATGTGTTAGGGCATCAAGAGGGAACTAAGGCAGTGTCCTGCTGTGACCCCTGCCCTCTCACCCCACCACACACACAGGCCATTCTGTTCTCTGACAGTGGCTCAGGTAAAACAACCTTAGATAAGAGATTGAAGGGCGGGCAGGAGAATGGGGAATAAATAAGAACCAAGGTGGATTACATAAAGGTGCAAATTTCCAATGATGAATGTCATTATATTGTGTACCTCAAATGTACCAATAAAATTAATTTTTAAAGAAGAATCCTAGATAAACATTGCACAAAAGGGAGTTGGTCTTATGCACAGCTGTAGTTCTCAGCATAACAGGTCAAAAGCATAAAAACATTTAAAAATCATTTGCTGAACAAATAATAAAATATATTCAGAAAAACAGAAGGTAAAGTCAATATATAATAAGTTTAATACCCCAAAGGTTAAATGTAGATTTTGTATCCGTAAAACAAGAATGAGATAATGTAATATTAAGAATCAATATAAGTTCAATCCCCAGTAATGCCCCCCCAAAATAATCAATATAAACAGCTCTTTGAAATTGAAAATATGTCCTCTTGAAAGAATAATAACCTTAAGGAAAACCATGAAGTGGTTTTATTTAAAAAGTTTTCCTGATAATTAGAGAAAGACATTTTTCAGGTTTCACCATCCACGGAGATTGAATATTTGAAATTCTTAATATTTATGTTTGATAAATTCAGCATTCTGCCACAGAAGCAAACTATCTGCAAGCAAGAAACAACAAAAGATAAATAATTGGAATTACTTATTATAATAATAAAATAGATATATTGTATCTGGTGGCAAAAAGTTCACTAAGTACTTAGACTTTTATCGAGAATAAGCTTAAGGGAAATTTTTTCTGAGTGTTGTGTGTATGTGTTTCAGAGAGGAAAAAGTTCAATTATACAGTTATAGTTTGATTTTTAATGCAACTGAAGAACATGACCTTGAATTGATTAAAAAGAAGAAGTTTAAAATATGTTGTCTAAATTTTTAAAAAATTCAAATAAAGAAAGAGTAAAATGAACAGGCTGAGGATAGCAGTATACAAGATTTCTTTAAGTTCAGATTAACTTTTAATGCTAATCCAAAATTAGAATTGAGGCTCGTGATCCAATTAACAAAAGGTCCACATACAGAGAACAAAAAAACAGAAAAGAAGTTACCAAAAAATTAAAGAATTCTTCAAAACTGGGGCTCTTCAAAAACCTATAGGTCTTCACATTGAAAGAACCCACAGGAGCACTTTCAAGGAGTTATAAGAGGCCACACTGAGGCACATTGGCAGGGAATTTAAGAATGCCACAGATAAACAGGAAATCCTAGGGGTGATACAGATTTACTGATGGTAAGTCACTTATAAGGAAGATGAGTTTGAATGAATCTGATTTATTTTTTTAACCAGTTTTATTAAGGTACAACTAACAACAACAACAACAACAACTACATACACACAAACACACACACATACATACACATACTGTATTGCCTCTTAGCATTCTGGGAGGCTCAGGCAGGAGCTTTGAAAGTCTGAATCCAGCCTGGGCAATTTAGCATTGCAAGAGACCCTGTCTCAAAAAATAAAAAAGGCACTGGGGATGTAAGCCTAATGTGAAGGCCCTGGGTTCAATATCCAGTCTTTACCAAAAAAGTATATGCTGAAGGTGATATTTTGGTATGAGTGCACCTTGGAGAGTGATTACCATCATCCACCAAATCAACCTCTCAGCTCACATAGCTCCGTTCTGGGCATACAAGCGCGTGAAAATACTTCACATCTGCTCTCTCAGCAGATGTCAAGAGCACAGCACATTCCTAACCACAGTCCCTATGCGGTGACAGCTGACTGCTGAAGGGCAGAGCTGTACTACCGCAGCCTGGCGAGCTCAGAGTCCTAACCCAGCCAAGCCATACAGTGAGTTCATCCAGGTGGCCGCAGAATGGAGACTCTTCGGAGGGCACAGGAACTCGGAAGGCAAGCACTCGAGTACAGACAGGCTGTGCTTCCAAACAGAGTCACAGGGAGAAAGAAGAAGGAAGTTCAGGAGACATGGGTATGGGACCCGAGAAGCCTCATGAAGCCTCTCATGCTGAAGACCTAATGAGAAAATAATCCCAAAGGGGAGAGGCGACGAAGGCACGGAAGAGGGAGAGAGGGAATCAAGGGAATGGAGCCACGGGTTTGTTTTGTGAACTTGGTTTGAGTGTTTTAAAAAAATATTAGCAGATGTTTGACAAGTCTGATGTAGCATGTAGGAACAAAACAATCAGTGCACACAATAAATAAAGCGAAGGAAAAAATATAGCAATTATTAACATCAAGACGAAAGGCTACAGGAAGAAAAGACAACTGTCACACAACTTGAGTTTGCCATTAGACAACTTCCTGGGATGTGGACCTGGCACTGTGGACGTAAGGATGCTGTGAGGCCAGGGCAGGGCTGCACCAGCGGCGGGACGGAGGAGAAAGAGAAAGACCCCGAGTTGCATCCACAGTGACAGAGCAATGGCCACGACTACAGAAATACAAAGTACCATAGCACGCATATCGATGATGATACTACAATAAATAGCGAAAAGCCAGTTAGGTGCTTCTAGATAGCACCAGACCACCTTGGGAGATCCAGGACGGGGGGCAGCTGTTTTCCTTGCCAGGCTCTTGTCCCCTTTGATCACGTGTCACTCGTGAGTAACATGAATGCTCAAATGAGCGCAGCTAAACGGAGAGCTCGGAGCAAGGGGAGACAGGAGCTGGGGAGTCCGCAGAGAGCGCGGGCTGCGGCACAGGAGAGAACCCCTCTCCACGGAATGTGGGCAGAAGGCAGCGAGAGGAGTGGCTTCCTCACACCTGGCTACAAGTGCTCATCAACGGCTGTGAGGAAGGAACAGGAAATTAATAAAGCTATTCGCTGCTCTATCATTTTTAGGCTTTGCACATGAACTTCTATGGAAAAACGCGCTCATGATTCTCTCATAAATACACAGCTTTAGTCATTCCAATACACGTCACCTCAGGAGTCCGGAGATCGAGCACCCTGGGGCTGTCAGACATGGGAATTTGTCCCGGGGAGACTGAGGGCGGGCGAGCTGGAGGAGGACCATCCTCTGACATGAGCTGAGTCTTCAACTGCTAAGCCTCTTACATCGTTAGTGGGTGTAGTTTTGTTCATAAGAGGGTCCCTTTTGTGGTTGTTTTGGTGGCCATGGGGATTGAACCAAGGGTCTTTGCCCTGACCTACAAGCCCAGGCCTTTCCCTTTTAAATTTTGAGACAGGGTTTTGCTAGATTGCTAAGTTGCCTAGGCTGGCCTGAAACTTGCAGCCCTCCTGCCTCAGCCTCCCAAATAGCTGTCATTACAGGCATGAGCCACTGCACCCGGCTCTTTCCCTCCCTTACACTGGCTGATGCTAAGCCTTTTTAAAGAGTGTTGTTTAGGGGCAGTTTTAATGGTTCACAGCAAAACTGAGCAGAAGGTACAGAGATTTCTTAATCTTCCCTTTCCCTGCACATGCGATCTCTCCCAGAATGGACACTCTGCCCAGAGTAGTGCATTTAAGGCAGAACCTTACTATCAGTGCAGAACCGACTAGTGAATCCACACTGACATAGCTGTACCAGGGCTCTCTCACTGCTGGACTCTCCATGGGTTTGGACGAAGGCACAGTGACTGCTGCGTATGTGCACCACTACAGCACCACACAGAATAATTTCACTGCCCTAAAACACTTCTGGTTGTACATGTTTTAATTGAACAACCAGTGCCTTCTTCACTAGATAAAAACATATTTCTAACCCTAAAGTCAGCAGCGGAGGTGGGTAAGTTTTACAGAAATTGGAGTTGTATTACTTACCCCACATTAGCGGTATGGAGAAGCAGGAATCATTTGTCTAAAGGCAGATACCAACCCTGTAAGGAGTAAATTGTCTACACTGAAGAATCAACTGCAAGAATGTTTAAACCTAGCTGGGGAGAGACTGGAGGAGGAGATACTAGTGCACCTGTTATGCCGACGGTGATACAAAGCTCCCACGGCAAACAACAGCACCTGAGCAGCACCAGCTGCAAAAACACACACAGAGGGCTGGGGATTTAGCTCAGGGGCTGCCTTGAAAGCACAAGGTCCTCAGTTCAATCCCCGTACCAAAACACAAAACACACACAGAACTCGAGCTCCACAGAATGGCTCGGAATGAATATTATCCCGCTCCAACAGGCTCTGAAATAAGACCAGAAGAGGAATTTTAAAATGTTTTTCAGTCACAAAATCATCATTAAAATGAATATATGGTTTCCCTCAATGGTTCTTTGAAGAACACAATGTATATTTAGAAGCAGACATTTCCTTTTGCTTGCTAAAATTTAGTCTCATGTCTTTATACTGTACTTGCTTTGTACACATAATAGAAGGCAGTTGGAGGGGGAAATGGTGTTATAAGTTGGGTGATCCAAGAACACCACAGGAAATAAAATCTAAACCGGTGACCCAAAGCTCTGGAGGGACACAAAAAGAAAACGAGGTATATATTTTCTAGGATGCTTTTAGTCAATGCCACAAGTAGTCAAAAAAAAACCTCAGAAAGAACAGTCTTGGGTACAATGTCCTTCTCATTAACCCAGAAAATGTTTATGTACCAAATATAATGTAGCAACTTCCCCATTTCATAAAGCTGTAGATTGTCAAATATTCTTGTTAACTAGAGACAGAATTGTGAGCAATATTCCCAGCTTTTTAGTCTCTTTGTTTTCAATTAGCAGTCAACCTTGTGTTTTTAAAAACATCCTGTCTATTCCATTATTTTTAATGATAAAGATCCCTGTGTAAAATTTTCACATTATCATCATCGCGTGAAAAATTAAAAATTACACGCCAAAAATGATAAAAGAAGCGTGATCCCCCCCCCTTATTCTTTGGGGAAAAATAATAAAGAGGAGCATTGTTTTGCTATCTTCTGATCTTCCAAGCACGTGAGGGCTGGAAAATGGAATCACTTAAATAACAACCCAGATTGTTTCCTCTCACAAAACAGAATAATAGTGGGAACATTTTTGTGACTCCAAGGAAGCAAATGTTTCTAATTAGAGAACAAGATCGGCTGAGGTAACTGCTGTGGGTACACAAACAAAATCGCCCAAATTCTGTTTGTGAAGGTTGCCACCTTCTGGAGAATATGCGGTACTACCGCTGGCTTCTGGGGGAGAAAGCCAGCAGCGGGGAGTGGCGACAGTCGCACAGTGGCTGAAGGCAGAGGCCAGGGAGGAGGCCTCTGCCTGGGCCTTAAAGGATCTTTAGGGCTTAGCCAAGGGGCAATAGAGTCTACGAAAAGGAAGACACTTGGCCCAGACAAAGAGGTAAGAAAAGCCACCGAAGGCCAGGGTTCAAGACCGGCTGTAAAGGATTGTTGGCCCTGGGGGCTTGTAGGAAATGAGATCATTCCAAGGGCTTGGGTTGGCACAGGAGGGCTTTTTCTCCAAAGACAGAAAGAAATCGTTGGCGGTTTATCAAGGCCTGGATGGGCAAATGCCCCTCAGTTAAGAACCAGTGTTGTGGTGCACACCTGTAATCCCAGCACCCAGGAGGCTACGGCAGGAGGATGTTTGCAAGTTCGAGGCCAGAATGGGCCACATAGTAAGTTCAAAGCCAGCCTGAACCATATAGCGAGACCTTGTCTTAAAACTCTCTCAGCCGACTTGCCTGAAACTGAACTAAAGCATTATTCATGCAGGAAGATGTGTTCCAATCCAAACTGAAGTAACTGAACAACTTTGTGAGCACAAAATGTTGCTATCTTGGGGGCTGTCCATTTTTTTTCACACAGAGTAACTCTGTCAATAAGACCAGTGTTCACACAATGGAAGGCAGCTGAGAGCCACAGAGGACACTGGAATAGACCACTGCTCATCACAGCCCAAGAAACAGAATAATGATGGGGAAATTCACTGAGGGGCTAGAACTTCTTAATCGTTTCCTTTCCTAAATGCCGTTAAAGTGCTGCCCTTAACAAGGGTATTTTCTCCTGTGTGTCTCTTGTTTTCTTCACAGGAACAACTGGGCCATGGAGTAGGGGGTGCCATTGGCAGAGTTTTTGATGACTGAACTAATTGGACAATTCAGGCAAATGTCAGGTCTGATCTTTTTTTTTTTTTTTTTTTTTTTTTGTTTTGGGGTTTACCAAAAAACCACAAACAACA
>NW_022900943.1:4902850-4932928 GCF_012274545.1 Fukomys damarensis | reverse complement strand
TTTTTTTTTTTTTTTTTTTTTTTTGAGACTGGGGCTTACCAAGAAAGCCCAAGACCACCAACATAGCTTCCCAGATCCTCCTTTGCTCATTTGCCAAATTTAATCTGAACAGTAATCGCTTTCACAAAAGAAGGCTATTTCTGTCATGAAACGTGCCATATAGTTACATGGCCTGTGTGACTTTTCCCAGAGAGCCAAGCCCCATAAATCTGTAGGTTTGTTTAACATCATCCGTACCAGGCAGACCAGGCATGTCTTGTTATGCTACAAACTCTGCAGACCAACAACCGTCCTATCAGGGAACGCTATGGGTGTTTGAGAAGAGATCTTTCACTTACATGTTTATAATGAGATTTGACCAAGTCATCTTTCTTTTCAGGGAGTTTCTCAGTGTAAGGGACGAAATGAATTGCAAGCTTGAGCCATCTCTTTCTTCCCAGCCAACAAGTGAAGAACGATTTGTTTTAACTTGCTTCTTTTATTAAACATTTTTCCCACTACAAAAAAATTGTTGCAAAAAAACTAGATAAGCTGGGTCCGTGGATTTAGCTCAGTGGTGCCGCACCTGCCTCACAAGCACAAGGTCCCAAGTTCAATCCCCGGTACCAAAAAAAAAAAAAAAAAATAGATAGATAGATAGATAGATAAACAAAATAAGAATATTTAAGTCAGGCTGGGGATGTAGTTGAGTGGTAGAGTGCCCAGTCTCTGAGTACATACAGCAAATGGGAAATATTTATTTTTTAAACTCTACTAAGTCTCCATAGGAACGTTAAGAACTGTTAACACCACACACTCCCAGCTCAGCTCAGTGGGAGCACAAGTCCAGGCTGGTGCAGCCAAGACACGGGGCCCCACTTCCCCCAACAGGAAACCCTGGAGGGCGGGTCCGCCAGCCCTTCTCATCCCCGGCTGTGCGCTGCAGAAGCTCCAGTCCCGGGAAGACTGGCCTAGTGCTGTCCACTCCCCTCCACTCAACTGCACGGACCCGGATTTGTCACCAGGTAGGGTCCACGGAAGTCTCCCCGGAGAGGAAATGGGGCCTCCGCTCACCTCACCTACAGACTATGTCTCCACACAGAGAAATCCTTTTCAGGACACATCAGTGGGAAACACGGAAAATGTTTCTATTTTTCTCAGGTTTGCAGTACACAGCGTTTCCATCCCTTGTGTGGAGTTGGTGTGTGCCAGCAGGAAAACAATGTACGTACTCAGAAGGCAGCGTGGGCATTGGAAACGTGAGACGCGCTATGGTCTGGGGCTGGATATATGTGTGTGGTCTCGGGGTGCAGGGTGTGTCCCTCCCTTCTGTTGCCCCCGCATTCGCCAGGCTGGGTTAGAACGCAGACCACTTACGTGTGCTGGAAGCTGGCCTGGGCTCCCCACCCAATGGCGCTGCTTCTTGAGGAGCAGATGTGTAGGAGGAAGAGTGATTTCTGCAAAGCATGGGCTGATGTACAGGCTTACTTTATCTTAAGACTCTTCGGAATGTTTGGAGCGAGTTTCCTGGACAGGAAGAAAGCCTTGTAACTTTGGGTAACTTCGGTGTCTTGAAGCTGCAGTTCTTAGAAGTACAATTTTAAAAGGATTCCCTCTTCTCCTTTCCGCCTGTCTTTATGTCTGCTATCCTACCTCAGCAGCACTCCGCATCCAGCTCACCTGCAGGCAGAGGCCAGGGGAGGAAAAGCAAGCTGAGAAGGGAGTCTTTCTTGGAGCGGAAGTGTCCCTACCCAAGCCCTGGATCCAGGGTGTAGAGCCAGGCAAGACAAGAACAGAAACCTTAGAATCTCTCTTCCATAGAATGATTCTATTTAAATAGAATGCAAGGAAACCAGGTTCAAGGGCGCTGTGGAAAACCACAGGTATTTCATCAGTAAGCAGTGAAGGGGAGGAGGCTGGTAGCTTTTGACTGCAATAAGCTAGACCGCGGACACTAAGGAGGAGTTTAACAGAGGGAACCAGGGGAAAGGACGGCTGAGAACCGCTCTCTTGGGGTCAAAACAAACCTCAAAGACGAGCCTCCAAGACTATTCCAGCACAAGGCCCAGATTATGCTAGACCACATTCTCCGCCGCATGATCAAAACCACAGCGGTCAGTCATCTGGAAGCGCATGGGACAGCCTCTGGGTGTCATAGCAACAGAGCGGGACAGCCCCGCAGAGAGGGGGACAGAGTCGTGGCCTCATCCCCAGAACCACAGGCCCTGCGGAGGAAATGGACTTCCAGCCAGGTCGCTGGACAAGTGCAGAGAAAATGACAGGACAGTAACTTGTATCCACCAGAGTAAGGAAGAGATCCAGAAAGAGTGAATGGTGATCAACAGAACGGAGGAGATGGGAAGGCGCCCGCGCCCTGTCCCACGACCACTGGCGCTCGCTGAATGCTCTGGCCCCATCTCTCAGCCACCGGTCAGAGGGCTGCGGAGTTCGGCTCTGTGCGGAAGAGCACAGCGCCGAGGCCAGGCAGCGCTCTTTCGGCCGTGCGTGTCTAAGGGCGGTTGTCCCTGCTTGGCTTGTGTTACCCTGGTCTCCCCAATTCCCGGCTGCCAAGGCCAAGGGCTTGCCGGACGACACAGCGGGCCTCCTTGGGGGGGTGGCCCTGGTAACTAACACCACTCTGGAAGCTTACCAAGTGTTCACAGAAGCGATCCGACGCCTAAGGAGAGGCCTCCGACCTGCCGCTGCCAGGGCTCCATGCGCGGCTCCCTGTACCGCGCACCCCGGGCCCCGCGTCTCCCTGACTGTAGGGAAAAGCCTGGCGGACCCTGCCGACTCCCGATCCAACTCCGGCCCTTGCCCTTGCGAGGCAGGCGGCGGAACCACTGAGCTGAAGCCCCGGCCCCCTTTTCTTTCTGTTTCCAACCACACATTTAAAAATATGTACGATGCATACCCGTGACGGATGTATCCGTGACTATTCCAGGGATGTCCACGGAAAAGAAAAAGTGATATAAATTCTGCCTGAACTCGGGCTCGGCTTGAATTTCTACGAAAACCTTTTGTGACTGTGCCTTTGAGACCAGGGCTTTCTTTTGAGCTCTCCTTTCACTAAAGGCTTTTTTAATAGAGACTTTATCAGTAAAGGCTTTTTCAATACCGATTTTTCAGTGCTCTGGTATTTATTACATTTGTAATATTACCTAGGTAGCAAATATTAATTACCAGAAAACCTCCATAAAATAAATCCACTTGAGAAGGACACCTATACCACTTAATAGCTTTATATATCTAATAGCCACAGTTCTTGGTTTAGGGTTGTTTGTTTTTTTTTCCAAATTTAAAAACTAAAATGAGTTTGTGGCCTATACATTTCTTTTTCCTTGCCACTGAAATTAGAACAAGGAGAAATTTCTATGGATCCTGAAGCACGTTTAGAAACCTTTCTAAAATTAGAAGTAATTTATAACTGAATGTTCAGTACCAATACAGCTGTGTATCCATCTGGCCCTGGCGCTTTATTACCTGATATGTCTTGTGGAGAACTTTCTCAACATTTCTTTTTATCCACAGAGGCTATTTAATTTCCCTTTGCCTCTGGCCTCAATAATTCCAAAACTCTGTTTCATCCTTATGGTAAACACACAAAATAAATCCCATAATCCTACATACTGTCTTCCAGGAATTACATTTATAAGGCCCAAAAATCAGTGGGAAACCTCCAAAGGGATTTTTCTTAAATTCAGCTAAGAATTTATTCACCCTGTCAGTGAGTTAAACTTTGAAAAAAAAATAAAAAGCTAATTGAAAATTAGCTTTTGTCCTAAGTAGGAATGTCTTTCAGAATTGTAGCTCCATCTGTAGAGAAGTTGCCATCATCCTCCAAAATTTCTTCTCAAAGGAAAGGGAGGAGGGCATTTCAAGGGAGTTATTCACAGCCTTTCAAGGAGCAAAATGAATAAATCAATTCAAAGAAAAGCAATTCAGTAGTCAAGCCCTCTGTGACATTAGGCCTAACAGTGATAAGGAAATAGTGGTTGTCTTTGTTGAATTCCAAGACAGACAGCTATCTCTGGAAGGACTATAAATCCCAGCCACAGCCAAGTGCCGCTCTGCTCAGGCATCAGAGCCAACCATGTGCAAGCTTCTGGTGCAGGGCAGGTCCCCGAAGACAGTCTCTGGAGGTCTCACGTCCACAATCTACTGTGCGGAAGACACCAAGGCACAACACAAGGGAGGCAGCAAGCTGAATTTATTTTTAATGTCTCCTGTAAGTCCAGAGGAGAGGAACTACATATCCACTGTGCACAAAATGGAAGCACACTGGGAATAAACTGGATACCGAACTCAGCCAAACCTGAGAAAAACAGCACGGAGACCTTGGTCTTTCGGCAGGTCCAAATGAGAGGAAGGGAGGTATATGGTCTGCTGCGTCCCCCCACTGTCCACAGCTCCAATGATGAAACCAAGTCATCATTTAGTCTCGATCCCTGTGGAATGAAAAAGCCAGCAAGCTGCCTGAGCTGGGTGGGGGACTCCTGCACCCGAGGGACAATCCCGTACGTTCTAAAGTCAATCTTCTCCGCGAAGCAGAATCATCTACATAAGGTTTGTGCTTAGTTTTCTTAAAATTCCACAAGGAAAAGAAGCTTGAAGGGCTCAGTTGTCTATGTTCTCTTCTACTCAAAGCAACTAACCACACTGCTAATGAAACCTTCCTTTATTTACTGAAGGCTTATCTAGTTCCAGACCATGCTGAGCACATCGCAAGTAACATTTCTTTGATTAAGTATCACAACTGGAAAGTATGAAGGCCAAATAATGTAAGCCTACAAGATTTGCCTCTAGATTTTCCTTTCACAAAAGCTATGCCTTATTTGTCTCTGCATCCCCATGATAGTATTGGGTTCGCAATTAATAGTAAACTAAGCCATCTAAAGCGCAACCTTGTACTGGCCATCTGTCTTTAGTAACCAAGCCTCGTCTTCTGTTGATGATCTACGATACTACAAGAAAAATCAAGAAACTGGGTTCCAGACTTAAGCACCGTGATGGGGACCAGAAAGAGTCACCGAGGCAAGGGGGAAAAGAAAGAGGAAAGATCCAAGATGAATAAAAAGAAAACACTGAAAAGGTAACATCAGAACACATGGTGAGAAGGAATGCGAAGCCACAAAACGTCAGTGCTCTGCCTCCTACGCTCACACAACACTCTCAGAGGTGAGCTAGGTGTAAACCAGTGAGGAGGCGGTAGGTGCTCTGGGGAACCTCAGTGGCCTCTGCCTAGGTCCCTGGTCTCCTGGCCTTCGCCTCCTCAGACCAGGGAAGCCATCTAAAACACAGTCTGTAGAGCATTCTTCATGTTTCTTGTTACGAGGGGTTCTGCTATGTTCAGTGTGTAATAATACACTATACTAAAATGACTTGATCTTGACAAAATCAAAAGCACACAAATGTGGAATGATGAGCAGGACATTATCTGGTTTACACTCACTGCTGAAGGTGTCCTTTCTTCTGTGTTCTGAAATTTTCGTTGTAGAGGTCGTTCATCTCCCTGGTTAGGTTGATCCCTAAGGATTGGGGTTTTTCCTTTCTTTGGGTTTTTGAGACGGGGTCTTGCTGCACAGCTCAAAGTGGCCTGGAACTCATGGCAATGCTCCTGCCTCAACCTTCCTTCCAAGTGCTGGGGTTACAAGGCGTGTGCCACAGTGCCTGGCCCTAGATTTTTTTTAAAGGTATTGTGAATGAAACTGGTTTCCTGATTTCTTTCTCAGCTAGTCCATTCTGGGTGTATAGAAAAACTATGGGTTAATGGGTTGCTAAGAAACGTAGCTTGTTTGGGTGATTGTGAGTACTTTTGTAAACTCCGTTCTCCCCGCTGAAGTCTGTTAAAGACATACCACCCAGCTCACCTGTTCACTGTGGCTTCACATCAGGAGAGACAGTCTTGATGACTTCTTGGAGTCGTCTAGGGGTATGAAATATTTACACTGATGCAAACTGGGCAGTGTGGAATGCTACCTCCAAGAGTGACATCTGGTGACACCCATGTCCTACTGCACCTTCTTAAAAAGAAAGAAAACCTGGATTTCCAGGAATAAACATTTGGTGAAAATATAAAGGTATCATATGAGTTCTGGAAATAGTGAGACTTAATAATCTCGGTACAAATGCTTCTGTTGCACACTATATTATAAATCATGACAAAAGAAGTCCTTGTTTCTACAGAGGAGCAGCTAGGGAAAACACTGATTATTTTGTTTGCAGGGGGCATGGCACATCCTGCGTACTGTCCTAGTTCAATTTGTTTCCCATGTTCTTCTCTGTGGCATCCCTCTCAGACACATCCAGTATCTGGGTGGCAAGCCAGGTGTATCTGCCCTGTACCCTCATTACCATGACTTTTAAAATGACATAGCAAGGGCCAGTGATTGAGTTCAGTGGTTCTGCCACCTGCTTCACAAGTGCAAGGTCACGAGTTCGCTCCCCAGTTCCAAAACTAAATAAATAAATACAATGACATAGCCATAAGCATTCTCTCCCGAGAATTCTGAAATTGGGAGAGTTGAAAATAAGTTCTTTTCTCCAGGAGGTTGAAGACAGAGGTATCCCGTATAGCAGAGGCACAGGCCACATGGGAACTACACAGTACAGTTTCCAAGAGGCAGAGTCAGTCATGACACAGACTAAGCTGGCCAGGAGGAAGAAGAACGGAATAAATGTGCAGAGAGAAGCCAAGAAGCATAAAAGACAGAACAGTCAATGGGGAGAGAGGCAGACAGGCGGCTGGACAGGGACTGGCTAGGTTCTTTCCCTTCTTATCTGCTCTTCAATTTAAAAAAAAAGTCAGAGAAAAATGAGTGATTTCCTAGGTACAGAGATAGCTTCGATTTATCTTAGTTAAAATAGCAAATTTTCTCACAAATACAAATTTTGCTTTTCGTACAGTATTCACTCCTAAGTGCTCTTGTTTCTTGTTCTCCTGACTTATCTGCAGTGCACAGCAGTACTGACAGAACTTTATCTCAGACATCTGCTGTTGGGACACAATGCTCAATAGCCACAGATAAAAGGAGGGCAGGTTTATTTGGGCTCAGGTTTGGCCAACGCTCCGAGGCAAGGCAGGGGGAGCAGAGAGAAAAGGGACTGGGGTAGGAGATGCGCCCTTCTGGGCCAGGCCTGCCACTGCCTCCCTCCAACCAGAGTCCTTGGACCACACACTCGGCCAGAGAACTCCTTGGTGGCCAAATCCACGGCACCCACAACGCCCTCACGACACAGGCGTCTTCAGGAAGCCCCACCTCCGAGCCAGGCTTTGGGGGAACATTCGTGATCTCACCCGTACCGGCTTCCTGCTGATGTCATAACACATCAGACGCTTTGCTTTTGACTATTTGCACCAGAGATTTAGCTATCTGAGAAAAATCTAACCTGAAGAGTCCTTCCCGTACTGGTAGTGGCTCTCTAGAGGCGCAGAGTAGAGTAGAGTAGGAGATACATAAGCAGCTGTGTAAGGGGGTTTGTTAGGGAGGCCGGCAGGATCAGGGCCGGGGTCCACATGGCCATCTGCTTCCTGGACAACCAGGAAAACTCCACAGCTGCTCCATCCAAGTAGCCGGAAACTACAGACCAGGAGGAACAAGCATGCGCATCTGGGCCTTAGGGTATTCCCTAACTCGTGAACGAAAATTACTTCTTCCCAGGTGTGGTGGTGCACACCTATAATCCCTGTAGCCCCGGGACTGAGACAGGAGATCACTGAGGCCAGCCTGGGCCACCTAGTAAGATCATGTCTTTAAAACAAAACAAAAAACAGGATGAAACACCAGGCCAAGGTGCAAGGCCTGGAAACTCCCCGGAAAGTAACTAGCACGAGTCTGGTGTCCACAGGCCACCGCAGTGCCAAGACACACCCACCGGGGCAGAACGGAGCCTTGCAAATGCAGGCTGGCTTCCTCCTACTTTCCGCTGCACCCAGGCTGCACACCCGACTGGTGCCAGCCAGGCAGAATGGCCTTGGTCCTCCAGGCAGCTGCCAGGTGCCAGTCCTCTCCAGAGACACCCGCACACACCCTGCAAGTGTTCTTTGCTACTCCGCTAGGCATTTCTCGGTCACATTTTACTCAGAAAGGCCCATTTAGATTCTGTACCCATGCTAGTTTAGAGCTAAACTTGTTATGTTCAAGTTAACTCACCCATCCTGTCCCCAGCTCACCGTCCAAACTACCGGTAAGGAAAAGCCCAGAGGACGTCGTCCCATGAGTCCTGCCCTTCTCCACACTCTCTTAGCCTCCTAACAATACCAATACCCTAACTAACTGGCCTGCTTCCTGTTTATAGAGCAGAACATTCCAGACCAGGAGGCCCTCAGCTCCAGAAGAACAGGAAACTTCACGCAAACACGAAACAGACCACAGGCTAAGATGACCCAATCCCAGAACAATTCGCTTCCACCTCCCTCCTTCTCTGCTACCCCTAAAAATCCCTTACCCTATAAGAGACTGCTGTTCTGGCACCTCAGAGCAAGCGCCACTGTCAGATCTTTATTTTAATAAAGTCTGTCCTGGCCGCAAGTTTCTCTCTCTCTCTCTCTCTCTCTCTCTCTCTCTCTCTCTCTCTCTTCCTCCCTTCCTCCCTCCTATTTATTACATTACCAACCTCCTCCCAGGAACCTAAGCCAGAAAGTGATTCCACTAAATTTTTTACATTTGAATTTGGAAAAGCTAAATCTTAAGCCACCAACTTGTTTCTCTTAGTTTTCTTATTCTTTGCTTCATCCCTCTAGCCTGAACTGAATATGCTTCTTGAAGAGTTATTAAATTGAATCTTACCAGTTCGATCATCACTGTAATTTAGTGGACATTTTTTCCTATTGTAAACTGATTTAGGTATAAATCAAAAGGATCTTGACTCTAAGTGCACATTTAGGTATTCAGCAAATACTTTCACTAAATATTAGGTGTCAGGCCCTCTGCTGGCAGAAAAATAAGAAATAGGATTTAAGTATCTTACATTTGAAAAGACACACTTTAAAATGAATTCAATGATAAGCATATTAAAATAAATGAAAAATATAAGTAATGAAGAATGAATCTTATCTAAGGAATAGAGTCAAGAAAACCGTATGAACGTTCAGAATTGAGTGTCACAAACATGTAAGGAATATAGCATCGTGTCTGCTGTCATGAAATGAAAAAAATTCATTCCAGCTCGCGGTTTGTGTGTAAGGATGTGTGAGCAGAGCACGCAGACATTAGTTCCAAGATCCCGAGCTCCACCTGCGCCGTGAAACAAGTCACCATTTGAAGTAGGAAAGAGATGGGACTGGCCTTTCCAGGAGGCGAGCGACAGCAGCAGCCACCTTGAGCGTCCCCCAGGGTGCGAGGCGCCGCTCGGCCATGGAGCGCTCGCCGGAGCACACAGGCTTTGGGTTTCTTCCCCAGCATCACACGAAAATAAATAAACAACACGCAAGCACCTCCGCGGCGGGGTGGATGGAGCCCGAGCCCTGGGCATCGCCCCCAGTGTGTGTCCTGGGGCTCACTCCAGACCAGGCTTCCCAACTACACCACCACCAGGGATTTAGACTCTTGTTTTCCAAGTTTGGGAACTGTGGTTCAGAGAAAAAAAACAAATCTGTTTTCAACAAGGAAACTTGAGGAAACAAGAAAGGGGAGAGGCAAAGCTTCCAAAGCCTTTATCAGGGTACCGAGCTGCACCTGAGGCCGGTGACGCTCACTCTTCCAACCTCACCTGTGCAGGCGCCTTGCGGCCCAGCCTGGCAAACCCCATTTTCCCCGTGGGGTGGGAATATGACAATTAACATAGATACAGAATTTGAATAGAAAGCAAATTGCACTGAATCTCACATATGGTGTCCTAAAAATGTCTAAGATGATGTCATCCGGGGGGTAGGAAGGGGATCTGCAATTAGACGGATGAGGAAGAGGCAGTTGAGAAAACAGATTAATGATGCCTTTGACACAGTCAGCCTGACAGGAGTGCTGGTTTCCATGACAACCAAGCCACTTAACCTAAATTAACGAAGCTGTTAAAAAAGGAAAACTTCAAAGATGGGGAGGGGGAAAGCCAGAAGACCCTCTTTGGGGAAATCAGGTGGCCCGTGGCATGAGTGCCGGAGAGGTGTGAGTGTTGACAGCCCATCCACAGGGCGTGGGCTCGCTCCATCCCCACCCGGGGCCCCAGTGATTAGTTTTCAGAAGCAGATCAGAGACACCGAGAAGCTGCTGCTAATTAGCACCGGTTCTGATGGAACAGCCTTCTCAGCCTAATGCAGCCTGAGCTAGGCCGCGAGGGCAAGGGAGTAGGCAAAAGCCACTTCTTGATTTTCCCAGACTTCGTACTGAGGCTCGCACCGCCCTGGCGTCCTCTTCCCAGGTCGGCTTCTGCAGAACCAACCAGGGCAGGCTGGATGCTGCGATCTTCTTTGTACACAGAAAAACGCGCAGTCCGTTCACCGTGAGACGATGTCACAAGCAAATAAGAAAATGCTTTTTTGCACGTAATTTAATGTTCCCCATGAAACAAAAGGGATTGTACTTTCCTGAAGCACTCAAGTCCGTGCAGAGCTTCCTCCAAGTTTGCCTGGGTCTGGAGAAAGTTTGAAACAAAATGGAAGGGCAGGGAGGTGCGGCAGAGAGCGCCGAGGGGTGAGACTGGGAGCAGAACCGGCTTAGAGCAGGGCCCCACCGCACGGCTGCCCCTCCGCCATCCGCCGACGGACCAAGGGTCCGGATGAGAAATGGGGACCTTCGTGGACTTTGTGCTGCTTCTGGTAAAAATATCGCTTGTCCTCGAAACATAAATCCTATCAACATGCGGAGTAGCCTCCCACTTTGTCAACAGTCTGCAATTTATTTATTAGTTCATAGACATTCGGACTCCTCTTGACTGTTGAATCCTGCTGTTACAAACGTTCGTGTCCAAGTTCCTGTGTGGACATATGTTTTTAATTCTCTTAAAATATCTCTAGGAATGAAATCCCAATACTTTGTTTAGTAACTTGTTTTCCAGCAATTTGTGATGTTTTCATCATACTTATAAATTAAATTATTCTTTGTATGGAGATTGCTTTCAGAGCTCTCTAATCTGTTCCAGCCCTTTCACTTCTTTTGCAAATACTAAACTTTTCTAGCTTTGGTAACTATATTAGTTCACACCTTTAAGCTTTCCTAATTTCTCAACTCTTTTTGCCTGCTTATTTTCAACTTTAGAATCGTCATGCCACAGTTATTTTGATTAGAGGAAACTGACTTGGGAAAAATGGGTACTGTACCATTATTTTGTCTTTTTGCCTAGAAATATGGTGCCTTTCTTCTTTCATTCAAATCTACTATATTTACTACGACATTTTGTGACTTTTCTCACATACAACTCACGCGTTTCTGGTTGCGGGAATAACAGGATACTCTACCCTGCAAGGAGGGAACAGCTGGACCCTATCGATGGGAGGAGGTTCATCGGGCAAAGACAACTCTGGCCACAGCAGATTAGTTAGTGTTCTCTGGAGGAACACGATGAACAAAAAATGCATGCTTAACTGCGGAGGAGGATTCATCACACAGGCTTACAGCATGGGAGGCAGGGGAATCCACATGGCCGCCTGTGTGCTGAAAACTGGAGGAGCCGGCAGGTGTTCAGCCCGTGAAGATGTAAGCCGCAGAACAAGAGGGACCAAGGATCTGCAGCGCTCATCAGCTGGAGGCCTGGAAGCTCGCTGCAGAGTCACCAGTATGAGTTTGCAAGGGAAGGTGGAAGCAACTGGAGACCAAGGTGCAACGGCAATGGCAAAGACTACTGCTCTCCCCAAACAGAAATACTTTATTTTTCTTTCCCTTTTTATTCCATCCAGGCTATAAGCCCACCCACAACTCAGCTTGCTGGGTTCCATGTCCACCATCCAGAACTATTCTTTCCTAACCTGCTGGGTGGTTCCCGCTCGAGTCAAGTGTAGACGGGTCAGAGGGTCACACGCAGAATGTGGTGAGTGCAAAGCTATGAAGTAAACACAGTTGATACAGAGAAATAGAAAGAAGGTGAGTGTGACTGGGACCTGGTGAGAAAGGAAGAGGAAAAAAGAATTGAAATCAGGCTGAGGTGGGATCCAGATCAAACGGACCCTTTGAAATGGTGTACGGAGCTTGGACTTCTGCCTCATGCAAACAGAAGCTACCAGAGATTCAGAAGCAAGCACTGACATGATCTTGCATGAAGCTACCCTCCGGATCTAATCACATGGCTTCCTGTCCTGTGCTCTGGGCCAAGATCTCACAGCAAGAGGAAGCTCAGAGACTAGAAGAAGCTGACCCAGAAACACTTACTGTCTTTGAGTAATGGGATCATGAAGCCCCCTCAGGTCTCCCAGCACCACTCAAACACTTCTCATGCGAGAGGACAGTCCAGAAGCCCCCAGCACCACTAGGAAAACTACAGGTCTAAGTGGGGGTTGACTTTCTAGCACACATCCTCCATCTGCCTCAGACACCTATGAAAGCCCACACGAGGACCAAAGCCATGGACACGTCCGGAGGGAAGTTCATCAGGGAACTCCTTCCAACAGCTGCCCACACTCCTGCCTCAAAGCTACTATCAAAAGCAGCAATGCAAGACAGACTTCCAACATCAAGAAAGGTGCCAGTAGTTCAATCCCTGGCATCGTAAAGAAAAAAGAAAGAAAGGTGCCAGACATCAATGAAACCACCCACAAACTTAAGGCATGTATAGTGGCTTCTCACTTACCCAGCAGGAAGCTACTATTACCTCAGCTCTGTTCCTGCTGTCTTCCGAGCTACCCAGTTTGCCTAAGTAAGTATGTGCAGGTGAATTACAGTAGGCACACCTACCCAGGACCACCCTCCTGAGCTCACTTCCTGTCACCTTGCTGGGTGAGCCAAAGAGGAGATGTGCTGAATCCTGGAGAATTCGGTGTTAATGCAGCAGCCAATCTAGCTTCCCTCTAGTGCGCCTGCCTGAACCAATCTGAAAGCTAAAAAACTTTCTCACACATACTCACTGCTGCTGATCTGGACATTAATCTAGTTAGACTTCCTAAGGGGTCATTTGAAGACATAAGTGAGACAGACACCATCTTCATGCAACTGAAGGATGCTTTTTCACAGGCAAGCAAGTTTGTGGACCCACAGAATTTTCTGCAGCAGTGTTCTGTGTACCACTTTGAGAGAGCAGGCAACTTCCTAACCCCAGTATTTGAGGACAGTCTGGTCCTATGTGTATTTTGTGTTGTTTGTGTTGTGATTTCTGCTGAAACCTAATATTCAAATAGCCACACAAGAGTCAATGAGCATCGATCTCCTCAGCAATCTCCACATGGGACCACTCAGCCTATTCTCGCTTGGTAAAATCGCTTCTGCTTCCTCTTGCCCCTCCCCCTCTGCCCCAGGGCCCATGCCTGTCAGAGATTTCCAGGCTCCTCTTTTTCAGTTTTTCTATACAGTCCCTCCAGAAGACCACACGACCCAAAGTGCACTAAGCTGAGTAATTCCAGGAAAGGATTCTCAATACCAGTAATCCATCCTTGGGCTCATTCCACATATACTGAATGCCCACGCTTTGCCAGAATGTTTGGGAGCCACTACGAGAGCTGTGAGAGCCCCCAGGTCAATGTTATTGCTATAAAGCAATCCTGCAGGGCAACAAAAGGCAGCCACTATGCTCCCTGCTGTCAGATCTCCACTGGCATTTCAAGGGAAAGAGAGCATTGTCAGCCGGGAGCATTCCAAGCTGCTGGAATGCAGCAGGAAGCTTGACAAAGTGGACCGGGCACCTGCCTAAGGCCTGCTGCCCCACAGCTCTAAAACCAAAAGGGAGAGGCTTGGTGGGGCAGCTGCTTTCTGGAGAGGAACCTCATGTAGGGCTATGACAGGGTGAGAAGGCGAGAAAGCCAAACAGTGGCCCACTCGGCCTTGCAATGATCAGAACATTTCTGCAAAGACAGACTTCTTTGTGCACAGTGTGTGTGTGCACATAAAAATGCACACATGTATGTATACTTTGTACTGTCAGGGAATGTGGGGGGAAGCAAACTCTTGCGATGTCTTGGAATTCCAAGCAAATGCTACCTGGCGGTGATGTCATTTTTCCTTTTCACTAAGACTAGATTCTAAACGGCTTGAAAGTGACAGGCCTTAGCATGTTGCCAGGCAGGGTGACACGTGCCTGCCATCCCAGCACTCAGGGAAGCTGAGGCAGAAGGATCATAAGTTTCTGCCCAGCCTGGGAAATTAGCAAAATCATTAAAAATAAATAAATAAAAAGAACTGGGGAATATAGTTCATATGAGGACCCTGGGTTCAATCTCCACTACTGCAAAAGAAAAAAAAAAAAAAAGAGAGGGGCTGGAGATTTAGCTCAGTGGCACCATGCCTGCCTTGCAAGTGCAAGGGCCTGAGTTTGATCCCTTGTACCGAGAGAGAGAGAGAGAGAGAGAGAGAGAGAGAGTCAAAGATGTACCTCATTTATTTAAGTGTAGTGAAATATCACTTAATTGTGATGAAACCTAGGATTTGGGCGTAGTATTTGTCTCCCTGTGGTCAGCTAGACAGAGCCTGGCCATTCTGGACTGACTACCACCAGCCAGACCCCTTCGGAAGGAGCCTGCAGGTGCTCCCCTGAGCATCCGGGAGTGACAGACTTTGGTCCCTGCTCTTTTGTGACAGGATCAGTGTCCATCCTAAGCAGCGGTGCTGATGGTGCCAGCTGCGCTTTGGAGCATGAGAGCCACCTGCCCACACGGACCTCTGTGGGCAGCTCCGGGCCTTGAAGGGCTCGTGCTGGAAACTATTCCAATCATCCCCCTCGCCACTGCATCACAGGTGGCCCTGGACAGTGACGAAGCCTGTGTACTGAACCTTTATCTGGTGAGCTGGGTCTCTGAGTAAGGCCCACTCAAAAAAGAAGTTTCTGCACTAAGTAACGTCCCGTGCATTGGCCTTCGATGGAAGTGTTGCATGAGAGCCTTTTCCCCCAAAAGAGTGGACTTTTCTGACTTTCTACTCTTTTCTCAACACTTCATTTTCAGTATGTGTGATCTCTTCTTGGAAATAGCCACTTCATCTTTTCAATTTTGCATAATTTCCTACCCCGTAGTAGGTATATAGTCATTTGTATTCAGTATACTTGAACAATTTACTATAACAAAAACAAAACAGAGCCGGAAAAAAGCACGCCTTTGTGTGGAACAACACAACAAAAATAAGTCACTGCGATCTTCAGCTCTCTCCACACCAGGGTCTAAATCCAGGGACTTGCAGATGGGATAAAGGCCTCTGGAAACTGCCAGCTTACTTCTATCCATCATTGTCAACCTGTAAAAACCGCAGATAAGATTTACCTTCAGAAAGGCGCATATTGGGGCAAGGTCCAATACAGCCTGCTTTACTGGTTCTGAATTCTAGTTTAAGATTCTTTCCAAATAAGCCAGAATCCAACACAAGGAAGCACAGCCCCCATTCCTTATCCAGATAGCAGCGTGCAAGCCCAGCCCTAACGCACTCGTCAGCTAATACACAAGCTACGAAATCATTCTGTGGCCACATGTCCAACAAAGACAGGAAAAGAAACTGCCTTAGCCTCATCTCCCCTTTCCCCAAGGAAGGTGTTAACTGCCAAAGAAGCTGAAATGGCTGAAAACCCAGTTTTTAGTGATATGCTCAGGAAAGCCATCAAACGGCAGAAATGAGGACGCTCGCAGCTGGCTGGCTGCGAGAGGCCATCTGGAGGAGGAAGCCTGCTGGCCTTGGGCAGGAGCACTTTCCTTTGGAGTAACCCTTGCAGACCTCTTTGGAGAGCAGAAGGTGGCTCAGATAAATCAAGAAACCAGCTTTAGGATGAAACAAGAAAGAAAGAACAAGGTAAAATCAAACAATTTCACTTCCTAAGATTCTGGAACACTTTCAGGGACCATATTGAGGGGAAATGAACATTGAGCCTTGGATGTTACTGGAGGGATACAGAAAAGGAAAGTCAGTCGGAAGGGAAAAGAGAGTAACTGTTAAGTCTATGCTTCCCCGTGGCTTGAACATTTACTGAGTAAAAGCCACTGTGACAATTAAGCTGGAAAGTCAAGCCTGGCTTGCGTGCCGCCTGGGGAGTGGAGCAGCACACTTCTGGCATGTCCGGGTGAGTCCTGGAGGTGGACTCTGGCTCTGGCCCTTCCTCTCTGGCCCTGCTTCCTGCCGCTTTCTCTGTCTGTGCAGTGAGCAGCTCCGCCCTGCCATGCCTTTCACGCACGTCTCTGCCTTGAAGCCAGCACACCATGGTCTG
The DNA here is from genome assembly GCF_012274545.1 of Fukomys damarensis. Classification (NCBI taxonomy): domain Eukaryota; kingdom Metazoa; phylum Chordata; class Mammalia; order Rodentia; family Bathyergidae; genus Fukomys; species Fukomys damarensis. The sequence continues at coordinate 4,916,689 of NW_022900943.1, read as the reverse complement.
AAACCTGGAGCCAAATAAACTATTTGGCAATAGAAAATGTGACTATTCCGCAGAAGAAGACCTGACTGTAAAGCCACGAGAACGGATTCCAAGTGTAAGAGATGAGTCTGTTGAACGGCACTGACTTGCTGCTTCATGACAAAATGGGGCACACAGATCTTCAGCAGCAAATATTGAGAATTTGTGTTCCTCCAGTCACCACATTCCACGATATCGCTGCTTTCAATGATTATGTGGTCACGGGTTTCGTTTAAAAAAAAAAAAAGAAACTAGAGGGCGTTTACTATTTTGACTGTGTTTTTGTAAACAGCCTGAGACACAGAGCTCATCTAGAAAACTGAGGAGGGCGTACTGCAAGTGCTCCTTCCCGCGCCTTCCCTGCTTTGGCAGCAGTAATTTTAAACGGTTTGGGTGCATTCTCCCCAACTCTGCCCTTAGCACTCATAAGTGTTCGCAAAGTTTAAAACGTGCAAAGTTCGGAACCGCGACACTAAACCACCCTGCAGGCCAGGACACCGCACAGTAGTCAGGTGCTGACGCGGCAAGCAAACCGGGAGGCGACTTTCCTGGGTTCTTGCGTCTTCGGTGAAAGAGCTCAGACAGACGCCCTGGCAGTTACGGTTCAGAACGTAGGCAGAACCATTCGGGGAAGAGCGTCTTCGGGGGTCGGCAGGTGGACTCCAGCTTACGGGAAGAGGCTCAGCCTGGAGGGTGGCCTTTCCTTTCTGGAGGTCGCTGCTGTTACCGTGAGGCGCCACCCCGACCAACTTCGGAGGGAAGCGGGCTCCCCACTTACTCCCGAGGTGGAACGCTTCTTTGTGGCCTTTTCCAGCTCCTGCTTCAGTGACCGGGATGAGTACGGTCCCTGAAGTCCGCCGCATGCTCTGAGGAGGCTGTGTTCTCTTTGGCTGGAGCTTCCTTACTCGAGCTGTTTAGATGTTACATAGAAATGATTAGGGAAACAAGAGGAAAAGGGACTTTGTCCCCAGCCGCTGATGTCTAACTTTCTGCCTCACACACCGTCCAGCCCCGGGAAGGGATGAAGTAAAACAGCTAACTGAGACCACACCAGGGACACCATCTCTGGGCCCCCGATGAGCTGAGCTTCCTCAGAGATTTCTAAACGTAAGGCCCAGGCCACAGTTCCACAGACAGGAAGCATCACGCACTCTTTAAAAGAAGTACTCCTCTTTCTGACCTAATGTTCACACTGGATGACTGTTATGTAAAAATCTCAGCTGAGAATTAAAATCCAGGACTCTGAAATGTCAGGATGTACACGATTCCCCCCTAGATTAATGAACATCATAAATATTTACCTGTTCTCCAGATACGCTGAAATTTGAAGGAATATAGAGCAGAAGAAACTAGGCAAATACAAAGGGGGATTTGTTGAATAACTGTACTGCAGTCATTTAAACATTTCCCCCTAAAATAAAGGATTCTCTCTTCAGAGAAGCCACTTTGCCCACAAACGCTCCTTCGGCACTAACGGTGCTATCGCTTCCTCTGTCCCCCACGATCCGTTTGCCAAACAGATGTTTTGCCAAATTAAGACTTGGTGGTGGGAGGCAGATGAGGAAATAATCGGTGTCACAGAACTTTAAATAAACCTACAGTCTCCGTATTGTTAAATTGACTTCACTTTAAGTTTCTGTTTAAAAAGAAGTGCTCTGTTTAAAGCCATAAATAGTTTATTAGCATAAATCACCAGTAATGAAGGAAAGAAGAAAAATAATTTGGAAATTTTCAGGGCTAGAATAAGCTCTTGTTTTCCACCTAATTCACTATATTTGGGTAGGAACGTTCTTGGAAATGATCAAATACAGTAATTACTAGCTTAATTCTGAATAGATCTGCAGCCGTTCCTTCCCATGTTATTTCGAGCACGTTGGCCTCGGCAGTGTTATGTCGTAATGCTGATATCACTCGTTTCTCAGAAGACAAGATTTGTGACAGTTTGTGCCATTCTGCGGCTTTCAAAGCAGGGATAAAAATGTACAAAAATCTTTCTTCTTGCAGCTGCTTCTTGCTTCACATTGTTAGATTTCCATAATTAAAATTTGAGATTTTTTATGCTTGGTATCTCCGCCCCCCTAAAGCTCAAACACTACTCTGCCTTTGAGATACATGGGAGTCCTCAAAAAAAAGGTCCTAATTGCTTTATCAGAAGGCCTCATTTTTAAGTGTGTTCTTAGTATTATTCATCTGTTTTACGCCATCACAATCCTAACAATTCAGCTTTAAGGTGAAGAGAACATGTAATTGAGCCCAAGTCATAATTAATGAAGTATCACAGGCAACTCCTGGGGCCTTCTCATAAGCCTCCGTCACATGGCTTTTGATATCTTGGGCAGAGGACTCCCAACTTCCTCTCCCATATTCATTTATCTAACTGCCCCCGAGGTACCAAGATACCCGATTATGATCTTAAACTCATGTCCAAAGCTGACTTCTGAACAGCCCTCCCAAACCTGCCTTGCCCAACACCTTTCTCACCTCAACTGATACAACGCCACCCTTCTAGCTGAGCAGGACCAAGCCCCAGGCACCACTTTGGCCTGAACTGTCGTTGCTTCCTATCTAGATTCCCAGAGCAGCCTCCTGTCTGCCTTTCTGCCTGTCCGCCACACCCTACTCTCATCACCACAGCCAGGGAAATCTTTTCAGTCAGCTCATAGCACTCCTTTGCCAAAAACCACCACGGTTCCTTATTTCACTCTGAGTAAAGGTCAAGACTGTAAATGGCCCTATTATCTTGCACTTGCCATTGGCAGACAATTCTCCAAGGGCATCTTGGTTTTCTGCACGTCTTCAATGAAAAGGCACTGACTGGCTTTGTTTTGTTCCAGATTACTTTTTCCAAAATGTTTGAAAAGCAAGTAGCAAGGAAGACAGATACAGTAGCGTCTCACTCTGGAGAAGTCGGATTTGCTTGCTCTCCAGCATGAGGACGCCTTCTCTAGGCCGAAGGGCAGGAAAGTTTGCCTGCAGTTCATTGTAACAAAATTCAGATTCTCTGAGCTTAAGGCTCTCCAGCTGTGACACAAACCCAGTGGGGACCCAGCATCCGCCAGGCCCCTCCGTGTCAGCCATGGTCCCTGAAAGAGGACCTGATGCCCAGTGCTGCTGGCTGTGCTGTTTTTGTCTGACTCAGGCGTCTCACATCTTCTGCCAGAACCCACCAATCTGTGCAGGCTAAACTCGGAGCTCACGAGTAGGATGGAATCCCACAGCGTGAACGTCACACCTATCCCAGCCAGCCAGCCACGCGATCTTTTGGGTGCACACATCTTTTCTTGATGCCTGTGCACTGGCCTTTTCTGCCTACAATTTTTGGTTCCGGGGATTGAACTCAGGTCCCTGCGCTTGCAAGGCCGGTGGCGGAACCACTGAGCTGAATCCCCGGCCCTTTCTGCCTACAATTCTTTCCCTGCTATTATTTGTCTCCTCCCCGCTCAAGCCTTTGCTCTAATTTCACCTTCTCCATGAAACAGACTCAACCATCTAACTGGAAATCGCAACGAATCCTTCTCTGCCTCTACATTCCCAGTTCCTTTACTGGCTTTCTTTCCTTTGCACATATCACACGGTCTGCAAACAATGTAGGGGTCGGTGAACGTTTCCTCGAAGGACCATGAGCTCTGCAGGCACTGTCGCAGTCAGCTCGCAGTTGTGGTGGAAAAGCCACCACGGGTGATACAGTGAGCGAGTGGGTGTGGCTATGTCCTAGTCAACTACTTGCAAACAGGCAGCTGCCCGAGTTCTTAGTTACCAAACGCTGCATTACATAGCCTACTCACCACGTTACTTAATGTCTCCTCATTATACTTGAAGCCAAGGCACACGGAGGCGATCTTTGTTTTTCAGAACAGTGTCAGAAACATAAATTCTGACTGAACAGAACTACAACCGAGGAGGACAGACTTGTGCAAGTTTTCAAAAAACTTCAATGAGAACATTCAAAACCACAAGTATCCTGGGGGTGACGCCACTGTTTCATAATGACCTCCTCGCCCCCACTGTGTGGCTCAGTAGATCACAGCAGCAGGCTTGCAACTGTCACGTGTGCCCCACCTAACCTACTCCCTTGGCCCCAACTGCCTGAGGGGAGGGTCAATGCCTCTGCCCGCCAAGACCAGAAGAAACTTCCCCTTCAAAGACTCGGACCGAGAAAGATAGCTGTAGAACCCTACCGTTCAATCTGGAACCATGGGCAGATGTAGTGGGATGGCACTTACCTGTCTCACTGAAGCTGGGCATAACCACATGACTTCCTTAGACCTGCAGAGTAAGCCAGTGTGTGTGCTCTCCAACAAATGTAGACGGGACAACTGGATATCCACGTGAAGAAGAGCAAAATGGAAGCCCTCCCCAATACCATGTGTAAGAGTTAACACAGGGCTGGAGATTTAGCTCAGTGGCGCCGCCGCCTGCCTCGCAAGCACAAGGTCCTGAGTTCAATCCCCAGTACCGCAAAACACACACACACACACACACACACGCGCGCGCGCGCGCACACACAAAACCAGATGTGGTGGTGCACATCTGTAATCCCAGAACTCAGGAAGCTGAGGCAGGAGGACAGCCTCAAGAGTTTGAGGTCAGCCAGGTCTACAAAGTCAATTCAAAGCCAGCCTGACTTATTTAGCAAGTCTCTGTCTCAAAAAATAAATAAATAAATAAAAATAAGAAAGAACACACAAAATCTTTCAAAGGTCTAAATGTAAGAGCTAAAATTGTAATAAAACTCTTAAAGAAAACACAGATATTTGTGGGAGCTTGAGTTAGCCTGTCTTCTTAAATATGACATTAAAATTGCATGCAACTAAAAAAAAAAAAAAGATAAACTGGACTTCACATGGCCAAGAGAATGAAAAAATAAGACATGGAATAGGACCATATTTTCAAATGAATGAAAAAAAAAAAAAAAAAAAAGATAAACTGGACTTCACATGGCCAAGAGAATGAAAAAATAAGACATGGAATAGGACCAAATATTTTCAAATCATATATCCAACACAGCTAGAATCCAGAATACATAAAGAACTAAACAATAAAACAACTTAATTATAAAATGATTAAAAGATTTGTATAGATGTTTCTTTCCGAAAAGAATACAGTTATAGTCAATAAGCATGAGAAGATGCTCGACATCATTAAAATGCAAGTCAAAAACCACAACGAGGAACAGGGATTTAGCTCAGTGGTGCCACTGTCTGCCTCCCAAGTGCAAGGTCCCGAGTTCAACCCCTGGTACCCCCCACAAACACTTCACACCCACAAGGATGGCTTTAATAGGCTGGGAACCAGCAGGTGCTGGAGGATTGCGGAGAAGTTGGCACCCTCGACTCTCGGGAAAGCAACGTGGTGCAGGTATTTTGGAAAGCAGTTTGGCAATTCCTAAAAATGTGAAAGCAGAATTAGAATGACCCAGTTTCTTTCTAGGTACAGTATACATCCCAAAAAACTGAAACCGTATGTTCAAATGAAAACCTATACAGGTTCTCAGCAGTACTGATTTACAGTAGTAAAAAAAGGAGGGCCAAGCGTGGTGGTGCACGCCTATAATCCCAGAACTTGGGAGGCTGAGGCAAGAGGATCGCTGTGAGTTCGAGATCAGCCTGGGCTACATAGTGAGTTCCGGGTCAGTCTCAACTATACAGTGAGACCCTGCCTCAACCTCCCCCCCAAAGGAGAAACATCTTAATATTTTTCAATTCCTGACTATACAAAGTGTCACAACCAAATACTATTCGGCCATAAAAAGAATGAAGCATGTTATATGGTTACGTGATACAACTCAGATAAAACTTGAAAACATTACACAAAGAAAGCAAGACATAAAAGGCCATATGTCTTACGGTTCCATTGATACAAGATGCCAGAGTAGGCAAATCCTGTGGACAGAAATTGTGTGGTTGTCAGGGTACAGAAGGAGCTGCATGGAACTGACTGGTGCTGAGTAAGTGGCTTATGTTTGGAGCGACGAAAATACTCAAGAGATGACAGTGGTGAAGGAAGGTGTAACAAGGTGAATATACCGAAACCCACTGAGGTGGACTTTACGTGAGGTGGCTTTAAGTATGCACAGTGGAACTTTTTTCTGGTAGTACTGGGAATTAAACCCAGGGTCTGCACACTGAGAACCCTAGCCCTTTTTTATTTTCATTCTTTTTTAAATTCTGAAGACAGGATCTTGCTGAGTTGCCCAGGCTGTACTCGAACTTGCCATCCCCCTGCCTCAGCCTCCCAGAGTGCTGGGATTAGAACACATGACCATGCCCCTGGCCTTTTATAACTCAATTTAAAGAAAATAAATAGCAGAACTCCAACAAGATAGCAATTCACACACACTAGAATGGTTAAAATACTGATGACATGGAGAAAGAGGAATTCATACACCACCAGTAAGAATGTACAATGGTATAAACCACTGACAGGTATTTTCCTAAATAAAATTACTCACGTGGCCCTGCTTTGCCTATAATACAAAATTCGCATCAAGTGGAATCATACATTGTCTCTTGTTTTGGATTCTTTCACTTGGCATATTTTTGAGATTCATCCAAAACAGACATATTCATAGCTCATGTTTCTCCTGGGGTTGGATTCCACTGCGTGAATACATAACATGGCTATCCATTTGCAGTCTGATGAATATTTGTGTTGTTTCTGTGTTTTGGCTTTCGTGAATAACACCATTACAAACATTCACATAAAGGCCTTTGAACAAAATTTTTTTGGGTGTAATCAGGAATGGGATTCCTGGAGGTGGGATAAGGACTGAAAATAGGACAGGAAGGAACTTCTAGAGAGATAAAAGTGTAAAATCTGTATTGTGAGGATGGTACCACAAAACTACACAGCTACTAAACAATATATTTATTTAAAAGTATATTTAAGATATTTAAATTGCACCACGATAAAGGTTTTTGTGTGCTAGGCCTGTGTCCAATTTGTTGAAGTCTCCTTGTCACTGCAACGTGCAGCGTTCCAGATGGTGGGGTCCCAGTGGCCTCCACGGCGCTCCCCAGCTGAGCTAAAACGCACCTAACGCTGCAGCATGGGCAGGAAGTAAACCGAGATTTGAGTTTGTCAGTTACCACAGCCTCTCTTCATGCATCAATGCAACTGGTTCCAAAGACAGTATTAACCCACTAGCAAGTTTAGACAGCAAGTTACTTTCCAAGAAAGCAATGTCTTACACATATTATATGTGTAGTACTCTGCCAGGACATGCAAAGAAAAAGACAAAATCACACTAAAGAGAGTTGTGAAAAAAAACACAAAAAAAACCAAAAAGCACTAAGCTGTTGAAGAATAACCCTGCACTGAAAAGACTTTTTGAGACTTAAAATGATCCGTTATCCCCATATGAGGCAGGAAAGGGCTGAGGAAGGCAATTTTCCTGGCAGCCACTTCGGATGTGACTTAAGGTATTTTTAAAAATTAAAAATCTCAGCTGGGCATGGTGGTACACACCTGTAATCCCAGCACTTGGGAGGCTGAGGCAGGAAGATAGCTGTGAGTTCGAGACCAGCCTGGACTACATAGTGAGTTCCAGGTCAGTCTCAACTACCTAGTGAGACCCTGTCTCAAAAAATTAAAACAAAACAAAACAAACCCATAAAAATAAAAATAAAATTCTCTCAGAAGGTGAAACCAGATGTCACCAAAAACAATGTGTGAGGACACTCCTCCCAGGAGATAGGATCAAGGCCTAACTGAGGCAGATTCCCTTTTCTCAAGGTGGGGAGGCTCAAACTGGGATTTCAGGATTGCCACAGTTCAGTGCTACTTCCTGGCTTCCTTTGACGCTGAGTGTCACACTGGTTTTCCTAGTACATACGTTTTGCATGGAAGACAACTTTTTAATTCATAGTATCCACAGGAATTTGGAGGCACATTTGGATTGGAAGTAAGATCGGCAGGCTGCAGAAGAGACTGGGGGTCACGGTCCCTGGGATGGAGACTATTCTGTGTGCAGGACGGGAAGTGAGCCAGGCATCCAGCGACCCGAAAGGCAGGCAGTCATCAGCTATTTCCATGATGGTGCGGACAGGAGCCACAGGTGTACCGTGTTCTCTTCCTCCTGTCATCCCAGACGGGTGGATACTCTGTGGCAGTCAGGACCGGGATGAGGTCAATGTGCTGACCCCTCACAAGGGGCCTGAGCGTGAGCTGCCAGACGTTCACTTGCCAAGGATGCACTGGATTTACCAAAAGACACAAAAATGGCCCCGAGGTCGCAAAAGCTTTTCCCTTCTGTACTGACATTCTCCTGGAACGTCCCGCTTCCTCGCACCCCGACTCCACGAGATGCCCGGCATGTTTTTGTTTCAAAAAGCTCAAGCTGAGTATTTTCAACCTAAAAAGTTGTAACTAATATCTTTACAGATCTATCAAGCTCTCTATACCAAAGAACAAGGAAAAGACAGGGCGCCCTGGGGGATCTGGGCCAAAGGGAGATGTGGCAAAGGCACGCTGCACTCACCACACCCACACCCTCCGCCCACAGCTGGGCTGCCTTCCTCTTCCTCTTCTGTGGCTGGGCAGTCAGGTGACTGAATTCTAGCTAAGGGAATTGGGTTTGTGGATGGGAAACCACAACCCGGGGTTTTGGATTAGCTCTTTGTGGTTCTTGCAGACCTCTTCTTCGGATCATCGTAGGGCTAAATGAGGCAGGAGAACTGTCCTACTGTGTCCTACTTACAGAGGGGTCAGGTGAGCTCACAGAAGCCAAGTGATCAGGTACTATGATCTAGCTAGTCTAGACGTCTTGATTCCCAAAGGCTAGGACTGTCCTGTGTCCCTATGCTATACAAATGTGGAAGCCTCCTCCAGCTGGACATACTGGTAGCTAATTTAAGTAGATTATAAAATAATGAAAGAGACAATGTACAATTCCATTTATCTCTTCATGCTCAGGGCTCAGCCAAGAACATAACACAAAGAAAACCTTTCATTACCTTCTGCTAAGTTGAGGCAGGAAGTCTTAGCAACAAACAAAAATTCAAGTTTATACCACATGACAAAAGTCAGCAGAACAGGTATTGTGCACAGGTGTTACATGTAGACCAAATGGAGTAGACTGTGATTCCACCAAACGTCATTTTTTACATAACAATTCAGCTAGAGTTGTAGGTAAACTGGTTGTAGCCATATGAAAACACAGAAACCTGAAAACAATTTTGGCAATTTTAACAGGTATTTAACAATGCAATGTATTCTGCACATTGACGGGAATGAAATATAAAACATGTTGACTTTCAAATTGGGATGGTTTATTTGCACTTAAAATATAATTTCTAAGATGATACATTTTCAAAACCAAATTATAAAAATAGATGACAGGAACTGCTACATTAATGTTGAAAAAATGTATATCTCATATCAGTATGAACTTACAAATCATAGACAATAACATTAACACAAAGTCAGCAAGAAAATACTCATTTGGAAACAATTTTTATATTAAAATTAGAAGTTCACAATTTCCTTCTTCTCCTTGATTTGTACTGATTAATGCTTTTATCCCTACCGTCCACTTCACTATCCAGTACCATAAACAATGTGCAGTCGGCAGATGGATGCTACTGACACATCCGTTCTACACAGAACTCACACATCTTCCATCTCTGAACACGTTTTGCTCTGCGAAACTGTGGCCGCCGAGAATGAGACAGACAGGAGACTGATCGCAGCGCCACGAGGAAAGCGGTCCGACCCCGACAAATCTCACCAACAGGAAGGCAGAGGCACACACACGCGGCCCTGGTGACCCAAGGGCAAACCGCACACTCTTCGAAAATACAACGGCTTCCAACTTAATGTTTGTTTGATCCAAACAAAAGTGAAAAACAAACGTAATCAAACAATTTCAAGATCCCCCTATGTTATGTTAACACTGGGGGCTTTGAGGTGGTCACATCACAAGAGAGGTTTATTCCCTATTTTTGAGATAAAACAAAATTTTCCAAGTGAAATACCTACAAAACAAATTTGACTTGGAAATAAATTCCAGTAATAAAATAATAATTCTCACCTATTAAATATACACATTTGCCTTTATATACAATTTAGCAACTTGCATCAAAAATTTAAGTGTTCTGGACTGGGGATTTCACTCAGTGGTTCTGCTGCCTGCCTCACAAGAGCAAGGGCCTGAGTTTGATCCCCAGTACCAAAAAAAAAAAATTAAATGTTCTATGAATATTTGCAAATGGACATTTTAAAACAATATATAAATGAGTCAGGTGGTATTCATTTGGGTGTTCACACTAATAGTCAACAAGGTAAAAAATTAAAAATAAATTACAGAATTTCTATAATATGAGAATGCAACATATTGTTGAAAATTAAATAATTTTTCTGGACAGCACATATCAGTGAAATACATGTGTTCTCTCCAAGAGTTCTGCTTGCTTAAGCCATTAAATTTAAACAAGCAACCTAAGATTTAAAATGTTTATTATAATCTCTCTTCACATGTAAATTTCAAAGAAAAAAAATATCATTCTATAAAAAGCAAATGTCCATCATGAAGAATAAATCACTTTAGGTTAAAAAAGATAACATTGAAAATTATTTAATGGGGCTGGGGATTTAGCTCAGTGGTTCTGGCAACTGCCTCTCAAGCGCAAGAGGCCTGAGTTCGATCCCTGGTACCAAAAAAAAGAAAAGAAAATTATTTAAAATCGTTTTCTATACTATCTCCCGAATTGTTACTTGGACACTTGGCTCTAAAGATATGAATGAATTAAAATGTATAGTGCCCAAGGCAGAAAGTGTCTTGCCTTCAAATTTCAAAATAATACAATTCCTTTAAAAATGAAATAGTAATTTTTAATGTGTCCATTTATACAATTTCTCTGGCTATCGCTTCTGTTACACTAAGAGCAACTTCTTTTTTTCCCCCAAAATGGTACCCAACAGACCACCAGTAATTAAAATTAATTTAAGTACCAACGAAACAAAAGTGCACAGTGCAAGATGCCAGAATCCCATAAGTCCTGGATTAGCATGCAAGGTGTATTCTATGTTAATATTCAACAGTTTTACATAATAAAGTTTGGTATTAATGTACCTTGATTTTTCCTACTAAATATGCAATTTGTGGGTATTCTTTTAGTTAAATATAGTGAGGCACCTGCTTTGAATTTTATATGCAAAATCCACTTACACTGCTACTAGGCTGAACACCTGTCACAGGTACATAGCAAACAGGAGGGAACCGCGCGGAAACTTCCTTGGAAGCTGGATCCATATAACCTTCCAGATAGGTTCATGACGGCAAACCTCACAGAGCTTCAGTGACAACAAACAGCCAGCTGCATCACACGCTGCCATGCACAGGCCCCCACCACTAGTTTAGGCTAAGACCTGCTCAGCCAGCCCAACACACCAACCAGTTCAACCTCCTCTCTCTCTGTGCTGAAGAAGTTTGATAAACAGACTGGAATGAATTGTTAAGATCAGATAGAACTGTTCAACACAAAAGATATTCTCCCTGATGACAAATTCTGGTGTCCCTTTTCATTACATTTCAAGTTCAGCATTCCAAAGTAACTATATCTAACAGCAGATGAAGAGAAGACAAAACTTCCAACGAGAGAAGTAGGAACAGAGTTTACAACAAAGCAATGTCATACTTCCAAAAAAAAAAAAAAATTCATCAGGCTGAGGAAGGGAGAACAAGCTGGAGAAAATCGTGCATACCTGAAAGAATGGTATAAAACAACGCCTATTTAATATCAGTAAGTTGTCTCATACGCATTTATAAATGTAACTACTGGTGTATCTATCTAATAAGATATGTCTAGGAGATTAAATACAGTATGTCTTAGTTATATTCATAGTATCACAGGTATCACACACATTTTAAAATAATAATAGGTAGCAAAAGGCATGAAATCTATAACTGAGTAAATCATCTGCCACATTTTCTGTGGATAACTTGTGTCTAAAAACCATTAAACAGTACTATTGACTTAGTTGTGAGATTCGATGTTGAAACAGTGATAGAAAAGGAATGAAAAGGGTTTACTAAACTTTTCAGAATGTTATTTTAGAAGTTTTCATTTTAATCAGTAAAATCTAAAATTTTACAAGTGAATCACTCTTCCATAATCCTGACAGTTGTACATTGAGAAAAGCCAAGGAATGTCTATAAAATCAGATTAAATAGCAATCTTCAAAGTAAGGATTTTCAGTGCCGTTTACAAGGGAGTATGGAGAGGGAGGAAGAGGGTTAGACTATGGCATGCGAGTGTAAGGATACTTAAAACCCAAAAAGTAAACTTTACAGATAGATACTGACAACGAACTGTGGTGTCCACACGGTTACAGTAGACAGAAGGACCGGGGCGTCACAGGGAGGAGGAAGGCTCCCCGACCTCAGCAACCTTGGGTGCCCCAACGGTTTTAAGGCCACACGTGACACACGCCTACTACATGGTACAGAACAGGTCAGGAGGAGAACGGATACTGTTTAGAAAAGGACACGGCTGTGCCTGCCTGGAAAGCACAAGGTCCTGAGTTCAAACCCAGATAACCGCCCCCCCAAAAAAGAGGTCAGGTCTGGTGGGAGGTCCTTAGGTCACTGAGGTGTGTCCTCAGAAGGAACTGTGGGTACCCAGTTTCTCTTTGCTTCTCATTTGAAATGTGACTGCTTCCTCTGACATGACATCTTGCTGTTGTCATCCCCAGGATGTGACTCCGCCCTCATCAAAACTGAACCAGTGTGTCAGGCCCTTGACTCCTCAAATTGTTCTGGAGCTAAATAAACTTTTCCTCATAAGCCAAAAAAAAAAAAAAGAAAGAAAGAAAGAAAAGGACACAGCAATTTCCTAACAGCTATGCCAGGCCCAAGGGATTTAGCTCAGTGGCACCATGCCTGCATCGCAAGCACAAGGTCCTGAGTTCGATCCCCAGTACCCAAACCAAAAAAGTACAACAAAGCCATTTTAACTAAATATATTTGAATTTAAGATTTATAAACTGTATGACTAGGAAAAAAGATATGGGAAAAAAATAAACCAATGGAGCATTAATCAGAGAAATACCAGAATGTTTTCCAACTGCCACAAAGACCATGTTTTAATTATTATTTTTTTTGTCCTGCCATTCACCAAAATCAGTAGCTTTGCTTTTGTGGAGTGGATGAGAAGCGCGATCATGGGGCGCTCCAGTGCGGACCATGCGTCTAACACATGGACTTTGGAGGCAGGAGCACTAGCTTTTATTTGAAGGCCTATCTTCTTCTTTGTGCTTCACCCCCTGATCTGAAGCCCTGATCAAAGAATCACAGAGCGATCTCAGAGGCAAGCGGCCCAAGCCTGGGCAGGAGCGACAGCCACATGACTCTGCTAGGCCATCCCTTTGCTGCGCAGTTGGCCAGACTACTGGACTGAGCCAGTGATGAAGGCTTCCTGGGATGCACTTCCCCTCTACCTTCTACCCACTTGTCTCACTATCCCCTGCAACGGCGGCTTGTTTTTCAGTGCTAGGGAGGCTGAGTAGTAGAATACCTGTCTAGTATGCTCAAGGACCTGGGTTCAATCCCCAGCACTGCCAAAAAAAAAAAGCTGATAAATCTTTCTTCCATTGTCAAGTGACAACCACTATGCCCACCATGCCTTCCTTGTCACCATCCTATGAAGCACAGCCTTTACTTAAATTTACAAAGCTCCAATCAGAACACTGACTCTCCATTTAAAAATAAATTTAGGTACCAGGGATTTAGTTCAGTGGTTCTGCTGCCTGCCTGGCAAGTGAAAGGTTCCAAGTTCGAGCCCTGATACCAAAAAAAAAAAAAAAAAAAAAAAAAAAAAAAAA
>NW_022900943.1:4877328-4902774 GCF_012274545.1 Fukomys damarensis | reverse complement strand
AAAAAAAAAAAAAAAAAAAAAAAAAAAAAAAAAAAAAAAAAGGCAATTATACCAGAAACTGCACAAATTGCACTGTCAGACACACTGGCAACCCAACCCATGACACATGCCCAGAGAGATTAGGTAAAACATCGTTCCTTCAGCACCCCTCTTCACAGAGCACCCGAAATCACAAAGTCCAAAAATGCAGTAGTAGCTCAAGTCACAAGAAACTGGTACCACCAGCACAGTGTCTTAAACATAACAAGAAACATAAACACACAGCACAGATTCTATTACAGTACTTAGAAATCCCCTGGGCAGATTATCCGCAATACCGGGAAACTATAAAAATAAGATATAATAAAAACAAAAAAAGAAAATTTTTAATTGTACAGATGGATTTTTTATTTGTTTGATAATGCAGCTAAAATCAAGTCACTATTAGCTCTAAAGTATTTCATTTTATACCAAATGAGAATTTCTTTATTATCCACTCCAACTTACAGCTTCTCAGAAAAATAACTGTGCGTATATATGCTTAATATGGATATTTCTGCCTTAAAAAATAAAACTACCAAAGCTCTTCTAAATAATTTATCAACTTTTTCCAAAGTTATACACAAAATAACTATCGAACATATTTTCCACTGTTAATTACATATGACAATTCATTTTATTTATTCTTCTGTGCGTACCTGCAGCTATGTAATTGGTCCAAGAGTAAGGACTGACATCTGTCAGCACCGCCAGCAGGGGTGGTGCTCCGACTGCTGTGTTGGTTAACATCCTCCCTGGGAAACACAGTCCCTGCAGGACACAAGGTCCCGCAGCCAGGCACAGAAAGGGGCAAATTCATAATCTGGGCTACCATCAGGGCCAAATACATGAACAAATTTCAATGTTCTTAAATTTCTACACTTCGTGCATTTAAAGGCAGAGACCACATATTCAGCCAATAATTTTATGTGGATACTGTAATCTATGCATGAGAACCGTAATTATCACAATTATTACTCTTACTCTGTGGCCACTCAGGCACTAAAGCTGCCCCCTCATGAGCACCAAGTGTCACCTTGCTGTCCCCACCAAGAAAACTGAGCCCAACAGGGGATGCTCCGTGCCGTGGAGTTGCTAACCAACAGAGACGGGCTTCTGTGAAAACTCAGAGGCCTCTCAGACGGTTAGTACCACAGTCTGGTGTTCACAACAGAAACAGAAAGAAGGCCAAATTCCACTCAGCAACTCATGAACGGTTTCCCCTCACTCCAGATCAATCTGGTCCTGAGCCACAACACACGGGAACAGCCGGAGGGGACCGCAGCGACGGAAGAGATGAAACACTCACAGGGACAGACACTCAACCTCGTCTGCTGACAACATGCACCGAATGCACACACCACGGTCATAAAACTGAAGCAGGCAGTTGCCTGTTCTCTTCCCATTCACAGAGGAGGAAAACGTGACGCGAGGGAGAAGAGGCTTCCTGAAGGCCACCCATTAACCATGCACCGGTGGCAGAGTAGGGGCTATTTCCTGCTCTGTGACCTGATTCTGCTTCCTAATTAAAGGACAGTCCAACTATGATAAGGAACCACTGCAGTTCTGCACAGATTAGAAAACAAGATCCCACCAACCTCGCAAGTGTAAAAAATAATAATATTGTACTTATCATTTAAAGCAGCAGGAACTTACTTTGCTTCCTACAGGAAAAATAATCAATGTATATATTTTAGGCTTCATCACTACAGTTGAGGATGATTTCTAAATTATGACTTTTCTTCCCTTTAGATGTACAGGCTTTTAAAAAATTTTTTTGTTATTATAACAGACTTCAGTACATTCACGAATAAGACAGTCTCTCAGAGTGTCACTACTTTTAACTAACACGAACAGTAAAAGCTCAGTCATTTTTAGCATTCATCGTCTTTGACAGATACAGGTCGCTCTAACCTGTGAGACACGGTACCCCAGCCCAGTTCACGCCTTCTGCTTTCTCAGTCTTCAGAAGTTCATTGTTAAGTTACTCTGAAGGGGATATTTCTTTCCCTTCTGAGATTTAAGCAATAGGCAACAAAGTACCTCTGACATTTAAAAGACCAACAAACCTAAAAATGGCTTGGACTAAGCCATTTGCTACTTAATATTATTTCCACATAAAAAAATAAATAATTTAATTAAGACTCTTGTACCTGTGGGTCCCTTAAAAGAGTTCTTCACTATTCAATTAAAAATGAACATGAAATTACTTTTGGAGAGGCAAATATACTAATTTTCTAGATTACTGAATGTCATTCTATAAGGAAAAAAATAAATTTATGCAAGACCAACAGTAAACCAGCCAGAGGACAGAAAATATTGACAATTAAAACTGGTTTTGTCTCTTATTCATAAGATCCCTTTCCACTTTAATACAAGGACTGATCTATCTCAGATGCCAGGCTACTTGAGGGGAATTCCATCCTTCATGTTTTGATCAATCCGAGGAGGGTTTTTTCCAGAGGTGAAGAGCTGCCTGAATTCTGAAATGTAGTCTGGACTCCAAGGAGTAATCTTTGTAGTTGTTTCTGAAAACAATAACAATAAAACTGTATCATCAAACTTTCTTGAATACCAGCGCATCACCATCCCCCTCAGAATCCTCATTGCTTCCCGGCTTTAACACGCCTGACCATGCAGCTTAGTAAAGTGCAGATTCTGCTCCCAAGTGAGAGAGGAAACAGCACGTTTGTGTTTCCAAAGGCATCCTGACGGTGACTTAAAGAACACACTTGGAGTAGAAACATTCTATTTGGTTACCAGATCATTTGCAAACACAGCAAGGTTATGAGGTGGCTCTAACAAGCTTGGCAAAATCTCCTTAAACAGTAGAACGCTAAGGCAGGTTCACATACACACAGTGAACATGATCTGTCATTCAAAAAGGAAAAATACCTTGAAGCCCTCACGAAACAACTACAACAAAGACAGAAGGGTTACTTAGCGATGCCAGAATTTTCACATGCAAATATCAATGGTTTGGCCAACAAATATGTAACAGAAGGACCATGGGAATCCAAAGATTATTTTAAAACTTGATTTACATCATTCCTGTTGACCTCCCTTTTCTACAAGAGTCAACATGATGGAACAGCTTCGGCTTTGGTTCCCTGCTTTTTTGCTGTGCATTGGCCAGAAGGGAGTAACTTCTCCTTTGCCATATCACTTATTTTTATAGTGTTTTATTTTACACAGATCTAAGGACTATCTACATGTAACTGTGATGAGAGCTGGCAAATGTGTTATTCATAAACTAAAGTCAAGGTCTTAAAGAGTTTATCAAAGGATGGAACCAAGCATTTTCTTAAATGTCTGGCAAATCTGCAAAGCTCCTACTACATAAGGGAAAATGAAAGTAACAGATTTGAAACTACCAGGGAGTATATTACTGTATCAGTACTTTTTTGAGTTAATGGCGGCTTTTGGTTGATTTTTAGTAGGAATAATTAGTCTTTTGTTTTCTTCATTATACACTTTATTGTGCACTTATAGCACTGAATGTGTCCACACAATGAATATTTAGGACAACAGCATTTAGAGTAATCTTCCAATATCTAGGTTTGAAGATAAACAAATATTCCAGTTGAAATCTTAATCGCACTCCCTCTCAACAAATTAAGCGATCCGTTGTCACACCAGACAGACGGACGGACGGAATTGTAAGAAGTCCTTCCTGGCTGCACCATGTCCCTGAAGCTTCTGCCCCTTACTTACTATGCTCTATGCACAGCAAACATTCTAAAAGCCTCTCCTAAAGCAGCTGACTTCATGTCTTTTCTCACCTCACTTTGTCAAGCTCGCCACAATTTTCTTGTTGCCAATTTCAGCAGCCCCATCTACTGGTCTTAGGTTTCTTGGCCTCTCAGGAGCTGCCCTTGTAACTGATCATTTTCACCTTTTTAAAATATTTAGTTTTTCCACATGTCTTTCTAACTCCACTTGATCTTATGAATAAGATTTTAATCTTAATTTTATCGATTACCCTCTAAAATGATGGCATATCCCAGGAACTATGGTAGACCTTCCTCTCTTGCTAACTTTCCCTAAATGGCCTCACCAAGTATGATGGCTTTAAATATCGCTATCTCTGTGCTGGTAACTCTGGAACTGCTACAGTGTTTTCATCCTACTACTGAACTCCACGAGTGTACCTGTCAACTCACCACAATCTGGACCTGGGTACCCAACAGCCATCTCAAAGGATCACGGTGCAAAGAGTAAGAGTGCTTCTTTCTCTCCCCAAATCTGTTTTTCTAACTTCCATCTCAGTAAAAATATCATTGTCAATAATGGTTAAAACCCACAATCCCATGCTTCCCTAGCTGTGGTTTCTCCTAGGAATGCTCCCTACCCTGTTTTATGGTGACTTCTGATGAATGCCTCAAAGCCAGCTTTAATTACACAATCGTCCACCATAGTATCTTCTCAAGGAAATGTATAATTAATCCATTCTAAAGTAACATTCAGGTACCCTCCTATGAATAGTATGCACTTCAACAAAACACACAGCACTACTATTTTTCTCCTTGGCTGTTGATTTACTATCTCCTTCCAGCTAAAACAGCAGAAATGTTGACTATTCAGTTTACAGCTGCCTCTCTAACAGCCTTTAGAATCTGGCATATATCAGGCACTCAGTGAATATTTGCTGAATCTGAAGAAACGAACAACTAAGCTATTTATGGCCTAAATTATCATGGTGTTTTTTTCTCCATTGTGTGAAGTGCTCAAGGCAAACAGAACATGGAGTTTTTACTTCACTCAAGCAGGCTGTGATCACAAGTCTAAGAGCCACTGTCTACCAGAAATGATAAAAATACTT
The DNA here is from genome assembly GCF_012274545.1 of Fukomys damarensis. Taxonomy (NCBI): domain Eukaryota; kingdom Metazoa; phylum Chordata; class Mammalia; order Rodentia; family Bathyergidae; genus Fukomys; species Fukomys damarensis. The sequence goes on along the minus strand of NW_022900943.1, from coordinate 4,897,934 downwards.
CAAATCTGCCACGGTTGACAGAGAGAATCAAGGAAAGATCAAAGAGCTTCATGTGACCAAAAGCTCTTCAGGAAATGTTAGATATGACTGATTATGACCATATCTGTTGGTAAATTATGAACCAATCTAAACACACCCATTTACTTACATATTATCTTCTATGGCTACTTTCTATAACTGTGCAATGGAGGCCTTACAGTGTAAAGTCAAAACTACTCTTTGGCCATTTATGGAATACGTTTGTCAGCTCCTGATATAAAAGAGATTAAGTTAGAAATCACTGAGATGCCCACAACAATACCCATAAATATCCACAGGGCGAGGCATTAAGAGGTTGAAAACAGCACAACTGCAGCAAAATCCATGAGCATCAACAACATATTAATTAGAAAAAGGAATAAAATTATTAATTTTGCACTGACTTACTAATTTTTAAGGGTTTAGTGTCTTTATTTCTGTAATGATATTGATATTCCTGACTCTATAGCAATCAAGGAAAAGCTGTCTTTGTCACTTACCTTGCAGTCTCCAGGACCTTTATGGCTTTGTCAATTTCCCCTTGGCTTTTATACAAAAAGGCCAACTCAAACAGAGTGAATGGCACTAGGTAGTGGTCATACTTTAGCAGCTTTTCGCTGAAAGAATAGATGGAAATCAATTAAATCTTAACAGAACAAAAACCATATTGTTTTTCAAAACTTATTTCTCATTCCTGAGAAAACAAGTGTAGCCTTAAGCCTATTATCAGAGAAAAGCTGCTTTCATAGTTATGAAACTTAATAAACTATGGCAATAAACAGTATGCTTTTTATATATTTATCACTATCCCTTAATGTAAACACAGCCTGATGACTGTTTACTGAATACAGGAGACCTTTAAGGAACTGCCCTCAAAACGATGAGATTACTCTCCCGAACACGGCGAGTGGTTTAGTCCCTTTGTAAGCAAAAGTGTTGCATTTTTTCTCAAGTTCAATTCCCTTTAAAGTCTTATAAGAAACCATCATAATGGCTCTGTTTTCAGCATCACTGTGGAAATCTCAGCTACAAAATATCCAGAGACTTAGCAAAAAAAGTATGAATAACACGGGCTGGGGATTTAGCTCAATGGTTCCACCACCTGCCTTGTAAGCACAAGGTCCTGAGCTTGATCCCCAGTACCAAAAAAAAAAAAAAAAAGACACCACTTTGTTTTTTTTTCCACCTGCCTTGTAAGCACAAGGTCCTGAGCTTGATCCCCAGTACCAAAAAAAAAAAAAAAAAGAGTAACACCACTTTGGTGTACCGCTTAGCTTGGGAAAACGTAAGAACATCTCTCAGGGGCCAAAAACAGAGCTATAACAACAAACAAACAAACAGAACTCTGGGTATGTGAGATAATGTGAGTCCTGGGATTGCTTCCATCTGCTTCCATCTGAACCGGGCAGGGCTTTGTGTCCCAATGTCCACGTGGGAGAGGAGGCCGAGGCCAGGTGGTGGAGTCTTCTGTTTAAAGCATGACCTTGGAAGACCTTCAGCAGATGTTCCATTAAAGAAAGATTAGAAGGAGCCCACTTGCTGTCATAGGAGAGAGACAGGACAGTGGTTTCTTTGGCCTGCACTTTAGTGAGGGGAAAAAAATCAACCAACCAAACACACACACACATTCCTTGGGACATCAACAGCCAATAGGTCTGATGAATTTGCAATTCAAATTTACATTGCCCAAATGAACCAAGAGCCAATGAGCAATGACATTAATATGAAAGTGGTCTGGGATACAAAAGCCTTAGGACTCTTGGTAGAAATAAAAGAAAAAATTATTCTTTTTTAAGAAAAATTACTTTTTAGAGACTCTTCTCAACATTGCCTCATGGGAACCCGAAGATAAAAGCTCACTGAGGGTGAGTTCACGATCCCAAATTATAAAACACAAGGACAAATACTTCACGGATTCAATAAACATAACGAACAGCACAAATGGGTCATCGTTTTGACCGCCCTTTTGATCTTCAACAGACCCCAATAAAACCGAATTGCACACCTGCTTCTTAAACATATCTACTAACTACAGTGTATCACTTACTGGGGAAACAGACATCGCCTTTCTTCTCCGTACACAAATACCAGTCTGCCTCTGTTCCCACGAACGCTGTCGGGAGGAAGGGGATCGGGTAGCCCTGGGTGGAAGCGGGATGTCGACTGTAGGCTAGGTCTGTGGTCTTTCAGCTTGCACAGTGTTTTTTAAAAATTCGTACCAATACTTAAAAATCAGAAGATTTTATATAAAATCAAGCTTTTGGGCTTCTCATGAAAAACAGTCAGGACTACTGTCACTGGGCTCCCACTGACCTCAGCGATAATCGACCAGACCTGGAGTGGCTGCACCCTCCAGAGCGAACACACTCGCCCAACCTGCAGTGCCCATCGCCCCTCTTCCACCACACAGCCTTCCTCCATCCTCACGCTACTTCTCTGGCCCTACGAGGTCTGCACTGCGACAAAGAGGGCTCGGCACTTGACCCTTGCTTGTTCAATTCTACAATTAGTAAAGGAATATGACATCATCACTGCTACTGGGAAAAGAAGTTTTATGCAGAAAAATGCCTTTTGCCAAGCAAGAAGCAGGTGCTCGTCACATGATTACTCAATTCTGAATCCCTAGGATCCAGCAGTCTCTGACACACAGTGGGTACTCAAATTTCTGTTGAATACTTGAACAGACTAAAAAAACTTATATGCATGAATTAAAAGCACATCACTTTGGACAGACCTGTAGCCAGGTCATAAATTTAGTTTTTGTGGGTCACCTTTAAACACTGATATTGCAGAGATGCATACACCATGCCTCATCTAGAGTAGACTTGGTTCCTGAAGAATAGAGAACACTGCTGGATTCTCTCCTTGGTTACCACCAAGGAAAATTCAGTAGTACTGAAAAGCGTTTTGCAACACTCTCTCACAGCAGCTTCCTGGAACTGCATTCAGGCCGTCTCCAATCGTGTTCTTACCCTTCCAAAACATGATTGAAGCACAGTTCAGCTTGCAAGGGCCGCTGTAAGTTCTTGAGGCAGCACCCTTTCAGTAACTTCACCAGGCACTCGTCATCCACAGAATAATCACTGAAGCCTTAAAACAAATAAAAGAATAAAAAAGGAAAAAAAGTTTTTCTTTTTCCCTTTTTTCTCCAGTACGGGGTGTTGAATCCAGGGCCTCATACACACTAGGTAAATGCTCTGCTACTGAGCTAGCTACACCCCTATCCCCAAAACACTTTTAAAATCTTAGTTAAGAAGAAAACTAACAGCTACTGGCTTCAGGGGGGTTATTGAAAACAAGGAACATGTTTTTAGCATTTGTTATACCTTAAGTAAAACACAATGAAAGCATTTTTAAATGAAAAGAATGTTGAATTTAATATCTTAGTATTACCATTTTATCAAGGAATCCACTTAAAATTTTTTCAAGTGATCACATTCTGAGTTTTTTAACTTGAGATGTAACAACAGGGATTCTGAGCTCTAAATAAAGAGCTTTATTAGTTCTATAAAAAGGTAAAGCCAGGAGGAACAAAAAGGCTGCTTCATCCTGTTGTTCTGGCTTCAGCGTAGGAGAGGATAACACTTCCATATGGAGAAGCAGATGGCCTCATTCCCATTAAAAATTCAGGAAGTAGAACACCCTCTCGAGATCATTATGTTTACAGCTTATCAATTCTCCCAGGTTATGTTCTTTTGGGGGAAAATTATGTCATAAAATCAGACAAAACAGTTCTGAAATACATGAAAGAGATCTAAACCCCACAAACTTCTAAATGTGTGTGGGTTTTAATGTAAAAGACACTCTTTCAGTATGTTTTCCCTTTCGAAAATGACTCTGCCTTCTACAGTTTGTCAAATACTATGTGTGGCATCTGACAGAGGTAGTCACTTCACATTTACCACTTGTGAAGGCTTTTTCCCCCTGTCTTTTTTTTTTTTTTTTTCAAGTTATGTGTAACTAAGAAGCCATTCCAAGACAGACTAATTCACACAAGTCAGGTAAGACACCAGGGGGGAGGGCAGGAAAGGGAACTAACTGAGGCCCTGGGAGTCCCTCAAATGGAAACTCTCCTGCTTCAGTACAAATCTAAAAATCACCAGCAACACATAAGCTACTATCTGCGAGAGGTTAGCAATGCTACTCAGCTAACTAGAAGCAGGTCACTTCACTCCTACATGGTGGAAATAGCTGAGGTTCATCTCTAACAAGTACTGACAGGTCATTTATTAAGAAAAAAATTACAGATACCAACACCCCACACTGTTCCTATTACTTATTGAGGACACTTTTTAAAAACCTCCCCCAAAACATTTATCTGTATTTCTAATCATGGATGTTTGTTGAAATATGTATCTAAGAAGGAATATTTTTCAGGGCCTAGATCCAAAGCCTTAGGATCCATAATGGTTGCTAGTTTTCAGTGTCACTTCTGTGCCTCCTAGGAGTTCTGTGTAGCATTTTATTGACAGTTTGTGCTATGGCAACATGCTCGCTGATTGGTTTTTGATGAGGAACAGACACAGCACCATGGAAAGGCAAAATACCAGTAAAGCCCCACGTAACTTTTATGTAAAACTTGAGTCAGGATATGCCAGATGGGTTCAGAAATTCCACACTCCGCTAAAAACTTTAAAACCATTATTTTCTCAGACTCCAATTTGTAGGTTGATCATTTTCCCTAAAAAATATGAATACTTTGTCATGATTCTGAACCTCATGAAAGAATTCATAGATGAAGATTTCCAGTTTCCATTAGAAGAAAGTTTTTTGGGTGTTTTTTTTTTTTTTTTGTACCAAGGAACGAACCTGGGACCTTGTGCTTATGAAGGAGGCAGCAGAACCACTGAGCTAAATCCCCAGCCCTCCATTGGAAAAAAGTTATGTGATGATGTTCCCCAAGTAGAACTGCAGCAGAAAAGACCTGCCGGATTTACTAAGTCAGTGCAGTGTTTTGAGGACAAAGGGAGTTTAAAGGTCAAATTATAAAAAAATCTATCACGAACTTTTTAGAAATTAACTGAAATAAACAAAGAAAAAAATGTGAAAATAGATTCAGGAAGTGAAGCCATCAAAGTGCTAATACTTTCCCTTTTACGTAACTTAATTATATTTGCTATGTTAAGTTCCCCAAGCAAATTAATGTCAACAAATAGACAAAGGGGCTCTGCCGCACCAGCATCTGGATACTTAGCAAGTGCAGTTCGATTCCAAGGGAGGCACTGCTGGAAGGAATCCACACCACATGCTGACTCTGGGCACGCTACCAAGAGCTTGCCCATCTTTGGAGCTCTGCCCTCCGTCTCAGGGCCAGGCCGTTACCAATGATGGCCGGAGCACAACCAGAGCAGAGCAATCAGATCTTCTACCTGCTTCAGACCCAATTTAGACCTGCCCACAAAAGCGAAAGCACTCCACTCCTAATAATGGGGCGGGGGGCAGGTGGAGCCCAGTGTAACCTCAAGTTCACAACTTCCCTCCCTTTGCCAAGTATGAGTTTGTTCCTCTAATGGGAAAGACAGCAGATTAATTACTAAAAGGTCATAACGGGCCAGGGCTTGGATAAGCACTGCCTTTAGGATGAGAAGGCATCATTGGCCCCTTATCAACAGATGAACTTTTCCTGAATGCTTCTTCTACAGTGGGGTAAACTATTCCACTCACTTGGTCTCCCTACAGTCACAGGTCAGTCTTTTCAAGATGGCTGAACAGAGGTAGGGACTCTGTGGCCCAGATCTACTGTGTGTCCACTGGGTTTTCAGCAGTCTGGTCTGAAACCTTGAACTTGTCAGCAGATCAAACCATAGATTCAGCTTTTACTTTTTAATATTTCTGTTCCTCTTGATGAAATCTAATGCTAAAATTATTTTAAATGGAAAAAGTAATCTAAATATCCAACAAAACTCAGAGAGGATTAAATCATGATGTGTTACCTCCATGGAGTGCTACAAGGCTTCATTTACCAAAACTTAAAGCATTGATGATATATTAAATAAAAAAAAAACTAGTATATATCTAGACACCTTATATTCGTAACTCTAATAATAAAGCCAGGATGGAAAATTCAAAAATTCTAAATTGTGCTACAGTAGCAAAAATATGGGTTATCTTTCTCCACTTTTACCTAAAAATTTTAAGTACATGTTTAAAAAAAAATTGTAAAAAGAGGCTTCATTAGAATCTTAGCTTGATAAGAAAGACATCAATACAAAAAAGATCTAAAATACATGCTAATCCCTGGGCCATACACAATAATTTAACCCCTCTGTTGGGGGCATGTTGAGTTTGGAGCTAGTGCTTCTCAAATGCCCATCTTTCTTCAGGTAAGAAAAATGAGTTAACTATCAACAGTTTTCACCCACCATCACTAAATTTCTGTGCCCTTTAATGGGTTTATCACCACAGACATTTTCATTTTACTTTTTTTCTATGGTTAGAAAATCTCAAAAGGTAAGGCCATGATCTTGGTTAATATTTAAGTTTTTTGGCACTGATGAGAAAGCACTGTGTATCAAAACATAAAGGCTCTTAAAAAAAAAACAAAAAACCAGAATCAGAAAGATCAGAGCAGGAAAACAACTTTAGGTATCATTAGTCCAACACTGCCCCCATTTCCGAAGAGGCAAGTTTCCCAGAGTATGACGGCTGCAGGGTTGAGAACACAAACCTGGATGGCCTGATTTTCCTTCTACTACATCACCTGCCTCCAAACTGGGGTAAGGCAATGGGCAAACAAATTAAGTGGTGAGATCTAAGCTTGAACACAAACAACTCATTGTGCCTACAGCAACACTAGCCTGGAGAACCATCAGGAATACTGGCAAGAGGAACAGCAAGCTAAAACCAGAAGGAGATGCACAGAGGGAAATTCCTGTGCTGCTCTCACTTTCCAGCACCTGACACCCTCTCTTCATCTTTCTCCTAAGTTTCCAGGTACAATTCACATACCGTACAATTCATTCACTTAAAGGATATAATTCAATGGTTTTTAAGTGTATTTGCAGAGCAGTACAACCACCACAGCAATAATCGGAGAACATTTTCATCTCCTACCAACAAAACACTACACCCCTCAGCCATCACGCCCCACCCCAGTTGGTCCATCCCTCCCCAGCTATTTCCTAATCCCCTTTCTCTATGAAAGCACTGGACTGTGCAGGGTAGGCAGGGTGAGTCACCCAGATGGAATCATACAGTGTGTGGTCTCTGCGAGTGGCCTCTTCAACCTAGCCAGGCTTCGAGGTTCACCCATGTTATACAGGATGTGTCGCTGCTCCTTCCTCTTGGTTGCAACCACTCAGACACCTGCAGCTCAAGCTCTTTTGTCCTCCAGATGCACAAAAATTGATGTAGACATGGACAGGCAGAATAGAAATGTAACAGAGACGACGATTACTATCTGTTTACTTTTTGTACTTACTTTCATTTTGTAAAGCTGCCTCAGCCTTTTCAATGGTTACCAAGAGATTTTCACAAAGGTCTTTTCTTTTCCCCACTATTGAAAAACCATTCCAGACATACATCATTTCCTAATGAAGAAGAATGAAAAACCATTAAAAATGATGTGAGTTTACTCAATCTCTTTTATGACCACAAAAACCACACAAAAGTATATAATGCCTTGTTTGCTAGGGATTTCAAGACACTATTTAGAGATCATGTTTCCTGGCTTCACTTGGAGTTTAGTAATATAATTTCCCCTTCTTTTGATTATATGCCTTTTATACATCTTGTGCTCTTACTGAAAAATTAATTTATTCAGTCTTCCAACAAGAACTTATTTGCTGCCTGCCTCACAAGCGCAAGGACCGGATTCTGATCCCTGGCACTAAAAAACTAAAACAAAAACAAAAGAAGTTCAAACTCAACAAGTATTTATTAAGTACCTACTAGTATTCTATTCTTTTGGAATAGAATACAGATTTTAAAAGTAAATGTAGTGCTGGGGAGGTAGCTCAATGGTATAGCACTTGCCTAGCATGTGCAAGGCCCCGAGTTCAATCCCCAGTACGCATGTGCACCCCACATGCATGCACACAGGCATGCACACACTCACACATGCACACACACAGTAAATATATTTTAAGATAATACTGAACAAATCCATTCAATGTAAATTTTTGTTGTTACTTTTAAGAAAAAGGGAATATTTTTAAATGTCCGCCAGTTGTTTATATAAAATGTTTCTAAGCATATTGCTGGAAATGAACATTGGGATATTTTACTGAGCCCAGGTTCTTTTATAACATTAAAAACATGTGTTGGTCCAGTAATGCAAACCAATATGGAAAGAACACATTCATTTAAAGGCCACATGGCTGAATGACAGCTGCTGAAAATGTAAATTACTGATTTCCCATCGCAGATTATATTGAATGGACTAACAGATGAGAATTTTTTTGGACCAAAGGAAAATGTGCTTTTGCCTGAAAATATTTTTCCAATGCTCTTGACAGTGCAGTTCATATTTTGAAGGGCATACAGTAAGTAGGATAATTAGCACCTTCTTGGATGTGAATGAATTTTAGACTGATAGTCATTGCTTGAAAAGCCTCTTATGAGGGAAGTAGTGGATATGAGGGAGACATATCCAGGCAGAGTGGCCATAATTTCACTATATGACACTGAAAACTACGATAACAACATGGGACAATTTCTTACTACTATCAAAGTAAGAGCTCAATTCAATGATATCTGAAATACACTGAAACTGACAGTGACTTTTTCGAAGTTTTTATTGACAGACTGTTTTTGTTGTTATTGTTTTTGGTATCAGGTATCGAACTTGGGTCCTTGTGCTTTCAAGGCAGGCGGTGGAACCACTGAGCTAAATCCCTGGCCCAAAGGACTGTTTTATCAGAAAGAGGCAAATGTAGGTCTTTTTTTTTTTTTTCAGTACTGTGGACTGAACATAGGACCTTATGCTTGCAAGGCAGAAGTGGCGCCACTGAGCTAAATCCCCAGCCCCCTGCATGCATAAGATTTTATGAAACACAGGCTTATAGTAAAATTCCCAGGTACCAGCAATTCTAGCCATTTTCCTGTTTCTTCCCCAGCAACAGACTTGGAGAAGGAAATACAGTTAAGTTAGACCTTTCGTAAGACTATTCATAGTCAAAGCAGGAAACAGCTATGTGCACACAATACCAAGTACTACTGCATGCAAAGAACTGGATGGTTCCGAAATTTTTCTAGAAAGTTCTGTGAGGCAGAAAAACTTTCCCAGCTTGTTTTTTCATTTCAAAAATGAATGAGGAATGGAAGTGAAGTTAACTAGGAAGGCAGTAGCACTACAGTTCGCACAAGTCAGGAGGGAAATGTGTGCTTGTCCCTGTCATCTACATAATGTTCTTCTCTCTGTCCTCAACATGACTGCAGATACCATCTGATACCTGCAGGCCTGCATTTTCTGTTCTCATAGAATGCACAAAAAGCTCTGGAAGTCAGTAACAAAATAAGAAACAAAAAACTAAGGAAAGATATGAACAAGTCACAAATGAAAGACTAAAAACAAACACAAGAAAAATGCTCAACAGCACCTATAAAAGAAATGAGATTTAATTAGGTTTGGAGAGAAATCTGACAATATCTGCCAAAATATATCTTCAACCAGAAATTCTATTTCTAAAACTCTTCCCCAAAGAATATATATAAATGTAAAAAAAAAAAAAAAGTATATTAATGGTAGTGTGTTTGTAACGATGAAAAATGGGAAAACTTGCACAACCATCAAAGGGGAATGATTAAAAAAACTGTGGAATTAAAAAAGAAGAAGACAGCAGACACCGGCTTTAACTGGGCAGCTTTTCTTTACTGACCACTTTCACAAAAACTAAAGCCTCAGAAGACTCCTGGTGATCTGACATGTTCAGAGTTTTTAAAGGAAGACATCAGTAAGAAAACTTTTCACTGAGTGTTTCTCACAGTTGGCTTGCCTAAAAGGTGCACTGCCTGGGAGAGAGCCCAGGTGGACCAGCGCAGCCACCAGCTACCCCAGGTCTGCAGCAGTAAAACACTGAACGTCCCGCAAGTGTGAAACACACACTAGAGTTTCAAGAGGCAGAACAACATAAAACGATGGGAAGTATCTCACCAATAAATTTTTATCCATTACACGTTGAAATAGCAAAAACTGCATGTACTGGTTTGAAGAAAACAGTCTTAAAATTAATTTCAAGTTTCCTTTTGCTTTTTTAATATGGCTATTAGAAAAGGTAAAATTATAGTTCTGGCTTGCATTACAATTCAATTCAAGTTCAATAATGGCAACTTCACCTCTCTCAGCCTGAATGTCCGTATCCGTAAAAAAGCTAACAAGACTACATTCAGAGTTGCTGTGAGAGCTAAAGGATACATTGTTTTAATCAGCCTTTATCAGAATGTCTGCTGCCAGACAGTGGCATTAGCTATAGTTTAAACTATTTGTTAACTCATTTGTAAATGTTTACCTGAGAAAACCTAGGATGGTTTCTGAGTTAATTACCCACACAATCATACGCTCTCTGCTGCTCTAAACTAGTGATTTCTGTCTAGTACACGAACAGTAAATAAAAGCAGATACCAGAGCTGGCAAGACGAGCTTCACGGGGGCAGGCAAGGAGGGGGAGTAGCGCCGGGCCTTCCGCACAGCGAACTTCTCGGTCGGGAGAGATTTACCAGCAATTCTCTGCTTCAAGGCTTCCACCTGTCTGTGAAGACCCCGGCCCCAAGGAAGGATCAGTAAACACATCCATCCATCCGTCCATTCATTCACTTGTGGCACTGGGGGCTGAACACAGGGCTTTCCACTAAGCTACATCCCCAGCCCTTTTTTTCCAGGTTTTCACTTAGAGACAGGATCTTGCTAAGCTCCCAGGCTGGGCCTGAACGTGCAGTCCTCCTGCCTCAGCCTCCCAGCATACTGGGATTACATGGATGTGTCACAACTGGCAAACACATAATATCATTTACACCTGTGCTTTGTACACTGCATCACACAAAACAGCAGCAACAACATCTGGGAGTCTGTGTGAAGTGCAAATTCCCAGGCCCTACCCCAGATTCACTAAATTAGCACCTTGAAGGGTAGTGGTGCAATCTGGTTTCTGATACGGCCTGCATGTAATCCTGGTGCACACTCGTGACCACTACTGACAGGTTTCGTTCTAGTCAACCTAGTCAATGCTTCTATCAACCATATTCCAGGTAGTCTAGGTATAACACTGGCAATTTCCTTAAAAAGCATTACGTATAGTGTGGACACTCAGAGAAAGTATACTGGTACATTTCCTGTTGTATTTGCATTACGACACAGATTTACACAATAATGTAACTCAAAAGATAGCCATTGATTAATGCACAATTTGAGAAAATGTTTTTCGAGCATAGGTGATTTTGGAAATAATTTAGGCCATGCACTGTATTTACAAACTTCTCAAAATTGCAAGAAATTCTATTTATGATGTTATGCCTAAGTCACGAAGTCCCCAAAGACCACCAAGGAGTCAGGTCCGATGCAAGCAAGAGGAGTCCAGATTCACTAAATTAGCACCTTGAAGGGTAGTGGTGCAATCTGGTTTCTGATACGGCCTGCATGTAATCCTGGTGCACACTCGTGACCACTACTGACAGGTTTCGTTCTAGTCAACCTAGTCAATGCTTCTATCAACCATATTCCAGGTAGTCTAGGTATAACACTGGCAATTTCCTTAAAAAGCATTACGTATAGTGTGGACACTCAGAGAAAGTATACTGGTACATTTCCTGTTGTATTTGCATTACGACACAGATTTACACAATAATGTAACTCAAAAGATAGCCATTGATTAATGCACAATTTGAGAAAATGTTTTTCGAGCATAGGTGATTTTGGAAATAATTTAGGCCATGCACTGTATTTACAAACTTCTCAAAATTGCAAGAAATTCTATTTATGATGTTATGCCTAAGTCACGAAGTCCCCAAAGACCACCAAGGAGTCAGGTCCGATGCAACTGCAAGAGGAGTTTATTGCAAGCTCGAGCTTGGACTCTCAGATGTCACCGTCACCGCGGCTTCAGACTGAGAGCCCAGATCCATTTTTGAAGCAGGTTTATATAGGGTTTTTCTGCTTATAATTGATATTTTTAGTTCTCTCTTATCAAGCTTACATTCGCAAAATCATCAGGGGGTGCCGGGAGGGCACATATTGGAAAATTACCTAATGCTTATATTTGCAAAATCATCACGGGGTGCTGAGAGGGTATGTATTGGAAAATTACCTAATGCCTACATTCGCAGAATCAATTGCTCTTTTTATTAGATCATTTGATTTTGCAAGCTAATATATCAGGAGGTGGCTATCTATGTCAGCCATAATTAATTCCTATGTCAGCTATAACTAATTCCTATATTAATTAATACATCTTAACATCTCAAAAAGAGGAACAGATGCAGGGTGGAGATGCCCCAAAAGAGGAACCGAAGCCCAGAAACTGTCACATAGAATGGAATTTTTCAGAAGCACAGAGAAACTGTCACATAGAATGGATTTTTTCAGAAAGGAACTTTTGCATTTTACTCTATTCTGGGTAAGGGGCATGGAGCCCACCTTGACCTGGAAACTTGTTCCTCACACTGAAATTCACAAACATGGGGCCATGGGCAATACCAATCAGGGGTAGAGCACTTGCCTAGTATGTCTACTAGGCCCTGGGTTCAAGCCCTGATATTTTTGAAAGAAAAACAAAGAAATTCACAAGTGCATGAAAATGAAACCGGGATGAAGAGACTACATGTTCTTGCATAACTGCATATTAAGAATGCATCAAACAGGTTGCTGAGAAAGGAGTCAAGAAAATCTAATTACATTACTGAAAGAAAGAGTAAGATTCAACGTGAGGGAAAAGATCCAGCTTAATTGCAGTAGTAAGACTACCACAATAAAATTCTAGTTCCGAAACACAAATAAAGCACGTGTTCTCGAGATTCCCAGTCACACAAGCATCTCGCAAAAGCCTGCTGTGACACTTAAACACGTACCGTTTTAACAGTTCCAATACCAAATAAGGAGAGGCATTAAAGAAATAGGAGAGTGAAGCATGAGAGAGCATTATAGCAAAGACAGAGGACGGAGCTGTACGTCTTTATCCATCCAGAGGCCTTATGACAGAAACAGTGTCCTGCTTACCTGAATAAAGCAGTCACATTCTCATGAGTTGCTAACACGTCTTCCTCTGGAAGCATACTCAAGATTGCCGCTTTCAAGAACACATATGTTGCCTTGAGGAGAAAAAGAAGCTGCTAAAGAACATCTTTAGGTCATGACATTTCTATATGCAAATCCGAAATGACCTACAAAACTTTCAGATTTAATGTTAAGCAGAATCAACGAAGTCAAAAGAAATAAAATCTTAAACTGTCTGTTCCAAATAAGGATAACAGATTTCAATTAACTTAAGACCATTTCCCATTACATTCAAGGATGAGAAAGTGAGACAAATGAATAAAAGACCATTATCTCATTCTTCCTGGATCAAATTAATTTTAATTATCACATGAGCCTGTTTATCAGGGCACTGGGAAGTCTACAAAAAGTATTAACATCACACTACTGGTATTGATATGTAATAAGTGTAAATACAAGTGAGTTCATCTTTACAGTTAAATCTTTGCTGGAATGTCTTTGGATGGCTTTTAAAGCATGCAATGCCAAAGACTGCTTGTGATTACGTAGTCGGTATGTCATGCAAATTTCCCCTTGTAGATCTCTGCACAGAGAAAACAGTGACCCTAAAACACTACTGAACAAGCATCCTAGATACTTCCAGTAAACATTAGTAGACATTAATGAAGGCACTACACCTTACCTTGGACCATTTACTCTCTTTGCAAAGGACATCTGAATAGTAATACGCCTGCACCCAGTTTTGTAGAAATATGTTAATCCACATTTGCTCCCAGTAACAGAGGTGGTGAAACTGTTTCCATTCTTCCTGAACTGAAATGCATTTTCGAAATATCTCTTGTGCCTGTAAGTCAATTGTACAAAGATGATCATCCATTTATTAGACAAGGAGATAATAACCTAATGGGAAAATACATAAAACGCTTTGTACAAAAAGAACAAAATAATCACTCAAAATCACTCAACACAAAGGGTGGTGTCCCTTACACAGAATGATATAGTTAAGTTCCATATCTTTCAGTTTGTGAGGGGATGCTGGTACTTTTTAAACAAAGGACTCGGGAAATTCCTTCCAAGTACGATATAAAACACCAGTCCTTTAAAAAAAACTGACAACAATAAAGTGAAAACTTCCACTGGGCAAAATACACTTTAAATTTCCAGGCACTGGACAGACTGGGAGAAGATATTACTACCCACATAATTAGCAAAATGTTAACTAACCCCTGGTCAGATAAAAATTTTACAAAATCCTTTAAAAAGACAACTCCATGGAAAAATGGGTAAAGATAAATAGGCAAATCAAAGAAAAGATATACAAACAACAAATATGCATATAAAGAAATCTGGAAATGAGGCAATATACATTTAAAAATTAATTATCATTTTTTCATTAGCAAAAATAGAACCAACAGAAAATGCCCAGAGTTGACAAAGAGCACTAGAAACAAGGATTCTCATATCTCTGTAGGAGCTTAGGGTGTAAGAAACTTAAGCAGAGAAATGCAAATCAAAACAACACTAAAATTCCATCTTACTTCAGAAAGAAGGACTATCATTAAGAAACCAAACAATAACAAATGCTGGCGAGACTGTGGAGAGAAAAGGAACCCCTACACTGTTCGTACTGTAAGACTCAAAGTCTCACTTCCACTCCACAGAGCGTAAACAGCCGAAAAGGCCTCCCCGAGGCTGGGTCCTAAAACCCACAAGGCTCCAGGAGCTCGACGGAGGAACAAGAGTCACCCAGGAAGGAACACCCAGGCTAGATGATAAACAGACCTTTATTAGTCTGGCCAGACGGCACTCTCAGAACCAAGTAGCTGGCTCAGAGAGGCGCCAGCTCAGGTGCTGAGATCCTTTTTATAGGGGGGTAAAAAGCGGGGGTTAACAATTCTAGGCTTGCAGGAGGGGAAAAGGGTCTGCTGATTTGAGCTGGTGGTCAGCAGCTACGTACTCGGCAGTCACACACTGATGAGTAACAGATCCCTATAGGATGTTTCAAAGGTCACCAAGACATCCAGGATGAGCAAACAGTTTGACAATTAAGTTGGGGTCTCTATGTATCTCATAGTCTAGAACTACTAACCTATACGTTAATCATGATCTGGACTTCAAACAGTACAAGATTGCCTTACAGTGCTAAGCCAGGGTTTGAACAAAGGTTGGGGCTGTGGCTACAATGGGAGGGGGTTAGAGCACTGTCTCCTAGGCCCTTTGTCATTTAGCATGGGCTTGTAATTCAGGTCTTACAGTATGAATGTAAACTAATAGAACCACTATGGAAATCAGTATGAAGATTTCTCAAAAAACTAAAAGTAGAAATTCCATTCAAGGGCCGGGGATTTAGCTCAGCAGTTCGGTGGCCTGCCTTGCAAGTGCAAGGATCCAAGTTCAATTCCCGATACCAAAAAAAAAGAAATTCCATTCAACGCAGCTATTCCCCTTCTATGTATCTCCCTGAAAGAAAGACATCATATTACAATGATACATGTATTCTCATATTTATGTCAGTACAACTCATAACAGGTAAATCTTGGAAGTTGCTTATATGTCCATCAACAGATGAATGGATAAAGAAAACGTATTTATATATAATGGAGAATTACTTTGCTGTAAAGAAGGATGAAGCTGGGCTGGGGATTTAGCTCAGTGGTGCCACTGCCTGCCTTGCAAGGGCAAGGTCCTGAGTTCGATCCCCGGTACCAAGAAAAAAAAAAAGGATGAAGCTGAATCATTTGCAAGAAAATGGATGCACCCTGAGACCACAATATGTCAAGTGAAATAAATCAGACACGCAAACTTAAATATAGCATGGTTTCTCTGACAGGAGAAACCCAAACTATAAAGAGCAAAACAAAAGAGAGGGAGACAGAATCTTTTGCAAAAGGCAAGGGAACCAAGAGATGGGAGGAGGGATGAAAAAAGAATTAAGACGTGCTGTGTACATCTATCAACTCCCCATGATGAATGTAATCATGAGGTAGTGTAAACATGTACTAATAAAAATAAATCTAAAAAAGAAGTTTGGCTGGATTTATCAAAATGCAAACACACTCTAACACTGAAACCCTGACGATGAGAATGTGCCTTCTATCAGTATACCGTGCACAAATTGTGCACAATGGTGTTTACAACATTACTCTTTGGAGTGGCCAAAGAGCTAACAAGAGTTGGGCCATTTTATTTTATTTATTCACTTATTATTGAGGCAGGGTCTCGAGATACAGCCCAGCCTGGCCTCAAACTCAAGCTCCTCCTGAGTGCAGGGTGACAGGTGTGTGCCCCCGCACCAGGCCACAGACCACATCAGGAAGTGCAGGGTAGTCTTCCCATAAAATGAAGCCCAGCCATGAAAGAGAAGGACGGAGATTTAGATACACTGACCAGAGAAAGAGCCAAGTTGTACTACAGACAGAAAACACAAATAAACAAACAAAACAAACAAACAACAGAACAACACGCTGGATCCCATCTGCAGGGAGACCCACTTGAGAATGTGTGTATCGAAGGCCCTTCCCTCTCCAGCCTCTTCCTGGGACTCGGTAGACAAGCTCCCCTGGCGAGGAGTCCACATGCCGTACATTGCACTGTACCTTATTCGGGGTCTGGATTCCAGGGTCAACGTGGGATGCAGAGACTGGTGACAACATGTTTGGAAAGCAGTTTAGACCGGCCACCTGCTCTGTACATATATCCTACCCCATGTACTTTCTGTGCAAATTAGATCCGGGGCATGTACTACATGGTACAGGACCGATGTATGAATTAAAATGTTGGCTGAGTCATTACATCACTGTTTTCTAGACCACGCAGCCCAACACTCATGTTGAACAACTGTGTAAAGCAACTCCGCCATACAGAAGACGCCCTCAGGAGCTCCCGCCAAAAACATTACCTCTTCAATATTCCCTTTCAGCAGCTCAATGCGCGCATGATAAAACAACATGAGAGAACCCTGCGGAGAAAGGAAGAAAGCACACTGCTCAAGAGGTGATGCTGGCTGACTAACTATGGCTGAAACATACGCTTGAAATACTAAGCATACATTTGGAAACTGCTGCAGGAAGGGTGCAAGGAGACTCTCTGCTTCCACAACATTCACTTCTCCTGTACCTAGAGATTTAAAGGAAAAGCCTCAGTCTTCAAGAAACAGAGAAGGCACTTATAACTAACTCCCGATTTTATTAACAGACCGCAAAGACTAACTGGCGGGAAATATGAAAACTACCATTTTGTTGTTGTTTTTAACAGCTAGGAAATAAAGACAAGTCCCATCAGTGACTTGACTCTAAAACAGCTCTACACTTGATCTTAGCCAAAAGGCCGAGAAGCGATTTAAAACAGCTCTAGAACAGATGAATTCTTAAGAAGTAGTTAGCTTGATTTCTAACTGGAATTTCTGGTTTTAATAAACAATATTAAATTATTTTAGAGCCAGGGATTTAGCTCAGTGGCATCGCATCTGCCTCTAAGGTCCTGCGTTTGATCCCTGGTACCAGAGGGAAAACAAACAAACAACAATATTAACTTATTTTTGGCAATTATTTCATTTTCCACAAAAACAAAAATTTTATATGAAAATGATTAAATCAAGCACCTTAATGTGTACAGAAATTTTAGCTGGGGATAAAAAACATCAATGAGAAAAGCCCACTCCCTCTCCCAAATGTCACTGATAAATGTCACTGGTTTTCATGTTTACCCCCCAAAAAAGTAGACAGACTACCAGTTCTTATTGATTTCTCTAAATTTGTACTTATTCAGAGTAAAGATAAACAACTTTCGATGATAAGGCATGAAGTAACGCAGCCTGCAGACCGTACCAAGTATCAGAGAGATGTAGGTATGGAACGCCAGGATGGTGAGGCAACACAGTGGAGACCGCATGCTTCTCCCTGACGCCCCTTCCCGCAACTGCAGGAGGCCCAGCTCCTGTGGGAGTTAAGTGCATTTTAGAAAGACAAAATTGCTGGAACATCAGATTCACAAACATTCACATGCTAACCCACAGTAACCCCATTCTCCCCAAAGGCGGTTTACTTTTTAAGAAAGCTTGACGGAGTAGATGGCATTTATCACAAACCTACTAGAGTAGCTCTTGAGGGAACATTATTTCCAGGGAAGCTGATTAGTGAAGATGTCCAAATAAAAGAATAGCAGAAGCACAGAGAAAGGACATGTTCAAGTAACACCCAACGGACCAATGGAGAGGAAGTACCAGGAAAGTGAAAAGTATGCGTAGCAAGGCTGAGAACACTGGCTATATCAGATTGTGGGGACCCTGACACCATGTCACACTCTGGACTGTATTCTAGAGGAATCACTAAAGGAATACAGATCAATGGTTAAAGAGAAGAGTGAACATACACATAAAGTCAAAATAGAACATTTTACACAAAGAGCACCATACCTACGTAACAGCCTACGAAGTGGAAAAATGTCATAGCTTCTAGTACTTGCACTCGTTACATGTCTAAAACTCTGATTTTTGACTAGCAGAGACAGCTCTTGGGATGCAACTACTCTCGTACAAGCATTCTGAATGTTGGGATTCATGCTATATATGCACCCCAAAAATTTCACAGAAAACAAATCTCCTCACTTTGTTGTATAGTAAAACCTGTAAAAACGTGCAAATGGAAATCCAAAACCCTGCAACTGTGTTTGATCCATGCTAGAATTACAGACTATTAAAGCAATCTAGCCTAGTTTCTTCATTCTAAAGAAGATAACTGTGGGATTAATAAATATTGAAGAAGGATATTTTTACCACAAAAGGTAATAAAAATCCAGCAAGCAGCAATATTAGCAAAACTTTTTGTTTTTTTGGTACCAGGGATCAAACTTGGACCTTGTACTTGCAAGGCAGGCAGCGGAACCACTGAGCTAAATCCCTGGCCCAAAACATAAATTTTAACTCTAGAATTTAGTTAAGACAGGTGAGATTTTTTAATTTTCTTTTTTTTTCTTTTTTCTTTTTTTTTGGTACCGCGGATTGAACTCGGGTCCTTGCACTTGCAAGGCAGGCCACCGAACCGCTGTGAGATTTTTTAATTTTCAACAAAAAAGCCAAGCCTAACTCCTGAAATGACCAAAGACCAACTGTTCTTTATTGTTCTGGAAACAAACTACCAACAATTACCATGTCAGTTATGAGGACATGTTACACTGTCCCCATGTTTGGTAAATAATGTCTTATCCTCCCTGTCAAAAGTAAGACAAATTTAAATTTATACCCTGTTTCCAGAAAATCCAATAAATTCTAGCAATCTGATAATCCTTGCTGGTAAAAGAGACAGCATCTGTAAGAGAAGAAATATAAGTGTACTTATGTGTATTTAATTACAGACAAATAGTAAACTGCCAATTATTTACAAGTTTTAATTGCTTTAGTAATAACAAAGTATAGAAATGCGTTTAAACCACTAGACAGGTCTCAATCATCATACTAATTAATAATACTGTAATTAAAAAACCCTTTCTTCTAAAAATGAAAAAAAAAAGAGTGCCTTCTTTTCCATAACTCCGTAAGGAACTTATATGTGCAGTGATTAAGTGACAAGAAAGCAGACAAGGTTCCATTCCTGGAAAGCAAAAGTGGATGCGTTCCGGACCCTGAGGCCCCACCTGGAAGAGGTGGCTGTGGCTGTGGCTCTGCTGCTTCTTCCTGCGGCCTCCCCAAGCCTCCCAGGAGGGAGCCTGCGGCACTGTGCTTCTCACACACACGCTCTGAAGCCAAAGTGGCTGGAAGTGCGAATGTGCACTGATTCGTGTGCTGTGGAAAACGGTTTTGCTCGATGGCCAAGGATCTGACTGAAAATTTGGCGGCAAGGAAGCCTGGGGAAGAGGTTTGTGGATAGAACTCTCTGAACAGACAAAAAATATGAATCTCTGTGTGTCCCACATAAGTGCTGAGGATTGCAGCAGCCAAGTGTGCAAGGTCACCCTCCTTTCCTGGTCACCCTCCTTCCCCGGCCGCCAGTCATCAAACAGCCTCACAGAAAGGAAGCCATGGCGGCCCATGCACCAGTGTGGATGGCCCCCTACTACTTTATCTTCTCACCAGTTCCAATCAAACCTTAATGAAAGTTCTAAATCTCTAAGTATATAAGATCTTCAGACTGAGTATACCCCTAATCCTTTTTTTTTGCTACTGAGACAGGGTCTTGCTAAGTGGCCAGATAGGACCCTAACTTGCAATTCTGCCTCTTGCCTCTGCCACTATGCCTTGCTTAGAACTTTTAGAGATTTCTATTCAGATTTTACATCTGCCCAAAGATCATCAAAGAACCATTCCTCAGCTGGGCGTGGTGGCGCATGCCTGTAATCCCAGCACTCGGGCTGAGGCGGGAGGATCGCTGTGAGTTCAAGACCAACCTGGGCTACACAGTGAGTTCCAGGTCAGTCTCAACCACATAGCAAGACACTGTCTCAAAAAAAC
>NW_022900943.1:4798870-4876470 GCF_012274545.1 Fukomys damarensis | reverse complement strand
AAAAAAAAAACAAGGAAAAAAAAAAAAAAAGAAAAGGAAAGGAAAATAAACTATTCCTCAAGTTATACAGACTCTCGCTTATTTTCAATCCCAGAGCAACACTATTTCTGATTTGGAACTGAAACTAGATTCCAAGTTCCTCATTACTTAAAACCATGCCCATACATTCAGAATGCTCTCCTTTCCCTTCCACTGTATGACCCAGAGCTACTCTGAGCACACACAGAACTCTACAACACCATGGCTTCCACACCACAGGAAAACTCACCCACTTCTGCCACATAACAAACTATGTGGAGGTACAGGATGAGGTCTGAATGCAACACAGAACCTTGGGATCTTCTACAAAAGTCTGGGTTTTCTCTTTTTTTTTTTTTTTGTACCAGGGATCAAACTCGGGACCTTGCCTCTATGAGGCAGGTGGTGGAAACACTGAGCTAAATTCCCAACCCTCAAGGTCCTGTTTTTTATATAATTATTTCCTTACCAAATTAAAGGCCCCTGTTCCAAGCTTGACTCCCCCTTCGAATTCATAGAAGAATTCTTGTTCATTTTTGTTCTTCTGCATTACATGCAGAATAGAAAGACATTCTCTGGATTGAAGAAAAAGGTATAGTGTAAGTTTCCTATGACTCTGAAAATAAATCTTAAATGAAATTTCACGCTTACACACTATAAATTTCATCACCCACAATACTACGGAATTTTTCAGTGGATCATCTTGTGCTGTCTTTACATTGAAAGCTATAGAGTAGGAATCATTCAGGAGCAAAGGGAAACCCACTCATCCAGTGTTTAGCAGGAACAGGGCTCGAACATCAGTGAGCACAAGCCAGGCACCCAGAGCGTGGCACCTGCACAGCTTTGTGGCAGCGTTCACAGGAGGCTCCTGAGTGCTCGGTTCCTCTGAGCTACGCTCACCGCACAGCCTTTCTTCCCACTGAGAACCGAGCCGCCGCTGGCAGAGACCTGAATATCAGGGCAAATGCCAGGGTCTCAGGTAGGCCAAGTAAATTAGAACTTTAAGTGGGAAAGACTGAAAGGAGAAACTAAATTCCATCACAACTACCCCGTCTTTTTATTTTTTCCTGCTCTATCTATGCAAATCTTTCTTTTTCTTTTTCTTTTTTTTTTTTTTTTGGTTCTGAGGATTGAACTCAGGTCCTTGTGCTTGTGAAGAAGGCGGCAGAACCACTGAGCTAAATCTCTGGCCCTATGCAAATCTTTCCAACTTCTCACTTTAATTTCTCTTCTATATACAGTTAAGTCTTCAATTTAGGAACATTTGAATTGCGAACTTTCACAGCTATCTATAAAAGATACCTTTGTCAGGTAGAAATGAATCCAACTTACAAACATTCTTCTAGAATGGAATTCGTTCACAAATTAGGGACTTACTGTATTTCTCTTTTCCATTCACATCATCTTCTAAAAGCAAATACTTAATCAAAGTAATACAAATTAAAACAATGACCAAGATATAAAAATTGGTATTAACTGAGAATGGCTTATCGAGTGGATGAATATATTTTAAAAGGTAATAAGGAATAATTAGACATGCATCCCCTAATAGGATGGAACTACATAAAACATGAAATTCACTTACAAAGTTTTCTAGCCAAATTCATCTAACCTGAATCTAACAAGTACAGAGACCTCAGTTAGTAAGACCCACAATGGGCTATAGGATTCCATTTAGACGCTGACCAAGCCATGGACGTACCATCCAGTCACTGGGCCACTCATATCACACTTCCACTTCACAGTTTATATGGGGCATTATCACCATAATTAAATTATCAATGTTAATTTGGTGCAGTTAATCTCTTACAGTTTCTGATTTTCTGTCATACCTAGAAAAGGCCTTTAAAAGTGACATCATTTGCCCACTAATATCACTTCTGTGGTATTTCTGCCACAGATTCATACCCGACATTTAATCACCAAGAAACATCAGGTTAGGGCCGGGGATTTAGCTCAGTGGTTCCACTGCCTGCTTCACAAGAGCAAGGTCCCGAGTCGTCCTATCCCTACTACCTGCCCCCAGAAAGAAACGGCAGGTTAAGTCCACTTTGAGACATGTCCAATGAAATAACTGCCCAACATTCATTTAAAATGCCAGGATCATGAAAGACAAAGAGAAAGAGGAACATTCCCAGATTAGAAGAGTGAGGAGACCTGACAGCTAAATGCAACACTCAACATCCCAGGGTGGATCCAAGACCAGAGAAGGAGCACTAGTGATTTGTAAGCAAGGGAAACAGATGATATACATGTCATGAAAACAGTATAAAATAGGACAACAGGTAGAAAATGAAACCATAGTTGAGCCAAGTTTGTGTACTTTATGTGCAATGGCACAATATTAACTCTAAGATAAGTTTAAAATGACATATAATCAATCACTACCACAACTGCCCAAAAAATTAGGTATAATTAAGAAGACAATAAGGCCGGGATTTAGCTCAGTGGTGCTGCATCTACCTCACAGCACAATGTCCTGGGTTTGATGCCCGGTACAAAAAAAAAAACAATAAAGGATTATACCAGAATTTTAAATTTTTTATTAAAGCGGTGGGGCAGGGACCGCGTGGATCCAGTGGCCTGGTGAAAGGCGCCTGGGGTGTGAGTGCCGGCCGAGCCATGACAGGATAAAACTGCTGATACAACTGCGCTCTATAAATTCCTGTCAGCTCCTTGGGATTTGGAAAGAAAATGCCCGGTGTCATACCTAGTGAAAGTAACAGGTTTTCGAGGGGTCGTCCATCTAAGGAAAATAGACTTTCCTTGAGGTCTTTTCAAAAAAAGGGAACTAAGAGAGCCTGAGATTTTACAGACTCTCAAGAAAATGAATAAAAAGCTCTGAATACAGAGTATCAGAACTGACCAAGTTGCTCCTGCAGCACAGTCCTCACCTATAAACTGTGAGAACAGAGAAAACCAGCTGCCGTTTGTGGGAATGAATAACCTTGGCAATACTTGTTATCTTAATAGTATACTTCAGGTATTGTATTTTTGTCCTGGATCTAAATCTGGAGTGAAACGCTTATTTAATATTATTTCAAAGAAGAAAGAGCACTAAAGCATATAGCCAATAAAAAGGACAAGAGAAACTGCAAAGAAGATTCTCTGGCAAGTTATGCACTTCTATGCAGTTTACAGTCCTCAGTCATTTCAATGGAACAGCTTCAGACTGGTTTCCTCCTAAATCTGGAGAAATACATGACAAGCTTGTACTCAGCCAAGACAACTAACTGCTTACCACACTCAGGGAACTCAAACCTATGTACAAGGATAACTACAGCACAATGCACAGAAGTACTACAGTGTATTTTGGGAAACATTCAAGAAACTTGCCAACTTCTTTAAAAAAAAAAAAAGTTAAAATGTGGCAGGATTACCTACAAAGGTAGAAGAAAAACCTCATTAGAAAGAGGAAGTGAGTGCAATTAACAGCATGGAAATGGACAAGAAAGGGTGACACCAAATTTGGTAACACGAAGAAAAAAGTCAAAGTTTCCAAGGAACACCAGCCACTGGATGAGAACCAGAGACAAGCTAGATCAAAAGGAAAAGCTGCTGGGGACACACTGGAGACTCCTCCTAAAGTCATCCCCAAGTTTGAGAGCACACAACCCTCACAGAAGAAATCAAGAGTTAAACTGGTTAAAGTCTGAAACGAAGCAGCCCAGCATTCTTTCTAAGTTTTGTAGTCGGGGAAAACTAATAACAAACCAAGGACAATCAAGAAAATGAGTATGATCTTGAAGAGGACTTTGCAAAGTACGAAAGCGATGGTATAACTAATGGTTGTGGATTTGAATCTCCAGAAAACACCAAACTTATAGATGTTAATGAAGTTAACAAAGGTGCCGAGCAAATTGGTATGAACTAGTGGAAAAATTATTTCAAACTCAGTTGGTATTAAGGACTCATTGCTTGGAATATGAAAGTTTAAGACAAAGAAGGTTTCCAGGACAGCAAGTGCACTGGTACAAGAAGATGAGCTTTCCAAAGTAGAGGAGAGTTCTGAAACTTCTCCAGAGCCAAAAACAGAAATGAAGACCTTGAGATGGGCAATTTCAGTTTGCTTCGTGTGCAGAGGATTGTAGGAGAAGATAAATATTTCTGTGAAAATTACCATCATTACACTGAAGTTGAATGAAGTCTTCTGTTTGACAAAATGCCTGAAATTATAACCATTCACTTGAAGTGCTTCACTCCTAGTGGCCTGGAGTTTCACTGTTACAGTGGCAGACTTTCCAAGATCAACACTCCCTTACTGACACCTCTTAAGCTGTCGCTAGAACGGAGCACAAGGCCAACCAAAGACAGCCGTGGCTTATTTGCAGCTGTAACGCACAGTGGCACTACAACTAGCAGTGGGCATTACACCGCTTCTGTTAAAGTCACCAACCTCAACAGCATAGAACTGGACAAGGAGAATTCTGTGGTTGACCAGATGTGTGAAGTGGGTAAGCCAGAGCCACTGGATGAGGAGGAAGCAAGGGGTGCAACTGAAAATTATGACGATGAAGAAGTGTCCATGAGAGTTGAGGGAAATACACAGCCAAGTAAAGTTGTGAACAACAACAACATCAACAAAAATGTCAAAGCTACTGGACTTCTTGGAGGACAAAAGAGCAAAGCAGGTTACGAGCTCTACAACAAAGCGTCTGATCCTGACAAGGCTGCCAGTACAGCATTTGCTGAAAGTAGACATTCTGAGAGCAACAGTACTAATGGGACCCATGAAGCGGATAGGAACAAGGAATCCAGCAGCCAACAGGCATTTACACAAGCGTATTTGAGAACAAAATCTCCGTGTAGTGCAAAGTTTAAAGGAGCACGAAGGGAAGAGGCGCTTTTTGATGATTCTGAAGTGAAAGTTACCGAAGAGGACTTTTTCAATTCTCTTTCCCCTCCTACATCTCCTGTATCACTCCTCACTTGTCATTTTATAAGAAATTACAGAGTGGGTATATTTTCCCTGTGTATATATTAAACAGGCGCAGCCAACAGTGCCAAGTTGGCTACAGAATCAGTCTTTTAGCTTATCTTTCAAAGCTACTGGATAGGAGGGGCCTCTCTAGGTTTTTATACAATAGCGAGATTTGAAATACTGAAAAACCATGTTAATTTTTAGAATTCATTTTTCTTCAGAGACAAA
The DNA here is from genome assembly GCF_012274545.1 of Fukomys damarensis. NCBI lineage: Eukaryota > Metazoa > Chordata > Mammalia > Rodentia > Bathyergidae > Fukomys > Fukomys damarensis. The sequence goes on along the minus strand of NW_022900943.1, from coordinate 4,871,300 downwards.
AGTGATGTGTTCGTTCCTGGGAACAAACTTGTATAGATTCCGAATTTATTCAAAATGGAAGCATTTAAACCTTCCGCATTTATACCAATCTTCTGCATTTGCTTCTTAAAATAAAGTGCTTGGCATTTATAGGTCTGTGCTCTTTCACCTAAGAAGCAGAATCTCATTCAGTGCATTTAGCTTCATCGGTCATGAAGCCTGATCTCTGATGGGCTATGTCAGAGGCACAGAAACTAGAATGCGTGTATTAACTGTGTGGTATGTATTTCATGCCTTGAATCAGTTTGGAAAATGTCACAGAAAAACTAGCCGTTGCCCTTTATCTTCACAAGAATTTTATATATACTTATGAAGATGATGCTGTATCTAGTACATCTTTTTGGGCACAGACTAATTTGTATCTCTTCATACTCATATTCTGCACAATCTGTGTATATCAAACTTGAGAGGTATGACCTTAAATTTAACTTTTTTAAAAACTGGGAAGTCAGTAAAACTTAAATTGCATGTACAAATTTTTATTAAAGCAAAAGAAAACAGGAAAATGGAGGGGGACAGGTGAGACAAACAGAAACAATGGTAGTTACAAGAATAAACATACCAATTATTCAACTCTGTGCATCTATAAGATGCAATTTAAATATTTAAAAGAGAATTAAAAGAATATATACTATGCAAAGAATAATTACTCAAAAATCTGAGCCAGCACAGTGACACACAACTGTAATTCTTGCTCCTCAGGAAGATAAGGTAGAAGGATTCCAAGAGCAAGGCCAGCCTGGGCAACTTAGCAAGACCTTGTCTCAAAATAAAACCTTAATAAAAGGTATAGGGATGTACTACAGTGGTAAAGCATTCCTCAGTTTGATCTCTAGTACTAAAGAGGGAAAAAAAACTATTTAAAAAAAAGCCATGAGGGCTGATGATTTAGCTCAGTGATTCCACCCCCTGCCTCACAAGCACAAGGACCTGAGTTCAGTCCCCGGTACCAAATAAATAAATAAATAGGGACATTTTGTAATAAGAACATTAATTCACTAGGGAAACAAAACAACTATCAACATACATGAGTCTAACAACAAAGGACCTAAACATACAAGGCAAACACTGACAGAACTAACACAAGAAATACATGATTCCACTTTGAAGACCGGAGATCTTTACATACTCAGTAAATGACAGAACAACTGGATAAAAATCCATAAGTATAGAGAAAATAAGAAGATAAGGAAAACATTACAAGCCAACCTCATTGAATGTGTCCATTCCCTGCAGAAAGTTTTATTGGGTAGAGCTGCTCTAAAATCTGTACCAAAATACACCTGTCTTTTGAAATTATAAATTATTCTTCAGAGAGCTAAATTAAGATTATATGATCAGAAATTATGTCAAGTCATTTTCCCTTCCACTATTTTGCCCTGAAACTGTATTTAAACTTTAACTCTTATTATTTTATAGCATAGAATACATAATCAAAAATTGAGTACATTTTTACTGACACCAAATTGAAAAAAAACTAGTCATAGTAAACTTAAAACTTTCAAAAAATAAAGTATAAGTACAAGAATCATGTAAAACCACATTTTACTTTTTAACTTACTTATATATTTGGTAACTTGTTCTAATTTTCAGTCCACCTTTGATGAAGTTGATCATGTTTTCATCCTGAAAATAATTCAATATTTAGAGCACTTAGTAAAAAATTTAAACTGTTCTGACAGGTGCATATTTGTGTAATTAGAGAAGAAATATTTTGAGGACATAATTTTTAAATTATGCAAGATATATCATGTACACATACAAATTCCCTGTGATGAATGTTATTATGTATATCTAAAATGTATCAAATTTATTAGCACATTCTTCTTGCTTTATATTTGAAATGCCTTTTTCTTATTTTTCTTAAAAGTTAGAAGACAACAAAAAGAAAATATTTTTTAAATCACTGCATTATTTGTATTTCTGAGGAAGTAAGCCTTACTAATCAGGGTCCCAATAAAGTTCAAACCTACACATCATCACTTACTCGTCAATTTTCTTCTGGTTTCAACAGAATCTAAAGCAGTTAAGGACCCAAGGCCAAACTTTCTAGTTCACCATACCAAGTAAAAGGGACTATTTCACACGGTACTTGAGCCGGTGGTTTATTTAATATTGTGAATTTCATTCATATGCATTTCCAGATTAAAAAAATACCTGGTCTGAATACTAAGCTGAATACTACTTGAAATGGTTGTTACTAATAAGCAATTTTGTTTCAGTGGGGTTCAGGGTGGAAATCCCTACTTCTCTTTGCCTGATGGTCATGACTCAACTATAAAATTGAGGCAGCTGGTCTAGATGAATGGCATTTTCAGAATCAGCATTCTAATAGTCTCGTAATAAACTGTGTTAAACAACTACCTAAAGAAGGTCACCCTGAGAGTGCTAATGACACAGACCGGTGTGCCACACTTCAAGGACGTTTCTCTAGTCTATTAACATTGGAAAGAATCTTCTGTGTTTATTTCCTATGCACTTGAACATCCTTCCGAAGCAAAAGAAAAACTGAATTTAGTTTACTAGTTTTGTAGCTACTTAAATATTTGACATTCTGATTATTGCAAGAATCAGCAAATACTAAATTCAATAGTCAAATGTTTATCTTCTTAAGGAATCCCATAATTTCATAAGTTCCAACACTGGCCAGGAAAGAATTTCTTCAGAGCCAGGTGTGAGGGCGCACACCTGTAATCCCAGCACTTGAGAGCTAAGAGGATCTCTGCAAGTTCAAGGTCAGCCTGGGCTACGTAGTGAGTGTCAAGGCCAACCTGAACTACACGCAGTGAGGCCCTGTCTCAAAAAACAACAACAGAAACAGAATTTTTCAGTTAGACTATAATCTGACTCTAATAAGAGTATTTATTTCATGATTCACCAAACACTTTACTCTGAACGCCTATTCGATACCAGGCACCTTCACGTAAGAACAAACAAAAGCAATGCGGTGCTATGGGATGGAAGGAGGTGTGCAGAATGGCCAGAGACGTGTTCTGGAAGCACCCAAGCTAAAAGCACCAAGAAAATGACTAGAAGGAGCCAGTTTAAGGGAGGCAAAGCGGAGGTGAACACTGCAAGCAAGAACTCCGGTGGAAAGGCCGTCGTGCTGCGCCAGGCCTCCTGAGGAGAAGGGAGTGGCCAACAGGGCGGAAGGCCACCTCTATCTACCCTGGCGGCTCAACTACACCAAGGCCCCGGATGACACATAAGGGAGGGCACAGGGACTTGCTGGGAGGAGCCAGTTCAGTTCAAAACATCTTTCCCCTGTGATATTCTGACTCAGAACACCGCCATCAGTGATGCTCCCTGTGGAAGCGCCAAAGGACAAAGTCAGCCCCGCTTCTGAAAGGGTAGGCAGCTGCAGAATGAGGAATGAGTTGGGCGTAAAAATAAATCAGGGACAGAGTTGAGAGGCTGCTTACAGTCCAAGCAAGGCAAAAGCTGATAAGCAGCTCTACTAGAACAAGGGTCAGAAGAGACAGGAAGAGACGGTGCTGCAAAACTATTAACGATTAACGCAGCGTGAATATGAAATGACTGGATATGGGGGTATGATGAAGTGAGAAAAATCACAGTTATCTCTAATGTTTTCTTTCAAGTCACCAGATGTAAAGTAAGTTTTAAAATCTACTAATATTTGACTATCAAATCCCTACTTGGAAAACACATCCAAAAAACCTTGGGGCCTCTCTGACCAGCAGAATGATGTCCTCTACGCATTGACTGTTATTATCAATCAGCCTTTGTAACATACAAGGCCTTAGGGAGCACCACAGTGATAAACCAGAGTCCGATGTAAGACATCAATTTCTAGAAAAGAACAAAAACCACTCTCAAAACAATGTAGAAAGCTGACGTTAAAGTGTTCCCCATCTTCCAGCTGCAATCTTGACCCCAGCCCTACCACACGAGGCCACCACGAGAACATCATGCCTGCTCAGTACTGGAAGGTGCAGGCATAGGCAAGATAATGAGTACAACCATTCTCAGAGGTGAAATTAAAATGTCTTGTAAAAATAACCCACTGCTTTGTTCGGTGACTTTTTAAAACTCTTCTTCCAAAGGGAAAAATAAAACCTCGAAAGGAGAATGAATGAGAACAGAAAGTGGGAGAAAAATAAACCTGAAGGACATGTGAAAGTGTGCCTTGCTACACACGCATGACAGAGCTTTGTGCAGCCCGTGGTCCGAGAAAGGGACAACTGTGGGTGAGGAGCTCCCCGCCAGCCACTCCTGTGAGGGTCCTCACCCCTCCATGTGCAGCTGGAACCACCTCACAGTGGGGTCTGCACAGAGCAGCAGTGGCATTTGCAAGGCAACTTCTTTAGAAAGGATTCCCAGTAGACTGAAATTTTTGAAATAGACTATGCACTTGAATAGGAATAAAGGTCTCTTGAGTCCTTTACCAGAAAATGTTTATGAAAGCAACAAGCAGCTTCCACTACCACTCTTAAGTCTAAAGAACTACAGCACCAACATAGAAGGATGCAGTATCGCAGCGACACCGATTCTAGGGCAAACGTTCATTACCTGCACAAATGTGAGCGCTGCTTTCTGTAGGAGACACTCGGCGTAACAGATTTCGGCGTGCATTTCCTCTATTAAAAGCAAATAAAATTATATTAAGGAAAATGTGACATGCACAGTAATTGCTCTGAAATGTTCAGAAGACTAGTAGATAAACAAGCCCAAGAGAGACACAAAAACCTACACTGCTTTGGTGCTTCCCTAAAAGGGGAATGAAAACCTGTTCTTGGTCCTACAGCAGAATTTCTCTACAATGTGTGAAATGTTCAGGGACGTCCTCATTGGTCCCACTCAAATATAATCACAAAGTCAGATACACAAATTCAACTTTTAAGAGGAAACCAAAACTTAAAAGCCTTTCTAAAAAAAGAAAACCAAGCTGGGTGTCATGGTTCATGTCTATAATCCCAGCACTCAGGAGGCTGAGGCAGGAGAACTGCCATGAATTCAAGGTCAGCATCGTTTACATAGTGAGTTCAAGTCCAGCCTGAACTACATGGCAAGACCCTGTTGTCTCAAAAAAAGAAAAAAACCAACCAACCAACCAAAAAAGACCCAAAGAAAAAGACAGAACCACTTTTTAACAGTAATGTGAAATTTGTAAGTATAAAGACTGAAAATGACATTAAATTTATGAATTCTAGCTTCTAAACTATGAAGGTGTGGGAATCAGGATAATGCCCACACACCTCTATTCATCTGAAAGGAAAGCAGTAACTCTCTAGGGTTCTCTGAAAAGGCACTGCCCTACACACCCAAGTCAGGACTCCACAGGCAAAAGAAGACTTGACAGTCGGCACTACCCTGCTTCAGGTAACCTGATCATTCGGAGGTCTAGCACAAGTACAGGGTACTCAAAAAGGGGACATGAAGGCTACGCACAGCCCAAGACTATGTGAAGTGGCCGCAAACACAGGACCTGTCTTCCTAAACAATTCACTGTATGTGCAGAAAGCAAGGAGACAAACCTCTGCATCTTTGCATGAACAAAATCAGCAGATCCCCATTTTCTCCATGGGACGCAAGCCAGCTGAGAAAATGGGCCTGGAGGAAAGGCTCTACCGTGTCGGAGCTGCAGGGCCTGTACAAGCTACCTTCCCTCTCTCTGCCGGTTTCCTCCTTCATGAAGTCCACTAATAATGTCACTACTCTGCAGCTGAAGAATTAACTGAGGCACTGCAGGTACAATTTACCATACACAGTAAGCACTGGATAAATGTTAGCTACACAGGGGGCCAGGGAAGTATCTCAGTGGTGCCATGCCAGGCTGGCAAGTGCAAGGTCCTGAGTTCAATTCCTGGTACCGAAAAAAAATGTTAGGTATAAGGATCACTGCCCTCCCCATGTTAGTGCTTTCTGATCAAAGCTGACTGCAGAAAACTTTTATATCAAGTAACTGATGGAAAAAATGTATGTCTTTGTCACTGGAAATGTTGTTAATCACACTAGATAAGAACATGTTCTTTTTTTCATTTACACACACACAACCCACCGGCTCTAAGATATGGGTTCAACTTCTTGCCTTGCTCATATTCCAAATATTCTATTTACAAAGAAGCAATTATGCACCTAAGATCCCCTACAGCGGGCTGACAGTCAGGGCTAAACCCCGCCAGGCAGGACTTGAAGACGCACAGCCATCTGCACACAGGCACAGACCCAGCTCTCCGAACCTCCCCTCAGAGCGTGTCTTTTGCTTTTCTCATTGACTTCTGTGGGGTACAAACCAGGGCTTTTTATTTTTACTGAGTCACCGGAATATCCTCTTCCGAGGTAACTCTGTAACAAGGTGAGCACTCTGCAAATCGGCCTAGGAACAGACTGCTGACGTGGGAAACACAGGAGATGACATCAGGGCCAGTCGAGGCCAGCAGGAGCCAAAGCGAGGAGCAAGGAAAACCCAGGGCTCCTTGGAAAAGGGCGGCGGGCGTGCCTGGCTGGGAGAGGGCAACGAGGCTGGCGAGGTCAGCTGGAGCTAAATCACAAACGTCCCTGAATATCACCCTGGGCTGAGATCTGCACAGAGGGCGAAGAAGTCAGGGTTAGCTAGGAACATATGAAGGCAGCACAGAGGATATGACAAGAAAGCAGAGGTAACAGGTGGGAGCTCTGCACTCTGAGTGTTTGTATTCTTCATGTTCAATCCCTCTCACCTCCTAGCCATTGCATTTAAATACCTCTTTTTAAACTCAACTTCAAACCTAGTCAGTGTGATCCACCTGCCTGGAGAGAAGGGCAGGTGTATCCCATGTTAACTCATGCAGTTTAATGAAATACACTTGACTCCAGACAAGCAAAGCTGGAGGATGTAAGTGAAGATGACTAAGAGGAAAACAAATCACATACTAAAGCTACAAAGTTTTGACAAGCTCCCGTGAACACCAAGTCTGTCGGGGTTACAGTAACAGCCAAACTGGGAATGAATGTAACTTAATTTATAAAAGTCTTAAATTTCTTTGTGATTGATTTATATTGGGCACTTTCTTAGCTCTCAAAATTAGTCAATGCGTATTTATGAATAGAATGTCTCTTTTTTTAATACGTTTGTAGTACGTAGTTATTACATTTATCGTGGGAGTTGGACCATGTACACAGTAGTCCTCTGAAGGAAATAATTCACGATGCACTGAAATGTTAACCAAGTACAGCCTTTAGGTATAAAGTCCAAATAAACATCTACATTTAATTAATAAAGAGCAATTTTTTTACTTTATTTCAGATTTCCTAAAGTGTGCTGTCCAAAGACATTAGCAGGTAACAGATTACATAGTATCACTTATTTTCAAGATTTCTAACATAGGAATAATTCAATATCTCCCTCATACACAAGCAACATACTCTGTACCTGCCTGCAGGAGAAAGAGCGGGCTCTGTGGAAAGACTTGTGGTTTAGGAAAAGGCAGACCGCCTGCTCTGATATACAGGTGGCCGTGGCCACTTAACACCCTCCCTCGCAACACCAGATCGTGGTCTACAAAGATCAGGTTACACAGATCAGACCGGGTAATGCTACAGAAACACCAAGAAAAATTTGTGGGTTTTCGTTGTTTTGTTTTCGCTTTGCATGCTGGTGGTTTAATGGAACAACGCTAATAAAGGAATCTGTCCGAGAGTAGGGAAAACAGGACTAGGCGAGGGAGAGCTGAGAGATTCTGTTAAATTTTTGGCAAAGATTAAACATTATTAAAAATTCATAAAAATAAAACCATTTACAATTCTGGTGTTTGAGATTTAGCTGCCAACACGAAAATTCAGTCCCATACTTCATATACGTTGGACACACTTTTTGCTCTGTCTAGTTTTTAGCATTTTGATTACGATGTGTCTTTGCATTTATCCCTTTCAGGTTTTGCTGAGCTTCTTCCATCTGTATGGTCTGGGGTCATTCAACACATTTGGGGGTTTTCAGGTATTATCTCCCCAAATACTTTTCAGCTTCTGTGCAGTTGGTGCTCCGCTGATGTGAACGTGAGAGCCTTTGTGTCCCAAGTCCCTGATGCTGTGTTCATTTTTGCAACCTCTTCCCTCTCTGATGTCCAAACTGGGTAATACATGCTGATCTTCCTCTAATCTACATTGTTATTGAATATATCCACTGAGCTTTTTTTAAAATCTTGGATATTATATTTCTCGGTTCTAAACCTTCCTTTTGATTTTTTTTTAAATCTTCTATTGTCTAAATTTTCTAGTTTTCCATTTGTTCCAAGAGTGTGTTCATAATTGCTTGTGGAATAATAGTTGCTTTAAAATCTGTCAGATAATCTGATTTATGTCATTTGGGTGTTAGTATCCACTGATTAATTTTCTATTCAAGTTGAAATGTTCTTTGTGGCTTTTCCAAATAATTTGGATTGTACCTTATAAATTATGTGTTATGAGGTTGTAGTTCCTGTTTAGTTTTTCCCACTTTATAAGTGCATACTGCTTATACAAATTAATGGGTTTCATTCTAGCAGATTTGTACATTCATATAATATACTTTAATCACCCTCCAGTAACCCCCTGCCTGCCCTAACCTACTCCTTAGTTTTACATTTTTGGGAGGAGGTTTCAATACGTATGGATTTTGATCATTTTTTAAATTATATCTTTTTTAAAAGGAGGCATTATTGTTATTACTGTTTTGAAATTATTATTATTTACATTCACACCAAAAATACCATGTCATTCTTCCTAAAACTAAGGTTAAAAAAAAATCACCAATGTCACTTTCATACTACGAAGAGAAAGGGAGGCAGGATCACTGGGCCGGGGGAGAAGCCATGCACAGAGCCACAAAGGAGCCTATACGTGGAAGAGTCTGATTTCTTTGGAGCCTACTTAACGTCCCACTAACCCTCCCCGGAGGACTTCAGTCCTTCCTACTGGTGCCAATTTTCATTTTTTCCCCCTCACCAAAAAACGAATGTACTGACACTATAACAACATTTGAGGGAGGCACATCTCATGCACGTGGCATAAACACACCACCGTCGCACTCAGGACCTGAAGGACCAACTTTTATTCCTATAGCACATGGAGGTTAGTTTCTGGAGAGAAAGAAGATGGGTTTCAGCTGCCTGGAGTGACCAACGAAATATCGTTTAGTTCTGTCATGGTTTGGAAGTCAACACTGTACCCTTCTAGAACAAGCCCTGAAGATGTGAAATGCGTCCTAATCCTCTCTGTAATCAATACTCTAGGCTCGCAGCATGCAAAGGGTCCCAAGTTCTCTAATTTCCGTAACAAGCTGATAGCAACTGCCTAACAAAATAAACAAAACTTTGTAATAAAACATAAACATGTGTCCCATTTTTCCTTGACCATTAAGAATAACTCGGACAGCAATTTCCAGAATTGTTCTTGCTCTGCTTAACCAGACCTACTCCTAGTGGTTTTGTTTCTTCCAGAGAACAAGATGGACGATGAAAACATAGGCACAAATTCTTCTAGTATGGTAGAGACTTTTGAAGGACATAGTTTTTTCTTCTATAGGATAACCTGGATGCTCCTTCTGGTAAACCTTTCTTACTGGAGTGCAACATTAATAAAATAGGGCTTATCTTGAAACTTTTACTGTAATCTCTATAGGCCTTCTTCAGGGTCTCATTTTCTTAAATGTCCACAAACCAAACACCTTCCATTCTGTTAAGCATTTTCACTTTTTAAAAGGTATCACAGTCACTTTTATTTTGGGAAACATTTTTAACAGACTGTAGAAAACTGAAATTCTCATAGAAGGATGGTAAGAATATAAGATGGATTAAGTTTTTATGGAAAAAACAGCAATATTTATAAATGTTTAAATTTTCAAACCATCCATCCTAGTAGTTCTACTTTTGGAACACTATCCTATGGAATATTTGAAAAATACATGAAAACATAGGTATAAGAATTTCAGGACAGCATTATTTGTAACAGTGAAAAAATAAAAACTATATAACAATCTTCTAATATAGAAAAAGCAAGTAAGTGAGGAAATATCCATCCTCTGTAATACTACTACACAGCTGTGAAAACATCACACAGGGCCGTTACATGAACTGACCAGGGAAAACACCACACTGTGGAGCATGCACGGAAAGTGAACAACACAAGAACAATAACACAAACCCTGTGTGTTCCCCAGATGTACTTTTGTATGTGTTCACTGAGAAGCTCACAAAGCTTCAAAATCAACCACTGGTGATGGTTACTTCTGGGGATGAGTGTGACAGGGAAGAGAAAAAGACATTCCATTTCCCTTCTACACTTCAGTACTGAACTTTATGAACAAAGGCACTCTGATTTGTTTAAAGAAAAGAAACATTCATCATGAAAATGATGCTTACCTTCACTCAGCTGTTCTAGTGATCCTCGAGAAAGGAGACTTGAGAAAGATTCTACAACTGTGCATTTTTTCCTATATCTGCATTGAACAGACAGAAGGGAAGATGGGAAACAAAAAGAAAAAATACCAACAAATCAGACTGAGCCCATTTTCATCTGGCGTTTATTTCAGTCATAATCGCACCAAAGAGTCACTAGTAGAACTTTAAACCCTGAAGTCTTCAGGGCAGAAGCTACCTTCTTCCAGCAGTGCACAAGTGGCTCTTGGCACTGAGCACACTCAATCCGTGTCACTACACACATGTATGGACACACACGCACGCACCTGTGAGTATTAAACCTGCGGGGCACCCTCCCTTACCTATATGGCTAAAACCGTTATTTTTCTGGTGAAAAGTATCCACCAGTTAAAATTTGGAATTAAAGCACACTATTTAGAAATGCTCTTCATTTTAATGACTTACAACATAACTGCCTAAGGACTAATTTTATCCACGTTAATATTCACCAATACCAGTAATATCTTATACTAGGGCTTTCCTATGCACACAGTAAAGCTTAAAATAAAACTAAAAAAACTACCTCATTTTCACCAATCAAAACTGTCCAAATATGACCATCTTAGGTGAATAAAACATTCTCTTCTGCATCTACAGCATCTCCCAAATAAAACAAGGATGTTCCTTGCTTGATGTGGCATGGCACGCAGTACTGTTAACCTCATCTACCTGAGAAGCACCTCAAGAGATGCCTACAGCTAACCCCACTGAAGTCTTCCTCAGACTTTCTCTATAGCCCAGGTCCTGAGCTACGAAAAAGGAAGTGAAAAGGTCAGGGGTGGTGGTGAATGCCTGTAATCCCAGCACTCCAGGAGGCTAAGGTAGGAGGATTACAAATCGGAGTCCTGTCTGGGCAATTTAGCAAGATCCTATCTCAAAAATTTTAAAAGAGCTGGAGATACAGCTCAGTGTGAAGGTCCTGGACTCAATCCTCAGTACCAAAAAGAAATACATTCAGCTATACTGTGCCTGCCTCAGAAGAGCAAGGTCCTCAATCCCCAGTACAAAAAAAAAAAAGAAATACAGTTGCCAAATGGGAACCAAACTATAATTCCTGTTAAGAATTTTTTAAACTATATTATATGAAACCACACGGGGCCAGTCCTTTTCTACAGCTCTGTCCAAACTCGACCACAGAGCTCTCAGTCAGGCAAACAACACCCACTCTGTTACACAGGCACAAGGGCTTGGAGTCTTATCTTGAATACTGAATCCCCTGGTCGTACTTCTGGCAGGTTTGCAAGGCGTCCTTCATGGCAGAAATGCCATTCTGAATGTCCTGCTGTTCAAAGGTCATGACGGCCTGCAGCACCACAATGGTACTGTAGCCCAAAGCGTGGTACATGCTCTCCTTGGCCCTGGGAAGAACACAGGAAATTAGTTCAACTCAACAGGAAAAAAGAAACATTCCACGTTTTGTCAAGACACCAATCATAGGAAATCCTAGTAAATGCCTGCTCTGACTTTCACAGAAGCAGACTTTACTCCTTTACCACAATCACTGAAATGACACGGACTGAGAAAGGCATGCTCTTATGCACGCAGGAAGCACGGAAACCCACATGGGCTTACAAAATATTCAGGATGAACCCGAAGTAGACAGCACGCTTTTCCCTGTTTCGGCACAAGGGGGCAGTCTGCAGGCTCATTTCCTAAGTGGTTTCAAAGCAAACCAGATTTTGCCCAGTTGAACAAGAGGCAATGCATTATCTTAAAATCTGAAGTAAAATAAAATTAAGGCCAGTGGAAATGTATTTAGTGGCAGATTCTGACATGTTCTCTGAAGTAAAAGGGATCATTGAAAGGCATGCCCTCTCTTTTCCAGCCAAGGGCCAAGAGGAAGTGAGATTTTTGCAATTAGATGGGCCAGAGGACCAAGCAGACACCTGAAACTTGCATCTGGTCTAACTGCATTATCAGAGACTACTGATCAAAGTTCTTGAGAATTCAAATTATCAAGTTATCAGTGAGAACAGCTTCAGGAATCTAAGGCTATTCATTCTAATATACAGCAGATCCCCAGGCTGTGAAAGCACAACCACATCATCTCACACTTTTCACGTTATCTGTGCTTAAATATCAACGCTCAGCACTGGGGGTGTGGCTTGCTCAGTGCTCAAGAGACGCAGGCTTCAATCCCTAGGACTGACAAAACTACCGTGTGGTCTGGGGTTTTGACTTAACTACTAATGTACAACAGCCTGCAGCAGTGTAACGCAAACACACGCCTCACGGAACAGTCCCCGTACAGCTGGGTGAGACAGGCAGTGTCACAGAAGTCTGGGCCCCGCGATTCACAAGAAGCACAGGGAAAAAGCTGCCTGAAGTTAATCACTAACTGTGGTTCCCAACTTCATATTCTCAACTGAAAATTCTTGCAAGAGGATAAAAGGGATTCAATTGGGAAAAAAGTATTTTTAATAGTGCCTCGAGCGTACATAAGAAGAGAATATAACTTGACTGAGCACAGAACTACATGTTTTCCATTCTATATCGGCACCAGATGCCTATCAGTGAAAGAGAAAAGGAGACTTGAGTAAAAAGAAAGGAAGAACATTGAGAGGCAAAACTGGAAAAGGGACAGCAGAAGAAAGGGAAGGACAAGGAAATGGAGAAGACACCAGGGAGGTACGGGCCGAAAGAGTCAGCCGTGTGACGGAGGCGGAGCGGAAAGGGGCCAGACAGCGCTGGACGGCATCCCTCAGCTACGGCCTTATCACCTCTCAACCTCTGAAATGCTGCCTGACCGATCAGTCACCGCCACTGACTCTGACAAGCTCCTCAGCCGGCAGTCAGGTTGCCCTGCTGCACACAAAGTAGAGGATTCCCCACCTAGCTGCCCAAGGAATTGTCTAGAAAATTAGGGTAAGAGTTCTAAGCTTCGCCCACGAAAGTCACTGTGTTTGAAGGCACAAAATGAGATTTCTGTCAAGCTAGAGTCACATGCTGCAGAGTTGGTGACTGTGGTCAAAGTGAGCATACTAAACAGGCTGAGTTTGTTTGTGTGATGTGTGTTTTGATTTTTTAGTTTTTGAGACAGGGTCTCACTATGTTGTTCAGGCTGGCCTTGAACTCACTATGTAGCCCAGTGTGTCCTGGAACTCACTAGGATCCTCCTGCCTCAGCCTCCACACTGCTGGGACTACACGTGTAAGCCACCACACCTGGCTGGCTGAGGCGAGGTTCTGTTGACCAATTTGAAAAATTAACAGTTACTACCATCAATTGACATTAAACTGCTATTCACTGAAATTAAACTGCTTAGCTTATTTATCACATAAACAGGGGATCTCAAAATTATCTTAATTCTTTTTAGTATTGGGATAAGCATTTTCTAGTTCTTCCTGTCACTTCAAGGGAAACTTTTTCCAGTGATATTCAAAAACATTTCATCGGAGAAAATAAAACTGACCTACAAGACAACACACGACCATATCGGAACAGGTTTCTACTTGTTAAATTTGAAATAGCAGATTTCATTTTTTTCTAGTTCATGTTCTTTCTCTATTGGTATACGTTTGGGATGCATAATAATTACATAATTTAAGTGAAATAAACCAGACACACAAACTTAAATATCACATGGTGTCTCTTACACGAGAAACACAAATTATAAGTAAAAGGCAAAATAAAAGATGAAAGGAAGTAGGGAGATCTTTTTGAAACAGAAAGCAGAGCAAGAGATGAGGTGGGGAAAGGATTGAAAAAAGAACCGGGAAAAATGGAGACGGAGCTTTTATAAATGGGCAGGAACAGGGAGAGAAAGGTGTGTCAGGAGCAAAGGAAGAGTTGAGACGTGTGAGGCCCATGCGCCGACTCGTCAGAGTAAATGAGTGCTGCAGGCTCTTACGAAAGAAACACGGTTACGTCCACGGTGGGAGGGGCGCATGCGTGTACTGCGCGCTAACCTCTGCCTCCCCTCTCCCTCCTCACCCGCCCCTTCTGCGGCCTCCCTTCCCATCGCCACAAGGCCATCTCTCTGCTTCCGTCACCCCATCCCTGTTATTTCCTGTATATATATTTGGGGTTTCTCACGTAAGAAAAATCATGTTATGTTTAGCCTTCTGTACCTCATTTACTTTGCCCAGTGTCATGGTCTCAAGACCCACGCATTTTCCTATGGAAATCAGTGTACAGATTCCACAAAAAAACTATAAATAGAAAATCTATTTGAACCAGCTATACCTTTTCTAGGTTGTTTTCTCCAAAGAATCAAAGACTTCTTTTCACAGTGATACAGGCACACCTATGTATATACATACTAGGAAAAGTTATGTTAGCTAAATTATGGAAGCATCCAACATGTCCATCAAAAGACAAATGGAAAGAAAGTGTGGACTATACACACAATGGAGTACTACTCAGCCATAAAGAATACATCTGAATCATTTGTAGGAAAATGGATGGACCTTGAAATGACATTCCTTCACTGATTTGAAAGCTGACCAACAGTGAGACACACCCATGTTAGCTGATAAATATTCAAGAAGAAACAAGTAAGTTAACTCACAAGCATGACACCAAATAGTTTCCAGATAGTTATCTGGAAAAAAACTTTTATCTAAAAGAAATAATTACCATGGACGAAGCAATTCTAAGGCATCTGTGAATTTGTTACTGAGAAATAAGTTCAGGGCCACTGCACATTCTTCTAGACCACTCTTGAGATCCACCTTGGCTGATGATGCACTAAAGATCAAGGAAAAACACAAAGAATTGTTATAACTTTCACTACTGGCACGCTGTCCAAGGGAGGATGCATGTGGACTCTGGAGAAGGAAGGTTGTACATCGGGCTTTGCCACTCACTGAGGGAGGAGCAAAGGTAAGTTCCCCACGCCGCCCCGTGGCGGTTGGATAATCTCTGCCTATAAAAGTCAACCGTGAAACGCAGACGCAGAACGTTCTGTACCATGGCGGGCACTGGCTTGGTGGCCAGAGAGGCGGTAGTGGGTGCGCTTCTGTACTATGAGCAAGGCTATAAGGCGCCAGGAGTGCGGGAAGCAGCTGCGGCGCTGGTAGAGGAGGAAACTCGCAGATACCGACCTACGAAGAAGTACCTGAGCTACTTAACAGCCCCAGATTATTCTGCTTTCCAAGGATTGAACTCGGGTCCTTGTACTTGTGAGGCAGTCGGTGGAACCACTGAGCTAAATCCCATTTGTTGATATCCTGGGAATAATTCTCTGATTTATGTATCAGACTGACAATGAGAAATGTGCTAAATCCCATTTGTTGATATCCTGGGAATAATTCTCTGATTTATGTATCAGACTGACATAATGAGAAATGAATTTGAAAGACTGGCTGCTCGACAACCAATTGAATTGCTCAGTATGAAACGATATGAGCTTCCAGCCCCTTCCTCAGGTCAGAAAAATGACATCACTGCATGGCAAGAATGTGTCAACAACTCTACGGCCCAGTTAGAGCACCAAGCGGTTCGAGTTGAGAATCTGGAGCTAATGTCACAGCACGGATGTAATGCCTGGAAAGTATATAACGAAAATCTAGTTCACATGATTGAACGTGCACAGAAAGAGCTTCAGAAGTTAAGGAAACATATTCAAGATTTAAACTGGCAGCGCAAGAACATGCAACTCACAGCTGGATCTAAATTGAGAGAAATGGAGTCAAATTGGGTGTCACTGGTCAGTAAGAATTATGAGATTGAACAGACTACTGTACAACTAGAAAATGAAATCTATCAAATTAAACAGCAACAGGGAGAGACAAACAAAGAAAACATCCGGCAAGACTTCTGAGAAGACTAACATGCTGAGTAAAAAGGAAGAAAAGTCGGGCCCTCTCAGAAACCATTAGTGGGTAAATGTTTGGAAACCATAATGTATGGATTCTTGTAATAATTGTTTTGTGTATCTTTGTGAAATAAAGGTTATCATCGTGGCATTTTTATACCTTAAAAAAAAAAAAAGTCAACCGTGAAAGCCAGGAGTGGTGGCACAAGCCTATAATCCCAGCAAGTCTGGAGGCTGAGGAGGTAGTTCAAGGCCAGCAAGCACGATTAGTGAGACTGTCTCAAAATAAAATGTAAGAAGGACCAAGGGTATAAGTGATTGCGTGCCCCTGGGTTCAATCCCCAGTACCTTAAAAAAAAACTTTAAAAAGCACGCCGTCTCTTGGATTCATCCTGATCCATTCCCACCTCTCGCGCAGACCAGATTCTCCTACTGCCCAGCAAATCTTTCCCTAGAGTTCATTCAACTAATTCTGATAGACCACATGTCAGGTAGCCCTCCAGGTGCCGGCCATACAGCAACAAACAAGCTGCACTTCTCCCGGGCTCGCAAGAAAAGGAGCAGACTTACACAACAGGTCAGGGACTAAGATCTCTCCGACCAGGCGGAGAAGTCGGAGACAGAACCTGCCTGGTCTGGGGAGCAGCGGCGAGGCATGAACAGAAGACCCCATGACTGAGGACAGTCGGAAAGCTTTCTCGGGAGATGTGAGCGCTGTCCATGGAGCGCTGTCCATGGAGTCCGCCATGGGAATTTCTAGGTTGGAGCAGAGGGGGTTCCAGTTAGAAAGGGGTGAGCACAGCAGAGAGTGGGAGAAAATATGGGGTGAGAACAGGCAAAGCCATGAAGGTGGAGAGGATGGGTTTGTCCTGAGGACAGGAGCAAGTACTGCACATCGCCCCGGAAGTCTCCACTCCCTTTTTAGCCACTTCCCTCAGGGTTTTCAGCCTCACCTCTCAGCTAATCTATATCTTCACTCCCACCATCTCTCCCTACGGTTGTCACCACGAAATGGGCTACGAGCGGATATGAGCACCCTTGCCAGCCGCACACCACCCCTGCACCTCCGCTGGCCGCACCATCATCTGGGGGACACATCTCTCCAGTCCCATCTCAGAGGCCTCCCTCCAACATGGCAGCCTCAGCCTTCTAAGTGGGTCACTAAGAAGCAGCCGCCTCCACACCCTTAATCTTGGGCAGGACTTCTCTCAGACACCTCTCAGAGACCCCTGTTCCTCTCCATTTCCACCATCCTTGCTTGTATTAATGTGATTCATGCCATGTCTGAATTCTGAGCACTCACCCCCCAAGAAGGTTTTCTTTCAGTCCTACTGCTCGGCCTCCATGGTTCTTCAATTCGGGTACAGCAGACTGCCAGGCTCGCCCTCAAAGCATCGGACTCAGGCCTGAAGTGGGCCCAGGTCAAAGGATGGTACTGATTCTGCTTTATTTCATCCTGGAGACTGGAAGCACCGAACAAGGACACATATGTTCGTGACACTGCGTCCTTTTGTGAACATCTGCCGGGTAAGTACAAACCGCTCAGCCCGGCTTCCAGGCCTAGAAATCTGTCCAACCAGCCTGTCCTGGAGTGATGAAGAAAGATATTTAAAACTGCAAGAGACTCACGGACACGGCACTCCCTCGAGCCTCAAGTGATGCGTGAAAGGATCCTGGATTGGAAGTCTGAAGTCAGCACTGCCTTTCTCCAGAGTCCTCAACTCCCTGGGTTCCTTGCCTTGTCTTTGAAATGCTCAAATGCTCTCCCATTTGACAACTTGTACAAGAGAAACAAAGGCAATGACTGCTAAGAGCACGCTGTGCAAACGTTCTTCTACTACGCAATGTAAGAACCATGCCAGTCTTCCAAGAGCCATGGACACAGCCCACACACTCACGTTCCAGGCCCAGTGCCTTTCTTAACACCCATCCTCAGTAAAGCGAGACTCTCCATTTCCAATGTAGAAGACACATTAATGTAAGGCAGATTTTAGTCTTATTTGAAAAGGAGAACAAAAGCAGCTGGGCACGATGGTGCACACCTATAATCCCAGCACTCTGGGAGGCCAAGAAGAATTGCAGTTTGAACCCAACCTGAGCAACTTAGTCACTTAGTGAGACCCTGTCTCAAATTAAAAAAAAAAAAAAGTTAAGAGGTTGGGGCTACAGCTCAGTAGGAAAGCCTTGAGCATGATACCCTGTACCCAAACCCTGCACACACAAAATAAACCTATCCACCACATAAAAATGTGGCCCTATGGGACAATGCTACTCTTACATTCCAATTCCACTTCTTCTCTTACTAACAACTGAAGCTTGACTGAAAGACACGCTACATTTACCTTAGTGGATAGTAAGGATCTGGGCTCTACCCACTTCCTGACTTCACCCTAAGCAAACATGGCCACAGCAAGTCATTTTTCTTCCTAGTACTCGGTTTTCTTATCTGTAAGTAGATCTAGCAAAAGTGGCCACATCGTGGGCTGTACTGTCAACACACAAATGCATTTAGTGTCCGAGATACAAAGCTTCCAGTAATGCTATTTACTGCCACCATTTTGTAAATGTTCTAAATAGCTTTCCATAATTTAGTGCTGTTGGGTATGTAACAATTAAAGGAATTTAATGAACTGGTCATTTACCTAATCAATTAGTATACTTCTAGACAAGTCAGCAGTGTTCACTGTGGGGACAGAATAAATGTCAAGATAGAAGAGAGAATGAATAAAAATAAGCACAGAAAATCTGAAGCAGTATTTTCTAAAGAGTTGTTCTTATGAAAACCTCCAACGGAAGTAGAAAACTTAGTCATCCACCACATATTATGTTCCCCATCAAAGAGTCAACATTTCAGAATTTTTTTTTTTTTTTTGAAAATTTGACAATGAAAATGTGGATGGAGGATAATCATGGACCGGGGAAGCAGAGAGCAGACAAGGATGCTGGGTTCTCCACTCAGCACGTCCAGAGAAACTCAGGGCCATGGCTGTGTCTCGATGTCCCTCAGGGTGACATGAGGCAGTCATAGGTGGGGCTTTTTCAGAGGCGGCTGGATCCAGAGTGTGTGACCGATTCATGGTGCGATGCTGGGTGCTAGGATTAAGGGTGGGCAATTACTAAATCAGTCCACTGATTGGTTTGTCCCCACTCTAGTGCCAGTAGATAACCACCCCTCAACCTTGCTCTGTGTCCAGACACACAGCTTTCCTGCCATAGTCTGGAACTACGATGTCCCCCCAAGGCCCACGTGTTAAAAGCCTGGTCTCTCAGGAGGCACTACCAGGAGATGGTGGAATCTCTGAGAGCAGGGCCAAAGGGAGGTCTGTGGTGAGGCGGAATGTGCCTGGACTCCTTGGCTGCGAAGTGGTTTTGCTCTGCCAGGTACGCCCCTGTGCTGTGCTGCCTCACCACAGGACCAAAAGTAAGGGAGCCAAGTGAGCACAGACTGCATCCTCAAAAACTGTGCGTTACCTGCTCTTTTTATAAGTTGATTACCTCGAGAATTTGTTATAGTAACAAAAAACTGACAAATGTATTCTCTCCCCCTTCTCTTTCCAGACAAAAGCTTCAAAGAGAGTTGTAGTCTTTAGCCATCACAGCCAAGCTCCTGCTCCAACTTCCTTGATTCCCTCCAAGCCCAAAATCTCTGATCCACCAACTACCATAGAAAATGCAAAGGATAGCCAGGTGTGGCAGGGTATGCCTTTAATCACAGCTGCTTGGAAGGCTGACGCAGCATGATCACAAGTTCAAGACCAGGCTGGGCAACTGAGATAACTAACTACTCTATCTCAAAGGAGTTGGGAGGCTGGGGATGTAGCTCAATGGTACACCACTTGCCTGGCTCACCCAAGGCCTTCAGTTCAATCCCCAGTACCACTTTAAAAAAGAAAATAAAAATGCAGAGGATCCCATCAGCCTGTATCCCAGCAGATTCTGTGGTAGCACCTGGCTCTGTGACCAGATTCCAGAGCTCTTACGTCTCCCAGATCCCCGGCCTGCCCCGTGCCACTATCTCAGTCTGCCCCTCGTATGTCTCTGCAGCTCTTCTTAAACCCTCATTCCTTCTATAACCCTTCACTGTCTGCATTCCCAAAGGTTCCTTCCTCTGTCCGTTACCTCTGTTCACCTTAGAAACAGCATTTGAAGCTCCCAACTTCCACAACTACATACCTGCCACAGAGGCCCAGTCTACACACCCAGCTCAGCACTTCCTCTGAATGTTTTCAGTCATTTTTATTTATTGCCATTTCCACAGTCAGCACTCTAAAGGTTGATGCAGCAGTCACCGTAGCAAACTATTGAATTCGAGGATAACAATGAAACATTTCTTTAAAAAGAAAAAAAGATTCCCCTGAGGAGGGACATATGGAGTAAAAAAGTATTATGGAAAATGAAAATAAATGCCTTAAGATCGTTAGAAGTTATCTTCAATTTCATTTGTATTCCTCAACACTGTCCATATATTTAGACAAATTGTCAGATTCGGGAATATAGTGAAATTTCAAATGCAAAATCCAAACTGCTACAGATCTGCTGTATAATTTTTAAAAGTTTAATAAATCTGTAAAGAGGAATGGAAGTCACTTTCTCACGGCACTAAACAGCTTTAACAGAGTTGCCTTAGTAACTCAGAGCAATTTATATGTTCGAGGAAGAACTTTTAAAATTAATTCAAGAATGGGCTGGAAAGGAACAGTAATTAACAAATATATTGTAAAATATATCTAATGGAAAGGAGACATGTCACGGTAACTGGGTTTGAAAAAGAGATTACTGGCCAGGAATGTGGCTCAGGGGCACCTCACCTGCCTGGAGAGGGCAAGGTCCTGAATTCGATCCCAGGTACCACAAAAAAAACCAGATTAGTAAATAGTGTATTTAGTACAACTCTAACTAAGAAAATAATTAGTAGCTGTACATGTGGGGGAAAAGAGAGCTAGTCTGGGCCATGTTTGCACGCTGCTCTCCTCCCCGGGAGGGCACGTGGTAGGCTCTGCTGCAGCGGACTGAGCCGCGCCCTCACTCCCTTCTGCAAGCTCCCTAAAGCTTCGGAATGTTCTCAACCGACACAGTCCTCAAAGTGCATTTTTAAATCGAAGGCGTGAAAAATGTAAGAAAGAAAAATAATTCTAACATAACATTCAGTAAACATTCCAGTACATTAAGACTGGATCACGAGTGAAACAGGAAGAAAAGGGCTAAAGGTGTAGGGAAAGTGGGAAGGGTGGGGGAAAGGTAATAAAGGAGAGGAAAAAAATATGAGAAACTGAAAACATGGAAATAAAGTGTTTGTAAATGGGGAGGGGAGGAGGGGGTGAAGGGAGGGCAGGGACAAGGGAAAGAATGAGAATCAAGACCTGTCATGTAAAGGTACAGGATCCCAATAATGAATGTAACTGCACTGTATAAATGGATTGTTCCAATAAACTCAATAAAAAGAAAAAGAAAACGACTGGATCAAGAAGGCTGTGCCTACGGAAACACTGGGGGACACATGAAACGTCTAACTTACAATTATGACCACAGTTTCCCTTTCCTCCATCTTCTCTAACGTTTGGCATTGTGGTCCTATTATTTTATGATAATAATCATTTCAAATGCTTAAAAATAAAAAAAGACTCGAACGAAAGCGGGGTCCGGACCGCTGACTGCACTCTGCCCCCCAGCGGCCCCTCCATGGCTGCAACCACCCAGGACCAGGACCTCCCAGCTCCAGCCGGGAAGCACCTTGGGCGTGGCCACAGCTTTCCCCGGGGGTGGGGTGCTCCCCCAGGGCTCCCTCCTCACCTGCTCACATCGGGTCCTCTGCCCTGTCTGGGTGCCCGCTTGGGATCATAAGATGAAAAGTGAAAGTTGCTTGTTGCCATATCTGAGTGAGAAGATCTGTCAATTAAAAAAGCAAAGTGAGGGTTTTGTCTCTTGTTCTGCAGTACTAGGATCTGAATCCTTCATACTGAGCAACCCAAGACTTTTTTTGGAGACAGGGTTTCTCACAAGGTTGCCCAGGCGGGCCTCAAAGTTGGAATCCTCCTGCCTCACCCTCCCGAATATAGGATTACATGTATGTGTCACAGTGCCTGGCTACTTGGTCCTGTGAGGAAAGTCTGCATAAATACAGGTACCCTGTAAAGCAGACCTCACCTTTCTTTCCTTCACTTTTTTTGTACATCTCAAGTTCATCTCTTATCAATTTTGAAAATCAAGAAACACAAATATGTACTGAATATTCCTCAAGTATATCCAGTAAAATATTTATTTTTCTTTGTATTCTTACAAACTATAAACTGAAATCTCCCTACCGCTTCCCATCCAAACAATGTAACTTGTAGTATCCTTCTAGATTTTTCCCGAGTAAACCTATACATCTTTTACTGAAACTTTATGGAAGATATTTATATTTTATTAAAATGGACAATTATATACTGCAACTGTCCTAAATCTTTTCTTCTCAAAACACAGCAGCACGATAACCTGCTGCACAGAAATGCCACAGTGTGTCGCCTCCCCTCGCCCCAGGCAGGTCGGCAGCACTCACAGGCTCACCACTAGGCCCTGCCGTGATAAGCCCTGGGACCTACTTGCCTAATTACTTCCCAGACAGAATTCCCTTAAGGAACAGCATGTAATATATACAATATTTTCTTTTTAATAAGCAGCTAAATTTCCCATTTTATATACCTCGCAGACAACAAAAGGAACATAGAGAAGGCATAGGCCAATCTGGATTGCAGAATCTCAGGCCACTTTGACCTAGAAACCTACAAACACACCAACAGGGCAGGTTCTCCCTGGAGGAAACTTCCTAGAAAGAGTTAAGAGTAAGCCTACCCTGAGCCACACGTGGTGAAGCACGCCTCCGATCCCAGCACTCAGGAGGCTGAGGCAGGAGGATCACCAGGAGTTCAAGGCCAGCCTGAACTATGTAGGGAGACCCTGTCTCAAAAGACCAAAGAATACAAGGCCAGTCTCCTTCAGCTTCCCTTCACTTTACAGTACACAACCCATAAAGAGGGTGACGACGACCCGTCCCTTTGGGGAAGCTTTTTGCTACAATGCACTCAGTTAAATGGCTTGATGATATCCTATTGTTTGGATTTCCAGTGCCCTAGATACATCTTATTTTAGATGTATCAAGTTCCTTATTTTCTATTTGTCAGAGGGAAACGGGTTCTTCCTACAACGTGGGGCAGTAGCATTAAACGAAGCACACAAAATGGGAAATGCAGCTCTGAGGGCTTCTTTTCCAACACAAAAATTTCTTCCTCGGAACACAGGGAACATCACATAAACACGCTGCTGAGCAGTGACTGCACCGTTTATAAGCAGGGCTGAAAGGCTGTCTGTTGCCTTCTGCACCGTCCCAGCCCACCCGTTCTCACAGCCTTATCTGTGAGGGCTAGAAACAGGCTCTGAAATGTACTGTCGAAACGACCCCCTTCTCAAAACAGAAATGTCCCCAGTGGTTACGATTTGAATTTAATCAAAATTATCCTTTCACACATTTCTGACTGTGAGGGCATCCTGGGATCACACCTTTCCCACAATGACCTGACAGGCCACACAGCTAGAACACAGAACACGACGAAGTCTGCAGTGCCAGGTAAACGGGTGGCAAGGCGTTAAAATGAACCGGGACCCACACGGCGAGCCAGGGTGCAGCACGCGGGCTCCCACATAAGAAACCCGAACCGACTCAAGGTCAGCTATGCTCAGGACGCTTGCGTCAAACCAAGCAGGACGCGCCAAGTAACCGCTAACCAGACTGCCCCAAGCAGGAAATGCCAGATACCTCTCGGAAGGGACTTGCTACCTTAGCCACGCAAGCGTCTTCTTTGTCTGCTTCTGTGGACACTGGACATTTCTGCACTGAGTGGGTGAGGAGCCCTCAGGGTCTGCGGTATAATTCATGAATTATGAATGCTCAAATAAACTCATTAAAAATGTAATGCACCTTATGTGTGTCTGTGTGTGGAGAGCAAGAGAGCCAGCGAGAGGCAGGCAGGCAGACACTAGGGACTTCACAATGAGCTACCACCCAACACTTCTTATTTCTAATCTCAAGACAGGGCCTCACTAACCCACTACACTGCCTTGGCCTCCAGAAGGCAGGGATCACAGCAGTGTACCATCACACCCTGCTCTAAATTTACCTTCTAAAAAAGTCTACAATTACTGTGTCTTGACCTCCCACAATAAACTTGAATTTGGCAGAATGTAATGACTAACAAAGTACAGTGGACCCTCAAGTTACGACCAGCATGACATATGAACCACCTGGGTTAATTCGGTTAAGGAAGATCCATCTGCCTCTTGCTGTCTATAGCATGGACCCAGGTAAACATCCAGGTCTCAGCTGTACTGACTTAGTTATAGCCAGCCCCTGGGAACTGATCTGATCAAGTTCTTAAATCAAGGGTCCACTGTGTTGTATTAGAGTTTATTCATCTTTTCTGAGGCATAAGTTTAAATTAGTTCCTTCTAGTCCTTTATGCTTTTATACACAGTGAAGTCCCAGAAAATCTATAATATTTTTAAAATTTACATTAGCATCGCAAAAAGTGTATCGTGCCACAAATTGCTTTTTACTATTCAACAGTATTATTATTTCCTACACTTAGTTATTTTTATTAAGGCAAATCCGGTACAATCTCTAACTTCTTTCACTAGCCAGCATGAAGGGTGTGTGTCCCAGCCTCCCCTCCCTAACCACCAAGGGACATTCCCTTGGTCTCTCACTGTCTACAAATCACTTTCCCTCTGGCCAGGGGCAAAACTTACCTCAGCCTCCCTCCACCCCCACCCGGAAGCGTCTCCACAGTCTACTTCCTCAGGCCAAAGTAATCAGCATCCACGGCCTTCCCAGGGCTCCGACCACTACCTGGGAACCTTGTAGCCCATTTCTCACAAAAGCCACCCAAGGGAAGTCAGAAAAGATGTGCAGCTGTGGGCCCAGCTGTCAGGAGTTTTCCTCAGCTGTGTGGCCTTCACCACACATATCCTTTTCATCCTTGCAACTCTTCAAAAAGTGTTCATCAAACCAACCACGTGCCAGTACTGTCCTTGAAGACACACTAGGACGTGAGGATGATAAAGGGGCAACTTCCACGGCCAGGGCAAGACTGTCACAGGCTCCACTTCAGCAAGCGCTCACAGTATTCTTAGGTGTGCACCTAATGCACTGATTTAAACTACTGTCAGGTACGTATTCTGGTATTTCAGCAAGAACCTGTCTTCTCAGGGAGAGAGAGGGAGAGAGTAAGAGAGACACACGGTGGGAGTCGTTTACGGTGTGAGCTAAATTTAATTCTACCCCATATTTAGGTAATTAAATTATCCAACTACTTGTTAGCGTGGCAACGAGAGAAGACACCTTGTCCTCACAAGGTCATCTTGGAGCATCCTGGTGGTCTGACAGGTTAGGAATTTCGCTCTGTAGGGAATTTACCTTTGACTTGCCATTTTCTACTAAGATCTACACAATATAAAATTATGTCAATCTACAGATATGTTTGGTCTGGTAAATATACAAGTAAATTCTTCCTGAAAGCGTTACAACTTTACTCCTTTCAGGAGATGACAGTTTTGTATAGAACAAATCTCTTTTTTAAGACAGTCTTGCTGTGTAGCCCAGCCTGGCCTGGAACTCAGGATCCCCCTGCCTCCACCCGGCAAATGCTGCGGATTACAGGTGTGCCCACCACACCCGGCTTGTGTGTAACAAACTTATTCCAAATTTTGTCTTCAGTTCCTCAAATGCTCTTTGAGCCAGCTTTGCATCCTATGATCTCACTGATAATGACATCTCTGACACGTGTGGATTTTGTAATTTCACTTCTTTCCCCTGCTGCGTTCTACCACTATCTCCACCACGGCTGTCTCCGCGCCAGCCCCCTCTGCCCCTGTACCAGCCTCACAGTTTGCACTACCATGGCTTCCCAGTAACTGGAAAGCAGTTCCGTTAAGTCTTATTAAATAAGTCTGTTCTAGGGAGAGAGATTGATATTGTGCCTCCGTTTCTACTGAATTTTGGAATTAATAATTACAAAGCTATGAGAGAAGCGATAGGATCTGACTGGGACTTCGTTACATTCTTAAGGAAACCCGTCGCTTGGACAGTTGAGTCACATAAGGAGTTGGTAGAAGCTTCAGGGGGTGGGGCCTAGTGGAGGTTTTCAGTGGGGGCCCCTTCACCCCGAATTCTCAGAGGATTGCTGTCAGGAAAGGAGCTGGCCTGGCCACCTATCTGCCTGTCCGTCTGCCCGTCTGGCCACCCGTCTGCCCATTTCGCTCCTGTTCAGGATGGGACTGCTGGACGCCACACAGCTCCCAACAAGACGTGCTGCTCCTCTGCTACCTTCACTGGGCCCAAACCAATGGAGTCACCCGATCCTGGACCGTGAAAACTACAAAACTATGAGCTAGGTAAACTTACTGTTTTCCTTCTCTCTGTACACTGTTTCTGGGTTTTGTTGCCGTTCTTTTTTGTCTGTGTATTTCTGCAGTACAGTACTGGATACTGCCCCATTTGTTTGGCAGTGCTGGGGACTGAATCCAGGGCTTTCACACTGACACACAACCCCCTGCCACTTTTTTAGACCAGGTCTCACTAAGCCACTAAGGAACTGAGGCTAGGCTCAAACTTGTGTTCCTTCTGCCTCAGAGCTTTTTTTCTCTGTAAGTCAACTGCCTCAGGTATTTTTGCTGAAACAACACAAACCTAATACTCAATTCTTCCTTATTTCCTTCAATAAAGGCTCTTAAAGTATATGTACACTGCATGAATTATTTAATTAAAAGAGCCAAAGTACACCTTTATACTGCTCTGGGGTTTTTAATTTTTTTTTTCTTTTTATTGAGTTTATTGGTACATTCTAGGTATACAATACAGTTACATTCATTACTGGGATCCTGTACCTTCACATGACAGGTCTTGGTTCTCATTTTTTCCCCTTGTCTCTGTCCTCCCTTCACCCCATCCTCCCCTCCCAATTTACAAACACTTCATTTCCATTTCTTCATTTTCTCATATTTTCCCCTTATTCCCTTTCCCCTACCCTTCCCACTTTCCCTACACCTTTAGCCCCTTTCTTCCTATTTCACATTGTCAATTATCTCATTAGGATCTTATGTACTATTATAGTTTATTCACACCAGAAAAACGATTCAGTATTTACACATGTGTGGCTTATTTATTTCACTTAGCAGTATATCCTCAATATGCATCCATTTTCCTATGAGTGACTCTAATTTCTCATTCTTTATGGCTGAGTAATATTCTATTTTATGGCAAAACCACATCTTCTTTATCCAGCTTCCAACAGATGGGCAAATGGGCTGTTTCCAAGTTTTAGCTATTACAAACTGTGCCACTATAAACATTGGTATGTATATATCTCTGTGATATGATTCTTTTAATTCTTTTGGAAAGATACCCAGCAGAGGGATGGCTGGGTCAAATGGAACCTCCAGTCCCAGCTCTTTGAGGTATCTCCATATTGATTTCCATAGTGGTTGCACCAGTCTGCACTCCCACCAACAATGGAGAAGGGTTCCTTTCTCCCCACAACCCCGCCAACATTTGTTATTGGTTGATTTCTTGATAGCAGCCATTCTTTGGGGGGTGAGGTGCAAACTCAATGTTATTTTCATCTGCATCTCTCGGATGACCAGTGATGTGGAACATTTTTTCATATATTTACTTGGTGCTTTTACTTCTTTGTCTAAGAAATATCTGTTCATTAGATGCCCATTTTTCTTGATAGCAGCCATTCTTTGGGGGGTGAGGTGCAAACTCAATGTTATTTTCATCTGCATCTCTCGGATGACCAGTGATGTGGAACATTTTTTCATATATTTACTTGGTGCTTTTACTTCTTTGTCTAAGAAATATCTGTTCATTTCAGATGCCCATTTTTGAATCGGGTCTTTATATTTGGGGGAGCTGAATGTTTTGAGTTCTTTATATATTCTAGATAATAGTCCTTTGTCTGAGGAGCAGCTGGTTAAAAAGTTTTTCCCACATTGTAGGTTGTCTCTTAGTTCTGTTGATGGTTTCATTTGCAGTGCAGATGCTTTTTAATAAGATGAGATCCCAGTTGTTGATTCTTTCTGCTAGTTCCCGTGCTACTGAGGATTTGTTCATAAAGTCTTTTCCTATGCCAATGTCTTCCAGAGTTCTGCCTAACTTATCTTCCAGCAAGTTTAGTGTTTCTGTTTTAATATTTAGATCTTTAATCCACTTGGATTTTAATTTAATGCATGGTGAGATATAAAGGTCTAGTTTTCATCTTTGGCAGGTTGAGAACCAGTTTTTCCACACCATTTATTAAAGAGACTGTCTTTCCTCCAGTGGGGATGGTCAGCACCTTTGTCAAAGATGCAGTAGCTGAGTACATCTGGAGTTGTTTTTGTGTCTTCAAATCTATTCCACTGATCCTCAGGTCTGTTTCTTTGCCAGTACCATGCTGTTTTTATCGCAGTGGCTTTGTAGTATAGTTGCAGATTGGGAATTGTTATACCCGCTGCCATGTGTCTATTGCCTAGGATGGCTTTTGCTATTCTAGGTCTCTTATGGTTGCAAATGAATTTTTGGATTCTTCTTTCTAGTTCTGTGAAGTATAGTGTTGGAATTTCAATTGGCATTGCATTGAATCTGTGTAGCAGTTTTGGTAGTGTTGATTTTTCCTACCCAGGAGCAGGGGATATCTTCCCATTTTCTTATATCCTCTTCGATCTCTTTCTTCAGAGTGCTGTAGTTTTCAGTGTAGAGGTCTTTTGATCCTTTTGTTAGATTGATTCCTAGGTACTTCATTTTTTGGGGTGCTATTGTGAAAGGAAATGTTTCCCTAATTTCTCTCTCAGTGAGTCTGTTATTTTTTTGTTTTGTTTTGTAGTTTTCCTTTAGCTTTGGTTTCGGCTTTTTGAGACAGGATCTCGCTATGTTGTTCAAGTGGCCCTCGAGCTCACTATGTGGCCCCCAACTCACGGTGACCCTCCTGCCTTGGCCTGGAGTTGCAGGTGTGCAGCACCACACCCAGCTAGCTCCAGTTTTAGACTCTGTACCACCAACATAAGTTTGTTTATTAGAAAATACAGCTAAATAAAGTACTGGTTTGAATACAGAAGTTATACTTACATGTTGGTAGAAATGTATTTTTAACTAATGAAAAAATTTTGTTATTTGGTTGAAAGAGGCTAAAGAAAACCACATACCATATTTCAATTACAACTATTAGTGCAATGGAAAATATACCCTTATTTTGCCCAGTTACATTGCTCTAACTTTTAAATGACTTTATTGAGATATTTAAAGCACACAGTAATTTTTAATGTATCCACAGAGGTAGGCAACTGTCACCACAATGTAATTATAACACATTCTGCCCACCAAACGTGTCCATCCATTAGCAGTGACTGACTCGCCATTTTCCTATGACCTCTAGTTCTACTTTCTGTATTAACAGATTTGTTTTTTCTGGACATTTCATGTCAGTGGAATCATACAATATGTGGTCTTCTGTGTTCGGTTTTGACTTAATGTTTTCAAGATTCATTCATGTTATATAGCATGTTACAATACTTCATCCTTTTTTGCTAGATAATAATACTCCATTGTTTAGCTCGCCACGTAGTGTTTATCATTTCATTTGATTGTATATGGATTGTTTCTAATTTTGGACACTATGAATAATGTTACCATTAACATGCAGGTGGCATGTTCTCATCTGAGCACAGAACTGCTAGATCAGAAGGTCCTCTACACTTGACAATCTGGAGAACTGCCAGACTGTGTTCCAAAGGGGTTGGGGATTTTATATTCCCACCAATAATGCATGCGTTCCAATTTCTTCACACCTTGGTGAATCTGTAATATCTGTGAATATCTGTTCATTTTAGTGGGTATGGTGGTATCTCATTGTGGTTTTGAGTTCTGTCTGTCTCATCACTAGTAATAGAACCTTTTTAGGCACTTACTAGCTATTTGTTTATCTTAAGAAATGACTATTCAAATTTTTCCCATTTTAATTGATCATCTGTCTTATTTCCCTGTCCTAATCTTTAATCACTAGGTAAAACTATTTTCAAATAAAAAGTTCATAGCTATCTTTGTTTATACTTTTTCTTTTAATCAAATCAAAATCAGAATGAAAGGACATTAGAAAAGAAAAATATTTAGAGTTTTTTTTTTTTTTTAAGTTTTAACAATTTAGGGGTTGGGGATTTAGCTCAGTGGTTCTGCCACCTGCTTCACAAGCACAAGGACCCAAGTCTTATCCCCCATACCAAAAACAAATAAATAAAAATAAAGTTTTAACAGTTTTTAAAAAATCAAAATCAGAACAAATTCAAATTTCATCCCTCCTCCCCCCGAAAAAAAACCCCAACACAAAGTGCTACATTTCTGTACAATATTAAATGTGAGCCCATTTTAAAAAGAAAAAAATGAAATAAAGTTTCAAAAATTAATAAATATACACTTAATGTTTTAGAATATTTTCACGATTAAGCCTTGGGGGAAAGACTTGGGTACAGACAGCCCAACTGACTGGCTCAGGATGCACCATTTCCACATCTCCAAACCCGCCATCCGAACAGTGTCCTCTGCAGCAGGGCGTAGCGGACTGGGACATCCTACACATCCCACTTCACATTCCTGGTCACAGGGTCACCTTGGCTTACGAAAGAAACTACTCAGCAGCCCAGTTCTGGAAGCGCCAGGCAGGAGGAGGAGCAACAGCAGCCAGACTCCAGCAGACCGCCCCAAGTACTCCGTCACTGTCAAGCTAGCCTCACCTTGCCTGGCCTGTCACCAGTGCTATCAAAATGAAAAGAATGGGGGCTGGGGATTTAGCTCAGTGTTTCCAGTGCCTGCTTCTCAAGTGCAAGGACCCGAGTTCAATCCCCAGTACCAGAAAAAAAACCCACTTCCCAGCAAAATGAAAAGAATGTAATTCCAACTTTCTCTCCCCACTCTGACCCTGAGCCTTTCCACAGAGTAACTAAAAAGCTGAGATGCCAAATAATGGTAAGAACATAACCATTCTATTAAATGAGAAACCTGTGAGTCGCCTAACTAGATAACGTTCCCCTGCATAATCTATACACAGAGTTACACAAAGACTTCCTTGATAAAACTATAAACCTTAATATTACCTCCACTGCTAAGGGTTCTTTGTACTTGTCTACCTTTTCTCAAATGTTCAGAATGATCATGCGCTGTATGTATACTGTAAGTATGTATACTGAGCAATGTAAGTTCAAACCCTGAAAAGAATATTCAAACTTTAACATAAGGAAACACCCTCTGATCGTCCCTTTTACATCACATAGTTCAAACTCGTTCTCCTAAAAAACATACAAGAATAATGCAATTTTTTAGTCCTTTGCATATGAAGTCAGAATGCATCACTAACCAATTTTTCCTTTTTTTTTTTTTTGAGTATGTATTGTTTTACTGAGAAAAAAATCACTCATAAATTAATATACAAAAATGTACCAAGGGGAGTAAATAATGTAATGACAAAGGACAATTTTTTGTGAAGTGCTTTTAAAACACCTTCAGGTTTCAGTGCAAAAGTGTAACCGGCACCTCTTAAAACCTAACAGCAAGGTCAAAGGCGCAGAACAGGAATAAAGCCAGCTCGGTCCAATGCCACTGCGGAAGGAGGGCGGTGTGGGCTCCGGCTCAGCCGGGATGCCACAGGGAGGGGCTCTGGCCCAGCATTTCTGCAACTATCACCTCCCCAACCAGCAGGAAGGGGAGCCCTCCCTGCACACAGCAAAGACGAGGCTGACTGAGGGATCATCTGTCAGTACCATAGAATTTCGGTGGCAAAATATGTCCAAGCCCAGTGCTATTTTAGTATTTCAAACTTTTCCTACTTTGAAAGTCATTTTTTTAATGTTGTAGGTTTTTCTAATTATACTTTTCCTATCTTCTACATTCATAACATGCTTCCATGCTATCTTAAGTTTTCTAGGGTAGTGATGGTGGTTGTTGTTTTGAGACAAGGTCTCGCTGTGTAGTTCAAGCTGTCCTTGAACTCACTAGGTAGTCCAGGCTGGCCTCAAATTCATGGCAATTCTCCTGCCTCAGCCTCTCAAGTGCTGGAATTACAAGTGTATACCACTGCACCCAGCCTATTTTAAATTTTATACTGAAATAGTTCTATTGTTATAGTCCTGAATTGTTTTCAAATTTATTACTTTATCATCTCAATCTGGTTGTTAATATATCTATCTACCTTTGCTGAAAACCCTGATTTGATACACCTTATTGGAGATATTGCTCAAATTATAAGGAGCTAAGTGGTGGCAATCAGAATGCACCATTTCAAGTTCTCTGAAATGAGCCTCACTTCTTGCCTTTGGAGAGGAGAAAAATGCAGTACATGAAGCCAGCGTAAATGTCAGTCATCTGTCAGCATCTGCACAGCCCTGTATGAAGAAGGGGAGAGACCGGTCCATTCGACAGTCGCTCCTGACCCATGGGGTACTCCAAGGCCCCCTGCCAGTGCCTACAACCACAGAGCGCTGACCCCATAGATGTGCACTGTGTGCTCCCTACACACATGCAATTAAGCTTCATTTATAAATCAGGTACAGTAAGACACATAGTATGTATTCCCTATACACTCCTACAGTAAAGTTTAATATCCGCTAGGCACCGTAACAGATCAACAATAACTAATAAGGAAATAAAACAATTATAGCTTGGCATGGTGGCCTATCCCTATAATCCCAGCACTCTGGGAGGCAGAGATAGGAATATTCCAAGTTCAAGCTCAGCCTGAGTAACTGAGCGACTTATCAAGACCCTTTCTCAAAATAAAAATCAGCTATGGACATAGCTATGTGCAAAGGCCCTAAGTTCAATCCTCAGTACTAGAAAAAAATTTTTAACAATATACTATAATGAAAGTTATATAAATGTGCACTCTCTCAATCTCCTTTCCTCTAAAACATCTTAGTTTCTCACTGGACTACAGTATTTTCAGACCACTGAAAACATGGGAAGTGAAACCACAGATAAGCAAGGATTACTACAGGTGGACTCATAACTATTTAAACAGCTTTGCCAAAAGAAACTGCCCTTTACCTGCTCCTGTTTCATATTATTATTAGAAACTGGGATTAAAATAGAGAAAACAAGGAAAAACACTCTGGAGAAAACAGTGAGGCTGGGGAAGACAGCAGGTAACAGACCCATGGATCAATGGACCACAATCTAAAGAGATAACGCTGTACATGGATGATGTTTAGTAAACTAAAATTTAATTTTCACCGATAAATATTTGAGGACCTCCATATTCCAAAGACCATATCAGGTTTTAAGATATACACAATCATCCAGTCACTGCTCTCAAAGATAATACCTGAGAATAAATTATGAATTCCTCAATTAGGATCAAAAGCTAGGCTGAACAAAAGCAGGAAAAAGAAGTGTAAGTTAAATAATGAGAGTGAAGCTGTGAATCATTTAAAAGAACTGATTAACACAACAGAACCTTCAGGAGGATGCAGTTTAAGCTTATTAATAGAAACAGTATCTCAAATTAGTCTGTCCTAATTTTCATTTAATTGGATCTTTTTTTCAATAATCATCTCTTGAGGTCAGGTTGAATGTTTTGCTTAGCAAATGTGAGGCCCTGTGTTCTATCCCTGGTACTGCAAAAAATAAAGTAAAAAACAAATTTTTTTTCATCAGGGTACAAACTTCTTGGGAGCAGGATCTCCTCACAGCTCCGCATGGCACCTTCCGAGGAAACCGTCTGTGACATGGGACTGACTGACGGACAGCGGCGGAATGAGGACTGTCCTCCTCTGGTGAGACGTCACACCTGGCCGACCTCGTGCGTGAACAGCAGGAGGAAACGCAGCTTCAGGCCAGCCCAGGGAGAGAAAACACTCAAATTCCACCCAACAGAAGAGTTAACGTGAAGAAGCGTGACTCGGAAAAGAAAGAAAAAAACAAAGAAAAAGAAACAGTATGAGCTCTCCCTTGTCCACTTAGAAAATCCAAATTCACCCTTCTAGGCCACCTTTTCTGCAGCCGCATCCTGTTCTCAAATGGCACACAAAAAAACACATACTAATATATATGGAGAAAATGATAAATGTGACAAAATATCAAAACTGGATTAAGAGAGTCTTGTACTTTTTCTGTATGTTTCCAATTTTCACAAAATGAGACTCTTCCAAATGCTAGCTGAGTGGCAGAGGGCGGAGACAGAGATCAATTGGGAGCAGGCACAGGATCTCAGGCATCTGAGGACCAGCTAACACCGAGGGGACACCACGCTCTCAGGGTCACAGGCGCACCACAGCCAGAGGGACCGAGGCCCAGAGCAAGGTCAGTGCCCGAACACAGCCGGGACTCACACAAAGCGGCTCTCAGACCAGAGCGGCACCCTACACTGCTGTTCCTGCCTGACATCATCTTGGAGAAAGCAGAGAACCTGAGAGGGAGACAGAGGTCTGATGCAGAGTGTAAATTTTACCTGACTGGCCATTTACTTTCCCTGGCCTCCCAAAACCTGAGTCACTCCAAAAGAAACTGAAATGAACAGGGCCCAGGATTCAGCTCAGTGGTACCGCCGCCTGCCTTGCAAGAGCAAGGTCCTGAGTTCAATCCCCAGGACTAAAAAAAAAAGAAAATGAAATTCAACAAATGTCATGATCTTTAATTGACAACTTAGTGTGCTGGGGTTTTGGTTTTGGTGTGGATCTGTGTATGTGTGTCCATTCTCAATGGTGACAGCCATTCAAGAGCAAAGTGAAAATAGCTGCAAAGAACTAAAGCTCATTTTCATGAAAAATATGAGCCAATTGAAGGTGGGGGGCCAGGGATTTAGCTTAGTGGCACCACGCCTGCCTCACAAGCTCAAGATCCTGCGTTCAATCACCGGTACCAAAAAAGAAAAAGAAAAAGAAACTCTCCCCAAAGACGCTGTCCTCCTCGCCCACAGTCACAGCCCCTCACCAACACAGAAGGGAACAGAGACCACACCACAGCCAGCATCTTGGGCAAAGCAAATCAGATTCCTTCCATTAGTTAAAACAAACAACAGCAAAATGTTGGATTGGTGACAGATGTATAAGGCTCCAGGTTTTGTTTTGATGTGTTCTCTTTGCTGATTTTTTTTTTTTTTAAATAAAAAGCAAATCCCTAGCTAGGGGAAGGCTTGCTCACTTTTCACAGAAACTTCCTACCTCATCTTGGCCTGCCTTTCCTTGACACAAGGCTGCAGCGTCTTAGAAGAAAGCATGCGAGGACACTCAGCAAGCTGGGTTCCCTCCCTGCAAGCAGTGTGAATTTGGACCATGCGCTCACCGCTGGGGGCCACAGTGTCCTCCTCTGCAAACGCAAAGGACAGGCAGCCCCTGGCCTGTCCCCTCACAGAGGTGTTATGCGGAAAACGTGCCCGTTTTACAAAGCCGCCTTCTAAGTTGAAACGTCACACAGAGGAGGGGCTGCAGGTGGGACTGATGTCACCAAAGAGAGAAGGGCGAGCCCAGCTTCCCCTGGAAGGATGACACTGCTGCCCTCAGCAGCTCTGCTGCGTGCTCTGCAGCAGTCAGGGCAGAGACTGCCAAGCGGCATGTGTCAGCTCCACCATGTTCCTCCAAGTGAGGACCCACAGCAAAGGCAGGTGCTCGGTGTGACACAAGTTGTCTTTTTTTTTTTGAGACACGGTCTCACTATGTAGTTGAGACTGACCTGGAACTCACTGTGTAGCCAGGCTGGTCTCCAACTCACAGCAATTCTCCTGCCTCAGCCTCCTGAATGCTGGGATTATAGGCATGGGACACCCCGCCCAGCCCACAAGTTGGCTTTTAAAACATTACATTCTAAAACAAAAAATAATTTTTTAAAATGACATAAACTGGGGCCGGGGGTTTAGCTCAGTGGTGCCACTGCCTGCCTCCCAAGCACAAGGTTCTGAGTTCGATCCCCAGCGCCCCCCTAAAAAAAGGCAAAAACAAGTTTTCCTTTCATCTGCCTCTTCTGTGAGGAGGACAAGAAATCAAAGCCACTGAAGTCATCATTGTGTCTCCGCTCGGGCTGCAGCTCGTCCCAGGATCACTGTCAGTCTTCTCTGTGGCCGTGATGAGCAGCTCATGAACTTCTTATGGCAGGAACTGCCTTCACCCAGGGATGCTCAGTGAGGGTCTGGTAAGTGAATGACATGTCTACTGATTCTGTCAGCACCCTGGTGCCACGGTCTTCCTGTGCGGCACTTTACATCACGTGGGCAGACCGTGGAACACACCTATGTGCATTATTCACACAGACCCCGTTCACTAACGAGCAGCCCTCAGTAAATTCAAGGGATTTCCCTACAAACATCTATCAATAGGAGAAACAATGGAACAGAATGAAAAGCACATACACACTCCAGTAAATAAACCCCAGAGCTTAATCTTCTTCAGCTTTTCGATGTGTGGCTATTTTCATAGTTGATGTAAGTATTTATTCAGCCTGTGGTATGAAGCAGGCACATAAAATGGTTTTGCTATACAGGGGTACTACTGCTTAAAAAAAAAAAAAAAAAAAAAAAACAGCAGCAAACCTAAGCTAACAGTAAGGAGGCATAATGACAAATACATGCTATTTGTTAGGTTCTGGTTTGCTGGGCACAGAAAGGATCAAATTCTGCCCCACCCATCAGCTAAGAAGATAACAACTAGAGCCCCAAACCGCAAGAGCAATTCAAACCTGGGGCTTCTGTTTTCTAAAATGCAGTCACCTACAATAACTTCAAATACGCCATTCTATAACCCCTAATCTAAAATGATCACCACAGAAACCCATTCATACCATACCCGAATGGTCACTAAAGACTTTCTACACCTGTGAACTGATGGAATATCAAAGCAAAAGTAAACCATGTGTGAAATTCCTGTCAAACTCACGTTCTGTATGGTCCTTCTCAGTTAGTTAAGCACCAAAGTCTCTCTGGCTAAGATGGCAGAATAGCACAACTGAGGATCTGCTCATCTGATTTAGTGCCCAGAGGCACCAGACATTTTGAGGAAGGCCTTGATGTTAGTTTGGTGAGATAGCTCTAATACACACAGCTCTATCCTGTCCAGCATGTCAACCTGTCTTGAGCTAGGCTAGAGCACCCCCAGGAACACTGCTTCGCCAGCTTTCATCATGATGGAGTCACCATCAGCACCCTGAGTGACCCTGGGCACAGGATGAAATCTTTGTGTCACTTGTTTTCTTCATCTGCAAATCCAGAGTGACAAGACAGTTGTTAAAAGATTTTTAAAAGAACAAAATACAGATTAAGCACAAGTACCTGACCTGGCACAAAAAACATCCGAAAAGGGATCTCATTCATTTCTTCACCTCTAAGTTGGAAAAACGATGACAGAATGTATGAACATAACCAAATCCCCTTCCTCTCCCACTAGACTTTGGTCTCCTCCAAACAGGGATCATTTCTTATTTACTAATCTAAACCCAGCACTTAGAGTGCCTATCACATGCTCGCTAAAATCATTAACTTATTCCTACCATCTCTTTCCAGCTCAAACTTTCAAAGGATCTGTGGCTTCAGACATGGCACAGACTCAGATGCCAGTGTTTGTATGTCCCGTGTATGGCCACAGAGTAGCTGTCCTATGACAGCTGAAAAAATTACAAAAAGTGTAATGAAATCTCCAGTGGTTTTTAAATCCCTCCCTTACCTGCTAAAAATATCCGCTCCATGAGACCAAATATATTTTGTTCAGCATTATTTCCTCAGAGGTGGGTAAGAGCTTTGTAACAAATGTAAACATTTGCTGAATGAATGAATAACTGAATGAACAGAAGCTCTTTGCAAGTGTGAGTTAGGCAGAATTTACTAATTTTAGCAGCCTTTTTAATTAAATTCAAAGTAGCTGCATTAAGGTATGAAAAAATGTTTAAAAATAAAAACAACAGATGTTTGATCCCTGGGTGGTAAAAAAAATTCTTTTTAAAAATGCTACATTTATTTTGTACTGCAGGAAAATAACCAAAATCTTGGCACCTAAAAAGCTCATTTAATATGTCAGCCTAATCCAAACATATTCTGTATCTGCAAAGATGACTGTTCCCATTTGGTGTTTAAAAGTATTTTGACTACTAACCTCTGAACATAGAGATTTTTTAAAGATCATTTTAATGTGGTTTTAAGATACAGGAATGAGAAGATCAGTTCACTAAAATAATGACTTTTAACAAAGACAAGAACAAACGAGGGTTACACTGGAATAAAAACTCAGCCTCTATCCTTACAAACTGTTCAAAATTCATTCACTTGTAATTCAGGAAGAATACAGCTGTGGCTGCCAATGAATTCCAAAGGCTAAATGCGGGACGCAATGACTAGATGTTTAGACTTTATGGTCTGCGTCACAAAAAACCAAAATAACAAAACTGTCACTAACTCCACTGCAGCAGTGGAAAAGGTGGTCATATGAAGGTCACTTTCGGGAAGCCAGAATTTCTCACAACCGGCTCCAGAGCCTGTACAGTCAGAGGGGAAGGTCCAGGGCCGGCACCACCAGCTATTCAGGAGGGCACGCAACTTCGCTCATCAGTAAGACTGTGGTCACCCTAACAAAACAAGGCACCACAAAGAAGCCAGCGACGACGCGACAGGAGATGAGTCAACTACAATACCAGCCATCCTCGCCTGCCATTGTTCTGCAGTCTCCAAGGACACCTCACAGCAGCAGGAAACCAGCATGGCACCCCAGAAAGACCAGACTCCGCACAGCACAGCAGCTTTCTCCAATGACAGCACTCAGCTGTGGAAAGTTAAAGGAGGGGAGGGGTGCGGGGAAACCCTGGCAAGCTGGACAAGCAGCTTTTCATGAAGACGACATCATCTAACAAAACCTGCGGGTGCCTCGTGACATTTAACTCTGGTTTAAAAATTTTACACAGCTTTCCTTGCATCCTCACAGATTTCAAGAGAAACTCGTAATCATGCCCCCGGGAACTGCCGAATAAATACCACATACTCACAGATTTACAGCGGCTGTAACTTGGGAGGAAAGAATACAGTTCCACTATGAAGATGTCTTTTCCTCTCTTAAATCAGGTATTTTAAAAATGCAACAAGAAGAGACACTCTTCAGTACGAGAGCCAACAGAAAGATTCCATTTGTTTTATTCCCGAGCCTACAATGAGACTCTCAATTATCAGGTACAAGCACGGAAGCTGCCGGGGCTTCTTTGCAGAGCGGAATTTAAGACCTGTCAGCTAAAGCGCAGCCCCGTGCTCGGCTCCAGATCTGCGATGCTTCCGCGGGAAGGGAGGGAGCGAGGGAGGGACCGAGGGAGGGTTGCCAAAGCCCTGAGACTCCTGCGGCCCTGCTGCAGCTCACTTCTAATCCTCACTGCTCCGTTACCCTTCAGAAACAGGCAAGAAAAACACACACGGTCTGGATTTATAGAAACAGGACCTTCGAAGGATTTTTCACCTCATCTAGGGACCGATCTCTCGTCTAAAAGGGGGCAATGAAGGGAAAAAATAAATTCCTTTTTTGTTTTACGGAAAATGTGAGAACAAGGTGTGATTCCCAGGTTAGACTCAGATTTTTATAGACTCACAGACTTTTTCTTTAAAACATTAGGGAAGGGCTGGGGATTTAGCTCAGTGGTTCCGTCGCCTGCCTTGCAAGTGCAAGGATCCCGGTACCAACAAACAAACAAAAAAAAAACCATTAGGGAAAATCAATTTTTTTCCGTTTCTGGTCTAACAGGTTAAGTCCACAGACATTAAATTACTGAAGTGAATTAAAAACACATATGACACAACAGTCATACCACTGCAGTGGGAAATGGCACTTTTGAATTAATATTTCAGAAATATTATTTGAAGTGGTTTTGACGAAACTCAAAAGAAAAATAAGTCTTAGAGATGCTCAGAAAACCTAACAGCATGATTGTTAAGTTCAGCTACATTTTTCTGCTTTGAATAGCTAAAAGAGCTCCTGGCCAATGAGATTCAGTGACTTGGCAATTAACCTGTTTTACTAAGGGCTCTTGTACAAGAAGTGAAACATTTTCCTTATGGGGCTCACTACCTAGAGAATGGGGAAAAATCCTGGATGAAATCTCAGATCAGAAGAATGTAGGTTCTTAGGTAAAAGTTAAAGAAATCTAAAAAGAGTATGGGCTTTAGCGATAATGTAGTGACACTGCTTTAACTCTAACAAGTACAGCATACTAATTAAAATGTTAATAATAGGGGAACTCTGTACTAATTTTTCGGTAATTCTAAAACTGTTCTTTAAAAAAATAAAACTAGGACCAGGGATTTGGCTCAGTGATTCTGCTGCCTGCCTCACAAGCACAAGGACCCGAGTTCGATACCTGATATCAATCAATCAATCAATCAAACTGTATGCACCAGGTATGCTGACACATGCCTGTAGTCCCAGCAGTCAGGATTACAGGTATGTGCAGGAGAATCTAGCTTGTTTTTTTTCCATTTTCTGTTTATGTTGCTTTGGCAATTTTTACATCAAAATGCTTTCTTTCTTGGTTTGTGTTGCTGCTGTTATTAACCTCCTTTCCTGTATGTTCAAGCATGTTCTCAGTTCTCTTTATTTAAATGGGCTCATAAAGGTTTTCTCATAATTACCCTTCCTTTTTCCAGTTGGTGTCATGCTTAAGACACAGCAGCCTAAATGAAGAATACAGAATTATTTGCCCTAATATGCCCTTAATAAACAACAAAAAAAATTCTACTTTCTGTACTTCGGTATTAAAAACTAGCCATCCCCAAACCTGTGAGCCTCGGTCTCCACCTCAGCACAGTGTCACACGCAGACCTAGGTGAAGAACAGTGTGGAGGGAGCCCAGAGACCTTCTTCAATCCGCCCCTAACCAGCTGTCAGGGTTTAGCTCCAGGGTGACCGGACCATGGGAGCATTACTAGGAGTGAGATGCGCGTGCTGTGAGGAGGAGGGGCCTGGTCTGAGGAGCTGGACCACCGCCAGGGTGACCTGCAAAGGCACCTCCCTCCCGGCCACCCTGACAGGTGCAGCTTTCCTCCGCCAGGCCTCTGCCACACGTTCCTGCTCTGCAACCGGCAGACCACTGACTAAACCGTGAGCCAAAATAAACTCCTCCTCCCTTAAATTGTAGGTGTCCAGTGCTTCGTCCTAGCAACAAGAAAGTGACTGAGACACTAGCTCAACACCAATGTTAAGCCTAGAGTGTCTCACAAATCCATAAAGCTAAAAAAACATGGCAAAACAGGCATGCTGTCCTCCTCCCTGGTTTGATGGAGCAGGTCTCAGAAATGAGCATAAATAACATTTGCTTTCATTTGTTAAATTTAGAAAATATACATTTTTAAATTTTTAAAGGTATTTTATATTATAGTTAGTCATTGTAAAGTTACATGAAAATAACTATATCGTCAGGGTGGTGGTGCACACCTATAATCCCAGCACTCGGGAGGCTGAGGTGGGAGGGTTGCTGGGAGTTCAAGGCCAGCTTGAACTGCAGGACAAGACCCTGTCTCAAAAAACCAAAAACAAACAAAAAAAACTATATCAAAGTGTGTTGCACCTTAAGAGGAAAGATTTTACAAAGTAATGCTTCTTAATGCAACACTGCACGATAGCTGGTGTACGTATGTGTAATATTACATTTGTTTTGCACTTTGCAGCCTTACAAAATGCTTTCCAAAAATCACTTCACAGGTTAGACACATGTTACAAAATAAATTATTTATATGCAATGTATGAAAAAGCAACTCACAAAAAACAGAAAAAAAATCCTTACACTATTTTAGTGACTGAGTTTTACTGAAAGTACAGGATCCATCTGTGTATCTAAACAATATATTGTATTGATCTAATAAGAATGCTCTTTTAGACATGTATGCTTTAAACAGCCAATCATGGAATTAATTTTCTTATAGTGATTATACAAAATTATTTTAATCAAAGCAAATACACATCGCACATAGTATTTCTTTTAAATTGAGGCTAAAATTTATAAGTGGCAAAGAATCCTTTAAAGTCAGTGTGGTGGATTAACTAATGGTCAACTTGAACTGTCCAGCTGAACTGAGTCAGTGTGGCTCTGGGCATGGAAGACCACCTAAGGGTTGCTGCTGGAGGGGAACATGGGGGCTGCTGATTCTCTTTGGGAGGCTTGACACGGCTGGTTTCCTGATATGGATTTGGTCGTTGTCATAAGAGGAGCTCGGGTCCTCACTGTCACAAGGAATGACTGAGGTTCTGTCAGGGGAGTCCTTATCTTCAGGCTTGAGCATCGCTTTCTCGCTCCAGTGCAGATCCCTCAGCCTGGTGGCACAGACCCTTCATCCCAACAGCGCAGGCTTTCCCGATTCCTCCCCTGGCCCTCAGGCCTTCCCAAGGCAGATACTCGATGTGGACAAGCAGGACACAGTGCCGTGGGCTCCGGGCCTCCAGCTGGATTCACGGAGGACACTGCCTTGGGCTCCTGGCCTTCAGCGGGACTGTGCTGTGGGATCCAGGCCCTCGGCTGGATGCTTTGGGTCTCTAGTGTGTGAACAGACCTCCTTCCTCTACACCTCCACGTTTGACTGCTTGGGTGAATATTATATAATAACCCCATAAATTATGTGTTCCGTATTAAATCTATTCCCCTGGAAACCTTGACTACAACAGTGAGATTTGCAATGCAAAATTGTTTGAACACATACTTTACCTGCACACAAAGTCCAGTTACCCCTGCAGAAAACCTTCTTAAAGGCCAAAATAAACAGAAACCAAAAGCTTACAACTTCACTGCCTACAGGGAAGACCAAAATTATGACCACAACTCTCTGAACAGGGTGACTCATTAGAGCTACGAAGAGCTGGAACATTTGTAGCTCTAGCTGTACATTCTGCTAATAGTTAATAAAAATAGGCCCATTACTGACTTGAATATTTCCATTCTGGACAATCAAAATAAATAATATATAAATCCCAAATATCTCTTCAGTTTTAAGGAACTGCAGAGTCCTTCCAATTCGTGAGCAGCTATGAAATCTTCAGAGCATTTATTAAACATACCCAACACATGACACTGAATCATATATTACACGGAAATGTACCTAAACCAAGCGCCGCTATTCCTTTGAGGAGTACTGTGCATGTACTACAGACATACTGAGAGTCAAAAAGGGGAGGGAGGAAAAACTGAGAAAGTCTAAAAATGGATCAATTTTGAAGACATTAGTGGGAAGTTTGGCACATTGCAAAAGTTAAAACCCTAAGACCTATCTGTTTTGGGTTGTTTCATTCATCATTTAAAGTTGCTTTTATCAAGAGGTAGCTGGATGGAAGGGAGTGATGGAAGTGGGGTGGGAGGCACAGAAAAGAGGCAGGACGTTACCGTGGGCACTCAGCTCTCTGTGTCACCTGAGACCGACAGCTCACTTGCACGGCCTTCAGACGAAAACTGCTGCGGCTGAGAAATGGCCGGACACTCGCAATCTTGAGTGACGTTTACTTACCCAAACGACTGGACATCACTAAGTTATGCATGTGTGTGAAGTGACCACAGCACAAATCACTTTTTAACAAAGACACACTCACTTCCCAAAGACCTGTCTCACTAACCTTGTGAACATCACGAACATCACGACCGTCACCGTGCACCACGTGGGCAGGTGCTCATCTTTAGCAATCCGCTGCAGAGCCTCGCATTCTGCTTGACTACTTCCTGAACAGTCCAAGCTGAACAGCTGGGCCCTTTAAAATTCCTGCACTGACACCCAACTCCCAAGGTGCTGTGTAAGCCAAGAGGCTGGGCTGTGGGAGGTGAGGAGGCACCTCAGGAAGAGGCTGAGACAGACCAGACCGAGA
This sequence comes from Fukomys damarensis, assembly GCF_012274545.1. Taxonomy (NCBI): domain Eukaryota; kingdom Metazoa; phylum Chordata; class Mammalia; order Rodentia; family Bathyergidae; genus Fukomys; species Fukomys damarensis. Next base: position 4,827,263 of record NW_022900943.1, on the reverse strand, counting down.
GGAGCAGCAGCTCTCTGGTTCCTTGGTTTTGGACTTCCGGGTCCCCGAGAAGGTGACAGATCTGTTGTTTATAGACTTCCCAGGAATTCGGTTATAGCAGCCCAAACAGACTGACAGTTAATTAATTTAACTAATTCGTTAACTTAACGATACACATTGAGCACCTACTGTGCACCGAACCTGGTGCTTTGAGGCACGCTGCGTGCACCGTGATGGGCAAAGTAGACCAAGTTCATCCGGACGAACTCCGAGCAAAAAACACTAACAATTAACTACAGCCTCGAAGCAGAGTGGGACAAACAAACAGGGTCCCAAGACAGGGAACCGGAAGCGGGAGAGGTCAAGTATTAAGGAGGGAAGAAACAGCAGCTCCAGCGCAGGCAGCAGGAAGAAGGTCCGGCAGGGGCAGAGGACGGGCGGGAGACCTGCAGCGCAGGACCGGAGCAGCAAGCACGGGTCAGTGGGAAGCTGGAGGCCTGGGAGCTGGGCGAGCTGCCCACACCCCACACCCCACACCGGGGGACACGATCGCCCAGCTCCAGTCTGCAGAGATGAGGGCGCGGGCTTCATCCCCCAGAATGCAAACCGGGCCCCGGTGTTAAACGGGGACACCGTCCTCCTCTCTCCAAGGATCACTTTGTCCTACTTCAAATGCACTGTTAGGGAATAAATTATGAGAACAGCCCAAAACCCACCACCTTATGAACAAGATGCGTTGTGTCCATACAAATAATTATTCAGCCACACAAAGAAATGAAGTAGTGGTACACACTGCCGCATGGATGGGCCTCCAAAGCCAGGTAAGGAGCGACCCCGGGTGACTGCACCTAGGAGAAACATCTGCTGACGACCAGCGAAGTGGTCGGCGGAGGTGGGAACGGGCAGTGAGAGCAGAAAGGGCAAGGTATCTTTTTAGATCCGTAATCACATTTTAAATGACAATGCAGTGATGGCTGTATAATTCTGAAGATGTAACAAAATTCATTCGATTATATACTGAAGAGGTATGTATGGGATATAAATTAATAATGTAATAGAGCTATTCTTTTTTTCTTTTTTTTTTTTGAGACAGGGTCTCACTATGTAGTTGAGACTGACCTAGGACTCACTATTTAGCCCAGGCTGGTCTTGAACTCACAGCGATCCTCCTGCCTCAGCCTCCCAAGTGCTGGGATTACAGGTGTGTGCCACCACACCAATCTAATAGAGCTATTCTTTAAATGTTTTCAGTAGGGAAAATGGCATAAGAAATTTATTTTCCCTTCCCACCTTGAATCAAGGTTCAAATAAAGGGGTTTTTTTGTTTGTTTGGAGCTTTTTTTTGTTTCCTTTTCTTTTTGGCAGTACTAGAGATCAAACACAGGGCCTCCACATTGAGCTACATCCCTAGTCCTTTTCTGTATTTTTTTTTATTTTGAGACAAGGTCTCATTAAGTCACTAGGTTGCCCAGGCTGTGCTGAAATTTGTGACCCTCCTGCCTCAGCCTCCCAGAATGCTAGGGTTACAGATGTGCATCACCATGCCCTACTACATTTCTTTAATGTACCTTCCTACATAGCAGTTTTACTCTTTCTTTCCCTTATATAAAGTCTTACATAAAATTTCCCATGTATCCTTTCCTTTCTTAGTGATATATAAGATAATATCCATACCATCTTGGAGCTAACAAAATAACTGTCAACCTGGTTATGAAGATCAGGGTAGGGAGGAGGGAAAAGTTCCTGCTCAGAAATGGAGGGAAGAGTTGGGGCCAAAAAATAGCAAGGAAAACTGAAATCCAACGCTGCCTGTACTTGTTATTCATACTTTAACTAGTAAGAAAAAAAAGTATTAACTAGACATTTTTCCAAATATCATTCACTGATACCTCCTGTGATAGTTCAGTGATTGCATCAACTTGGGTAAGAAAGGCTCACCTAACTGGGTCAGCACAGTTCTGAGTGTGGCCGAAGGATTTACTGAACACAGAAGACCAGCCTGCGTGTGGGTGGCACCGACCAATATTTTTATGACTCCATGTGTGCAGCACCTAATGCTGATACTGGTCATGGAGAGTCGGTGCATGTACACAACACATCTTAATTCTTTTTATATCTTCTCACCCACCTCCTCCATTATCAAATGTAAGTGAAATTTTACATAATCCTCCCAAAAAATCTATGACAAGCTGAGGAAACTAAGGCTCACAGGATCCGCTCCAGGCCCCTCAGCTAGAAAATGGCTGACTAGGACTAGCGCTCAAGTCATCATGTCACGCAAAGTGAAGCCACACTGTGCGCTTAGCATATTTACTTTATTGTTTCACAGCCAGGTCTGACCATTACCAACAAACTGGCCTCTAAAACCACCCCTCACAACAGCTCCCAGAACTCTGTATGATAAAATTATGCAAGAGACCAAAAGCAAAGTCGATTAGAATCAGACGAAACCTGGGACAGACTCAGGTGGGCTCGGCCGCCACTACAGAAGCGAGGTGGGAGGGCTGGGGGAGGAAGGAAGGAGGTGGAATCAACGTCAGAAAAGGAAAACATGGAAACAAAGTCTTTGTAGATAGGGACAGGAGAGGGGTGGGAAGGAGGGCAGGAGAACAGTGATAAAATAAGAATCAAGAGATACCATATAGGGCCAGGGATTTAGCTCAGTGGTGCCACCACCTTCCTCACAAGCGTAAGGCCCCAAGTTCAATCCCCAGTACAGAAAAAAAAAAAAGATTTATCACATCGTATTGTACACCTAAAATGTACCAATAAAATTAATTTTAAAACTGAGGCAGGAGGATCGCTGTGAGTTCGAGACCAGCCTGGGCTACATAGTGAGTTCCAGGTCAGTCTCAACTACATAGTGAGAGCCTGTCTCAAAAAAACAAAAAGAAAAAATTAATTTAAAAAAAATAAAGTGTTGGGCCAGGGATGTCACTCAGCAGCACAGTACCTGGCTGGCAAGCGCCAGGTCCCGAGTTCAATACCTGGTACCAAAAAAGAAAAAAAGAAGAAGTGAAGTGTGAGGTCGGAGTATGGGCTGCCGTGCCCGACGGTGCTACCCCTCCTGCTCTGGGCCGTCTTAAGTCCAATGCTGCTATAATGTGTTGCTACAACCAAAGTGAGAGAACTCGCTACTGGGGACTTTCCCACAATTAAAAGGGAAACAACAAAAGTGTTTCAGAGACAATTTTAGAGAACATCGAGAAATAATCATGCCACAAACCTAAAAGAGTGAGACAAACTCCAGAATGGGTATGTGCTTTCATATGTGTCTTGAAATGCCCCAAAGACCCATGTGCTAAATGTCTGGTCCCAGGGTGGCACACCTAAGGCATGCATGAGCTGCACCACTGAAAGCTCTAAAAGGTCCGCCAGCACTGCTCTGGCAGATGGGTCCTGGTCGGAGGAATCAGATCACTGGGGTCAGCAGAACCCACTCCCCTCCCTCTGCTTTACCTCCCAGCAATGTGGTGAGGTGTTCTGCTATACTACATGCTCCTGTCGTGATGTGTTTTCTTTCTTTCTCTCTCCCCTATACTTCCTCCCCTAGCGACTGAATCCAGGGAGCACTGGCTGAGCTATCCCCCCAGCCTCAAATCATAGGTTAAACAAATCCCAAATGGGGGGCACTCTACAAAATAACTCACAACCACTTAAAAGTCTCAAGGTTGGGCTGAGGATTTAGCTCAGTGGTGCCACTGTTTGCCTCACGAGTACAAGGTCCTGAGTTTAATCCCCGGTACCAAAAAAAAAAAAGAGTCTCAATATCATCAAAAATAAAATTTGTCCAAATAGTTTCTCTGGTGCAAAAAACTGAAAGTCTAAATAAGGTTCAGGGCCGGGAATTTAGCTCAGCGGTTTGGTGACCTGCCTTGCAAGTGCAAGGACCCGAGTTCAATCCCCGGTACCAAAAAATAAATAAATAAATAAGGTTCAAATGGTATAATTGATGGTCTTTGTAAACAGGGAAGGGTGGAGGGGGTGAAGGGAGGGAGGGCAGGGGAGTGGGGAACATTAGAACCAAGTTATGTCATGTAAAGGTACAAGATCCCAATAATAAATGTAACTGTATTGTTTGCTTTAAATGTACCAATAAACTTAATGGGGAAAAAAACTGAAGTCTGTGACACTGTCACAATCAAGAGCCTAAGGAGACATGACAATGATGAAATGCAATGCTTCATGCTAGACAGGATGCTGGGACAGAAAAAGGTGAAACTAAAGAAACCTGAATAAAGTGTGCACTTTAGTTAATAATAATGTACCTGTTAGTCTGTTTTAGCTACTGTAATAAATTTCAGAGGATTAATCTAAAAGGAGGAAAGGTTTACTTTAGTTCACAGTCCATGGTCAGTTTGAGCCTGTGGTACGGTACCACTTCATGGCAGGAGCACAGTACAGAGCAAACCCACTCACCTTGTGGCAGGGTCCCTGATCCCCTCCGAGAGCACACACACCCCGCCCACGACCCGAAATCTCTTACTAGATCCTACCTCTTATAATAGCACAAAGCTGAAGACAGTGCCCTTAACATGGGGGCTTTGGGGTACAATCCAGATTCATGCTGGGTTATTAACTGTGACAAAGGTCATACGCTAATTTAAGAAATTAATAAGGAAAAATGGTTTTGGTGTATACAGGAACTCTCTGTGCTATTTTCACAATAATTCTGTAAATCTGAAGTGGTTCCAACATAAAAGTTATTTTTCTCTTAATCACAAGTAATTTTTAATCCCATAATCATTCGGCATAAACATTAAAACCTCTGAACAAAATAAAGATTCCTAATTCTAACATAAACATATCAGTTTGAAGAAAATACTAAGTAAATATGATAAAAGATTAGGGTATACATAATTTAAAACTATCAGAACATAAGAGAAACTGAAAAAAGTTAAACAGACTAGAAGACTAGAAGTCATATGAAAGGAAATGTGCTAAATAATGATAAGAAAGAAAAAATTAAAACAATAAAAGAAGTATCATTTAACCAGCAGAACTACTTTTCAAAAATGCCCCATGATAGCAATGCTAGTTTAAGCCACTTCATCATACAGTCCTAGCAGCCCGGCAAACGAATGAAACTCCCTGCAAAGTGCTACAGACTGAATTGTGTGTCCTCACCACCACCTATAAATTCACTGTTGGAGCCCTGCCCCACAATGTGGTAGCACTGAAAGATGGGGCCTGTGGATGAGGTCACGAGGGTGGGCCACACCGTTGGGATTGGCACACTTGTAAGAACAGACTCAGTTTGTCCGTCTCACCCCACGACCCCCATGAGACCCAGCAAGAAGGTGCCTTCGACAAGCCAGGCAGAAAGACCTCACCAAACCCAACCCTGCTAGCACCTGAATCTCAGACTTCTAGACTCCAAAATGCTGAGAAATTACAAACTGTTGTTTCAGCTGGCCAGCCAGTCAACCCAAGGTGACCAATACAGAAAGGCAACTTAAATATGTAAAGAATAAACAGGCCAGGGATGTAGCTAACGGGCACTGTGCCTGCCTGAGAAGCACAAGGTCCTGAGTTCAATTCCCAGTACTGAAAAAAAAAAAAAAACAATAATAATAATAAATATATTCAGCCTAATCTAATAATCCTACATCTGTAACGTTAACCTTCAGAAATAATTCAAAAAATATGACAAGGCTACACACATGAAGAAAAGGTATCACTTAGTTTTTAAGTCATTAAACCAGTAACAACCTTAATTAATGTCTAACAATTGAACAGTAAACTGGTATTCTACTTGATCTAATTTAATGTAATTCAAAATTATTACAAAAACTATATAAGCTTATATCGTAAGTGCTTATATAATTCAGTGCAAATCAAAACCAAAAATCTTCAATATGAGGCCAACCATCTACATAAACATGGACAAGTATTAAAATAATTTGTTGGAAAAATTTTCTCTTAATGTTTCAAGAAATAAACTCAAAAGTGTATTTGACAGTAATGTTAGATTCTTTTTAAGCATAATCATATCCAAACTCTTTAATTCCCCCAGAGACTTTTAAAAATTCTGACCATGAAAAGTACTCTCCCCAAAATATGAATAAATATTTACATTTTATACACAAGAACCATCAAATTTTTGCTATAACACACTTTTTATTGAATCATTACTTACATAGACATGGTTTCCAAGGCATCTTCAAAAATGTCCTGGTGGGGAATAAAGAAAATACAGTGAGTTTCATAACCAAGAACTTCTTTCTTCAGAACTTTAAATGTAAAAAAAAAGTACAAGTATGGGTGGTGCCGTGGGAAGGTTAGGTACACAGCACCATTGCTCCCATGGAACTACTGTGTCAGTTTAAGTGAGGTTTATTTTTATTGTCACTAAAACTGGTAAAAATAGCCTGCAATCAAAGTGGGCTTACTTCCAGAGTTCCATTTCACTCCTCAGGCCGATTCATCCCAGACACAGGATACAATGAATAAGGAGCAGAGTCTGCCCAAGTGTGTCTTTCCTTTCCACAAGGAGCAAGCCCCCTGCCTGCGCTTCCTGTGTGCTGAGACGGCAGGCGTGCTCCACCACGCCCAGCTCCCTCACTTCACCAGAGGACCTCACAAAACGTAGGGAAACCAGCTCTCTCTGGAAAAGGAAAGAACACTAATATTCTTATCAAAACAAGAACTACCCTCAAAATATGAAAAACAAAAGAGTACCAAGTACAGCTGGGAGTGAATTGCATGCCTATAATCCCAGTACTTGGGAGGGTGAGGCAGGAGGATAGCCAAGAGTTGGAGGCCAGCATGGGCTACATAATGAGTTCAAGGCCAGCCTGAACTGCATAGTGAGACCCTGTCTCAAAAAACCAACTCCCCTCAAAAAAATCAAGAAACCTTCACTCCATTTTATTGAAACAGTAATCACATGCTGAGAGTTCTAAGACATACGTGTCTATGAAAACCAGAAAAAAAGATATTTTTTTTTTTAATTTTAAAGAAAGGTAAAGAACAAAAATGTGCTGAGTAGCTATCACGCTCCAGGAACTTTACAAAAGTTATGTCATGTGCTCATCCCCATTTACAGCAAGTAAATTCAGCTGTAGGCAATTACCTGCCCAACCTTACACCCTGACAAGTGAGGGAACTGGGACTCAATCTCAGGTTTCTTCAACTCCAAAGCGTTCTTTCTAATGGTAATAAAATCTCTCCAAAGCCTGGAAATGAGGCATCCATGGGAAGGAAGTAGGACCGGAGGGATTAGCATATCCTCCCAACGCCATATTGCAGCATGTTAACAAACCCTTCTGAAGCCTTTTTTACACTCTAAAAGGGTATACTTGTGTTTGACTTGCTATTCGCTAACTGATCAGAGTCCCAACACTATGAAGTTACAGGTATATTTATGGAATTCGGAATGACTAAAAAGCTTACCACAAAGATTATAGTTTCACTTCTCTGCAGGATACTGCCTAGCCTTACGTACTGGGAATCTTTAATCTAACATTTTCTGTTTCTGTAAAACATGTGAACAACCAGCTCCTCACACACTCTGAATAAGTTCACCATGTCACTAATTTCCTCCCTGATGGGTTAAAATGTTTATATATTCATCACCAGGCATGGTGGCACACACCTATCATCCCAGCAGTCGAGAGGCTGAGGCAGGAGGATCACTGTGAATGGGCCACATAGTGAGTTCAAGGCCAGCATGAACTACATAGGGAGACCGCCTAAAAAAAAAAAATGTATATGCCCATTTACCTTTATGAGTCATATTTCTAATTTTGTGAAAGTATAACTTGATATCAATAGAGAAATAGCTAAACAGTGGGTCCGAAAATGCAAGTTTCCCAGCTCCTCGGGAAAAATAATGTGGGTCCCACCTGAGGGAGGAAATGCCGAGGTCAAAGAAGCTGCGACTCTACCTCTTCTACCACGTCCCGTGGGAGTCGCTCAGGGTCCCCACATCCAACTCCAGTCCCATCCCTTTTGTGCTGCCGCCTCGGGGAGCCCCCCATCAGGACCCCCAGATCCACACCCACTGCTAGCCCACAGGCTCCTGCGCAGCACTGAGAGCCCCTCCTCTAGAGCATGACCACAGCTTTCCACCTAGTCTTTCTGCTTCTCCACACTCAATGTCCCGGTACTACTCCAGCGCAGCTTTTCATTTCCAGCGATTAATAATCTGCCTTCTTTAACCTCCTCCACACTGGGTGGGCTCAGCGTGTGTACACACTGGTTAGAGCACATACAGTCCCCGGGCACAGTGGCACACACCTGCACTCCCAGCTATCAGGGAAGCGCGGAGTGGAGGATCACAGGTCTGAGCCCCACCTGGGCGACTTAGGGAGCCCTCGTCTCCAAAATTAAAGAGGGCTGAGGACGTACTTCTGTGGTAGAGAGCTTGTGTAGTATGCACAATGCCCTGGGTTCAATGCCCGGAAGCAAAACTAAAAAAGAAAAGACAAACATGTAGTCAAAGATGTAACCCCCTCCAAGGTACCCACTTTTCCTCCAGTTTAATGAAAGTACAACAGGAAAGCTCAAGCTGATGACAAACAGGATGTGCTCATAGGAATGCCTATCCTAATTTCTCCCCTGAAAGCAGCTGCATCTGACTTCCCCCTTCCATGGAGGCTAACCCTGAGGGACTACTTTGAACATTTCCATCGAACCAGATCTGACCCCTCATTTACATCAGGCACCCACCTTTTTCAAGAGCCTATTTTGACTCCCTGGCCAGAGTCCAGGACCATTATACACTCTACATCCACTTGACAGACCAGCACAGCACTTTATTTCAAAGACACTCAGCAAATAATTCTCAGCTGACTGTCCGGCTGAGGATCCTTGTTTTAAGGTGGAAGGTCTTTACCTTGAGAAGTTTCATTTTGCACTTCAGTAAAGGGCACGTGTTAGGGGCAGGATTCCCAGGAAGAGCTCCCAGCTGACACATAACACACAAGGGCCTGCTCCCTGCTGCAAGGGTCACCTGCAGCACAGGGTCACAGACACTGACCCAGAGTGGGGGGGGGTGCCTCAAATTCTATGGTACTTTTCATCTTAACCTGTCAACTTTGTTGTCTTCTGAGTAGCAAAAATGCATGCCAGTTCACTTAAATGATAGCAAGTTCTTAATAAATGTTTGAGAATTGGAATAAAGGTACTGACGAAAAAGATCTTTACAATATTTTTATCCCCAGGGGAGAAGAGCAAAGATGACAAATATTCTACCAACAGTGATCTCAATACTATGTATCACTTTCCAGAAACCAAACAAACTTACAACCTTTTCAGATCTACACGCTTAGAATAGGAATTCAGGGCAAATATTACTCCATGAGAGAAAGCAGTAGGAAACAGGAGCTGAATCACGACGTACCCACAGAGTTCACCTGCTTCTGTAGGATCTTCTCTCCCTCCCTCCCCCCCCGTTTCCTCCTCCTCATCTGTTCCCACCTCCCTTTCCGCTTCTTCACATGGTTACCGTCATGTGCCCATGAGCAGGTGCTACCAGGTCCTCATCTAACTGCTCTTTAGCACTCACGACGAGGGTGGGGGCTTGCGGGTACCTTCGTCCTGCATGAGGCCCAGCCTCACCCACCTCCACACAGCCAGGCCCTCCGCCCCGGCATGTTCACCCACCGACCTGTCCCACAGTCAAAGACACTGGGTGTCTGGCACAGGGACCCGGAGCTCCAGTGCTGCTGAGAATTGGGCATGTATAAATTCTACGTACTCTAGAGTATGTGCGAATCATTCCAGGGAGATGAGACTTGAAAGCCTGCCCTCGCTTCCCCGGGACAGGGCAGGGATGAAGAGCCATGCGTGGCCTCTGGAGTCCTAGGGACTGCAAACACTCCTCACTACGGCATTTCCCTCCTAATCCGGACAGCCAAAATACCAGACTGACCTAGTTGTTATGCTGTACCACTGTCGCGACACACCACGACTCCTCAGATACTAAGCAACAGAGAGGGAGTACTGCTAGAGGAAGGAATCCTGCAAGAAATATGCAAATGCAAGTGACATCACTCCTTATAATAACTTGAATAAAGTAATGATTTTTCTAAATCCAGATTAATTTGAAATACATCTTTATCATGTGCCCATTAATTGACATTTACAAAAACTAAGTGACCACACATGCACAGCTCTTCTGTCAGGAATTATCTTTTACTGTTTCTTTGTTTGTTGTTTTTTTAGAGGCAGGGTCTCCCTTTGTAGCTCAGGCTGACCCTGAACTCACTATGTAGCCCAGACTGGCCACAAACTCGAACTCAAGGGGATCCTCCAGTCTCAGCCTCCTGAGTGCTGGGACTACAAGCATGTGGCACCACACTCAGCTGAATTATTTTCACTCAGCTCCCATCTGTCATGCAATTCTTCATAATCTACTTGCTATGCTCACAATTAAGCTCACTGCCTTCTGAAACATTTAAATTCTCCAACTGGATTCCAAGGGCTACCACAGGTTGCATCTTACAGGTACTGCTATAATTTTTTTTCTTTGAGAGAGGTAGCCTCAATGTTTTCTGAAGGCAAATGTAAAATCAAATTCAGTGTCCCCATTACTGGGTCCTGGGCTGGATGGGCACAAAGATCAGTGCTCCTGAAGTATTATCACCATGAGAGTAATATATACACTGTCAATGCAGCACAGCGGAAAGCATGAATTCAGATTCTGAAGGTAGATCTGTCTGGCTCTGGATCTTGGCTCCATCCCTGAGACCTAGCCCTTTTAATCCTCCACTTCCTGGTGAGGATTCTAATGGCTTCCCAGGGCTGCTGCAAGGGATTAGTGAGATAATGTACAGGTCTGACTTGTTTCTGCACTGGATCCCCGTTTAATGAGTATTACCTAAGTGACTATACTTGTCATAATCTTATTGGTTGTTCACAGTTTTGTCCACCTTGTGATTTCTCATCGGATCAATATTACCTAAGAGACTGTACTTGTAATCTTACTAGTTGACTAGAGTCTGTCCCACCTTGAACACACCTCACCTCGTGGCTTTGTCCCATAAAACACCTGTGAGAAGTTGGCTGAGCCGGTAACCCACTTTCCAGTCCCAGAATTCATTCTTCGATTTAGAGAACACGAACTCGGACTTCGGATCATCTGGCAAGTTTGGGAGTTGCATCTCTTGCCCCCATATCACACTCACATACAGAGAACTGGGACGCTTTATCATACTTCCTCACCTTTTGCACACCAAAGATTGAACCTCTTTTAGAAACGAGAACTCAGAGTATCTGTAGCAAAAAAAAAAGGATTCAAAGTGCTAACTCCCTTCCCTTCTCCCATCTTCCAGCGCCCTTGCCTCCTCCTCCACACTCCCTTCTCACTCGCAGACAGTGTAGTTCCAGGTCTGGGCTCTCTCTGTTCACCAGGGAGCAGTGGGGACCTCTGAGCACCTGCCTCCTAAGAAGTAAAGTAGGAAGGCTGGCATAGGCTCCATCCCCTACTCAAAACCTTACATTCTTTTAATTCAGGAGAAAATGCCCCCAAGAAAGTAGCCCCTTGTCCATCACACATACCAAAACAAAATCCCTCAGGGAAGGCTATCTTCAGAGGGACTACTCCAAGTGGAGTGCTGGGGCTCCCAAAGGCCACAGCAAGATAAAACACCAGGCAAGGAGAGCCATTCTCATAGTGATTCTTTGGAATTTCTGCAAACTTCTAGCCAAGCACAGGGTAACCGTGAGAATAAAAATGAACCACCAAACCAGGCATGGTAGCAAGTACCCTTAATCCCAACACTTGGGAGTCTGAAACAGGAGCACTGAGAGTCCAAGGCCAGCCTAGGCAACATGGCAAGGCTCTCAAACAATCAAAAGGGGGACACCACGAAAATAACCAGCAGATGTCGCTCTCACGAAAAAAATTCAATTGGATAGCAGGGCTTCAATCTCCACTACATGTAAATAAGCTTGTTTTAAAAGTGAAAGTTAATTTTATGATTTTACAAAGGGAAAATGGTTTCTCCCTTTTGCATTTCCTTACAAATATAAAGTGAAGTTACAGCTTAAGGCAGAAGCTAAGCTCTAAGGTTCATACTTTTAAAAATCATGTACAGCTAAAATTCACATTGAGCAAAGACCTTTTAATGGTAATTCCTGGGTTTTTTCCCAATTTTTATTTTACATCAGTGCATGTCTGCAGTGTATGACGACCACATTCCCTTGGGGAGCTGGTACATGTGCAGAACACACCTCAATTCTTTTTTCATGTGCTTCCCCCGCCTCCTCCTACCTCCTGCTGTTCCTGGTCCCCTTCCCATTTACAAAAGATCCATCTCCCTATTCCCTACTATCTGTCATTCATTATATATATTTTGGGTTTCTTGTATAAAAGATATCTATGCTTGTGTATCTGATTTAATTCACTTAAATTACGGTCTCAAGGCACATCTATTCCCCACCATTGTCTCCTTTATCCTTAAGGCACAGCAATAAGTACTCCACTGTCTGTAAACACCACATTTTCTTTATCCACTCATCTGCTGATGGACATACAGGCCACTTCCGAGATCTGGCCATTATGAATTGTGCTGCTATACACATGGGAACAAAGGTATCCCTGTACTATGATGTCCTTAGCTCTTTCGGGGAGATACCTAGAAAGGTAAAATGGAATTTCTAGTTTCAATTTCTTGAGGACTCTCCATACCGATTTCCACAGAGGTCGCACTAGATTATATTCACACCAACAATGTAGAAAGATCCTTTTTCCTCGAAGGCTTGCCAGCATTTGCTATTATATGATTTCTTGATGCCAGCCATTCTTTCTAGAGTAAGATGGAATCTCAGTGTTGCTTTAACTTGCATATCTCCAGCAGCCAGAGATGTTGAATATTTATTGGACATTTGTACTTCTGAGATGTGTCTATTCATTTCTTTGCCCATCTTTTGATTGAGTCTTTTCTTTTAAAAAAATCTAATGTTTTTGATGAGCAAGCAGATGCTTTAAGTTGTCACTCTAACGGAGTACATGGCTTGGGACCTAACCCCCAAAACAAACATAAAATGGACACAAGGTATGTGTAATACAGAGTGGGTACGTAAAACATGTTTCTTATAATAGCTCACTGTTGAATTTATTTAACATAAATAAATTTATTTAACATAAAGGGAGCAGATTGTTTTGCTCCCTTGTGCATAATGCTCAGCTACTGCTTTGTGGCTGCAAAGGGAACCTTTTAAATCCCTTACTGTGAGCACCACTGCTCGCTAGTGCTAACCCTGACCACTCTCCCAATGGACACTGACCACTCAGGGGCCAAAGCCCCCCAGCCAGGCCCCCGGGGGCTCAGAGAAGCCCGAGGAGTCAAGCAGAGTCCCAAATGCTCACTGAGCACTAGAGGGGAGCTCTCCCACAGCAGAAGCCGGAAGGAAGACAGGGTGGTGAAGGCACAGACACGGAGGAGGCCAGGCCACGAAGATCCGGAGGCCCAGCCGGGAAGGACGCTCCCCACAGAGGGAGCGCAGACAGCTGCTGAGCTTCAGCCCCCTGAGGACCGGGAGAGCAGCCAGGCCTCCTCTATGGAGCAGGCTCTGATATAAACAACACATGCTAGCCTCACAGCCGTGTACAGATAACATGTGCTCAGCCTGTGGTGGTAAAAATGTATTTTCTTTATGATAAAAATCTATTTTTAGAAAACATTTTTCATAAGTTTCTCAAAAGGGCTTCACAGGGGAAGCCTGGCACACAGGCTGCATGCTGACGGTAAGGGTCACACCCTAATTTGGACTCTGTTCTCTAAGCTGGGAGCAACTATCCCATGGTTTACTCCACAGCCTGAGCTCCCTCTCATCCATCAAGTCACAGGAAGGTTTTCATAGAGAGAGAATCCAGCCGATCAGAACATTATTTTTTGGGGGAACCTGACACACAGTTCTAAAGTTTTCTGGATGGAAAAGATTTATAGGACTTGTCCTGACAAAGCACATCAAAACTATGGAACTGGGATGGGGTGTGTATACGTTAGCTACAAACTGAGGCTCCAGCTCCAGCACCTCCTCCTTCTACCACATGCCTTTGGCATTCTACCAAAAGCAAAAGTCTCCCTCATTTATCTAGTTATTTCTCATTCTTACTACTTTCAGTGTTCTACATTACAGGGTGTGATCAAAATATACGGTGAATACTTACACTTTTAAAATGCATCACACACAATGTAAAAGAAACACTGCCATTAATCTCACTCAAAACCCTCCGCTCACTTCGATCACATTTGCCCCATCATTCCTCCACTTGTGAAGCCATTTGGGAAGTCCTCTTTCACGAGTGTTTACAAGGTGTGATAAAAATGCTGTGAATGCTGCGGCTGAATGCCACCCAATGGGAAGGTGCCCCAAGTCTGAGCCCGGCCCAGGCAGGCCACTACCCGCGTCCACAGGAGCACAGCCGCTAGGCCCATCACCCGTGGGACTCTAACATGTCCCACCCTCTTGACCAGTGCTCCCTCCCTCACCTAAAGTGCCCAGTATAACCACCAGCACCCTCCTCTCAGTGCCAAAGCCTTCTCGCCCTTCCCATCTGCACCCAGATGGCAATAAACTCATCCCATGTTGCTGAGACTTTGCCTGCCCCGGTGGTCTCAAACTGCCTCAGCCTGACCTTACATTTGGTGGCCCTGGGGCTTGCTGATAAACTGGGGGATGGTGAGAGCCATAGGAAAGCTTCTGGCTTCTGGTCGTCTGTGCTCCTGCAGATGCCACAGGAGTCTGCTTAGCAGGGATCCAACTCCGGGATCTGTCATCCCTCCCTGCCTGTTGTGTTATAAAGAAGAAGAAGAAAAGGGTAGGGGGTATGGTTTCTCACGACTTCTTCCAGCATGACAGGGGACAGCGCCGGCGTCCTGCTGGGAGAGAAGAGAGGAGTGTGTGTGGGGTTGGAGTGGTTTAGTCCTGGAGTGAGGCAGCAGAGGTGTCAGGAGCGTGATGACCTCTGGTCCTTCTCAGGGGTCAGCTGCAGGCCCTCATGGGACAGCAATATAGTGGGCAGTCAGGCTGAGTCGTCTGAATGTCACAGATTGGATCTGTTCCTGGATAAAATCTTTCAAAAACTTTATGGTATAGGGACCAATCAGTAATAGTAGAAAGATTGGGACTAGGGGATGTAACATGGGGAGAAACCAGGACATCTGGCCTGCCTGGAAAAGACTCCTAACCACGGACAGTACCACCTTTTGCCTGTTTTCTGGGCCTGGCACCTTGATCCTGGGGGCTGAAGCTAAGCTGGCAGCAAATATGAGGACCAGGGGTATGCATGTGAGCAAGAAGCGAAGGTGGCAACACACAAGGGAGTCAGGCCGCCAGAGTGGCTAGACAGAGGATCAGGAGAAGGGTGTCAAGGTCAGTTTTGTCAGGGAGAAGTCAGAGGGTTTCCGAGATCCAGTGGAGGAACTGAATCTGGGGAATGGATCTGAGGGTGGGGGAAAGGAGGTGTTCTGCCCAGGGAAGAAGCATTCCAGCAAATAAGCCTGAGGGAGTGAGGGGCTGGTCTGTGCCGGTTCAGCAGGGAATGAGTACAACAACCTTAGGATCCTCGCACATCCTATCCACTAGATCAGCACCATGACTTCTGGCTCCTCTTCAAAGTCAAAACAGCCACAAAAGGTAAATATTTAGAATCAATTCAGGACATCAAGGCAGCCATGACAGCACAATTAAAGATAGTCACAAAAAAGAATTTCCAGAACTCCTTCCCAGGGTAGCAAAAATGACGGTATCAGTATGTCTGAAGCCAAGAGGGAGTATTTGGGGGGGATAACAGCAATGTGTCTTTTACTGTAATAAAAGTTTTAATTAAACATTCACTGTGTTTTTGACACCATGTACACCACAGTTCTTAATTATTGTGCTACTCAAAGTGTCCCAAACTTTGATAACTTTTTTTAAATTCCCACAATTTACTCCCTCCTAGACTCCAGCTTGATCACCAGCCTAGAACCAACCACTCCTTCTGTCTTTCTGCATACTTTTTGTTGTAAGCACCTAGTTTCCTTCTTAATCTCTCCTTCCTTTAAACCACCTAGACTGACAGCTCCCCAACAGCTGCAACTCCACAGAAAGGGACACAGAAGACAAGAACAGGGCAGGTCCTACAGAGTGATCAGCAGCTGAGAGGAAACAAGACACAGCAGAGGAAAGTAAAGATCGCCTTGAAGAAGGAAACCAAGAAGGGCTTCCCAGTGAACCTGACCTTCACAGCAAGGAGAAGTTGAGGAGTGGAGTGGAGTGGCGTCAGCCAGGCCAGGAATACCCAGGCTAAAAGGGGAAACTGAATGGGGGCCAAGAGGTTACAGTGGAAGGAAAGGGGAGGAAAGGGGCAGAAACGAGCTAGAGCGAAGGTAAGAGCCAGGCTATTCCGGTCACAGGCAGACAGAGCATGGGTTTTCTTCTAAATGCTGCGGATAACTACTGAGGAGATGAAAACAAGGGAATAACAGTAATTAATGTCTGAAAAAGAGCAGATGGCCTGCACAGTGGACCCTGAATTGCAGAGGGCACAAGGAAGCGGGGAGGCGGGGCACCGTGGCACACGCCTGTAATCCCAGCACTGAGGTGGTGAAGCGGGAGGATCACTAGTTCCAGGCCAGTCCGGGCAATCTAGAGAGTTCAAAGCCAACCCGGACTACAGGGCATGACGCTGTCTCACTAAAAAAAGAAAAAAGGAAGGAAAAATGGAACACCAGTGGGACGCTCTCCCGAGAGTGTGGGCAGAAGACCTTGGTGGGCAGCTGCAGAGGCGTCTGTGGTGAGGGAAAAAGGAGGCTGGAAATGAGCGGTGTTCCAAAAGCAGTCTCCACAGGACCAGCCAAAGGCCAACAAGTGGCGGCAAAGGAAGACCAAGCTGAAAGGAACGGAACGGGAGAGTCAAGAAGAGGGAATTCTTTTGTTCTAAACAATGCTGTTTTCCCTCCTCGAGTCTATGGGTACATTCTAGGTGTACAGTACAGTTACACTCACCACTGGGATCCTGTACCTTTACGTGACCAGTCTCGGTTCTCATTTTCTCCCCTTGTCCCTGCCCTCCCTTCACCCCTCCTCCCCTCCCCATTTACAAACATTTTATTTCCATTTTTTTCATTTTCTCATATTTTTGTTTTGAATCGACCTTCGAAGCCCTGTTCGCTCCTGAAGTGTTACAGAAGGTCGACATCTCCAGTTGTCACAGCTGAAAGGGAACTGTCCCTAACCGACAAGAGTTCGTTACACATCAGCCTCGCAGCGCCCCAGTGTAACCCATCACCGTGCGACGCCTGTCTCGGTCACATTCAGGACCCACTCTTACAGGAGGAGAGGCTCATTTTGGAGCAGGCTGTAGAAGTTTCGGGCCATCCTCTGACGCTACGGCAGGGCAGCCTGGTAGCGGAGAGGGCAGAACTGGGAGACAGGACGGAGGCGCGGGAAGGGCGGGGCCCTGCAGGCCCCACCCCCGGGACCCCGCCTTCCACAGCCAGGTCCGCGCAGCACCGGACCCTTGAAACCTTCCTCCCCAAAAGCCCACCAACGCTGCAGGAGGCTTGGCAGGTACATCTACATCTAAATCCCAGCGAGGCTTCTGCAAACAGAGAGGCCTCAAATTATCACTTTCCCTGAGCTTGTATACTTCAAACAGAGCACTCTGAACTAGGTTAAAATGTAACCATCTCCTCCATACACCAAAGGAAACCAAACAGGGAAACCTACAGAAGAAAAAAGCTGACTCTCTAAGCTAGTAACTTCACTTTTTACATTTCAAACCTACTTGGCTATATCATTAGACATGGAGCATGTCAGACCTTAATAAATTCATATCTAAGTATGACTTATAAAATCAAACTAGCTTTGCTTTATCTTAGACAAAAAAGAATTCCAAAAGCTCTAAATGGTTTCTATCTTGCAAAGTTGTGAGAAACAAACATCACATATGCTCTTACTACTAAACATGCAAATTGTCCGAAGGTGGACCCAAACGCCCTGCTCTTGGTTCCTGGCTTAGGTCAGGCCTCAGAAAGGTCACTCACCAATGTTCATATTCAAAAATAAAAACAAAACAAAGCCTTTCCTCCCCCCAAAGTAGATCTTAAAATCACTGTCAGCAAATGAATATTTCATAGAACTAGCTGCAGTGTTGGAAACAACTGTACTGGTTCCTTCCTGCTCTATAAAATCCCTCTCGTACAAATGCACTTATAAAAAACAAAACTCTCCCTGGATAGGGATACGTATACAACTAGAGTCCAGCTATAGCCTTGGGAGGCTGAGGCAGGAGGATCACAAGCTGAGGCCAGCCTGGGCAACCAAGCAAGATTTTGTGCCAAAAAATTTCAAATATCTTTAAAAAGTGAACTGGAGATATATATAGCTCAGTGGTAGAACACTTACCTGGCATACTCAAGGCCCTGGCTGGGTTCAATCTCCAGAAAAGAAAGTGGGGGAAAAGCAAAATCTATCCCAAATTGCTAACCTAATGAATGGCTGCACCTTAAGCGTACGAGACAGAGTGAAGTGTCAGAGCTGTACACAGCAGTGAGGTACCATCTTACGCAAGGACACGGAAGCTCACCAACGGCCAAGGAACTCAGAGTTAGCCACAGGTCGGCAAGAGACAGCCCTCCGCCCGCGTGTGCTCACTTTCAGTCCACCTCCTCCTTTTCTCCCACATTCCCGGCTTGGAAAAGACACAACAAATCTGGAATTCAGGTGTCCAGGTGGTGCCAAGGCTGACAGCTGATTCACTGTCCTACTTGAGAGTGGACACAGTGAGTCCCTGTATCCAGCAATGGCGGAGAATTCCAACTGTGTGTACACCCTTCCAGCAGGAACCTAAACGTGCTAGATGCAGGAGCTGCCTTGAGGAATGAACTAAAAAGAGTCAAGAGGAGAAAAAGCATAATCCATATGAACCACACCCTGCTTAGACGCTCTTGCTATGTAGCTCCACTGGCCTTGAACTCACAATCTTCCTGCCTCAGCCTCCCAGTGCTGGGATTACTGGTGTGCACATCCGGAAACAGATTATTCTTATGGGCAGGAGTACTTCACAAAGCCCTCCAGCCAACCACTGACCCAAATGCGCACTGTTCTCCAGTCTTGCTTGCTGGTCCCTAACACTTACACTTTATTCTCGTCATCACAGAACAGGTGCAATTTTTTATTTCTTATTATATAACAGATATAGATTGTTATTTCTTATCACTAGGAGATTTTATTTTCTCCTAGAGATACCTGAACTAAGGTGAGAAGGAAAAGAGCACAGGGATTATTCTAGGGTCATGAAAATGTTCCTGTTGGATGGTGGTGATGGCTACACAACTCTGCAAACTGAAAATCATTAAACAGGTTGCAGGGAGGGCAGGGAGATGGGAAAAAAATAAGAATCAAGATGGATCATGTAAAGGTTCAGATTTCCAACTGTGAATGGCATTATATACTGTATACCTTAAATGTACCAATACATTCTTTTTTAAAAATAAAACAAAATTGTTAAATAATTAAACAGCATGAACTCAGGCCAGGGTGCAGCTCAGTGGTGCAGCACTTGCCTAGCAGGCGTTGGGCTCAGAGTCATCCCTAGAACTAGAAAAACAAACAGGGAGTAGGGGGATGCCAGACTTCATGGTCTTTAAACCACACTTCAATAAAGCTGGAGTTTTGTAAATATACTGAGATAACTCTGGTGGACTATGAAAGTAAATTCTCTCTAGAGAATGTGAAAAATCGCAGTGTTATAAAGTACTATACGGAGTTCCTTCACTGCGCTGTCTCTAAGGGGAAGAAGGACCACCCTTTCTTGCTGGACAGGGCTACAGCCTATCCCAGGAAGATGCCACAGCACGAATGCCAAGGAGGGGCAGCCAGAGACACTAAACAGTTTCTGAGCACCTGGAAGGGATGAAATGAAGCAAAATCTGGGAAGGGCAGAGGACTGGTGTCTGCAGGTCTTGATGATGAAAAGGACTGCCCCAGTGAGAAAACCACAGGGAGAGGAGTCGGGAGTAACAGAGACGGGCTAAGAAGGGAAACCACAAGCACTTCAGAATGGCCGATGTGAAGGTCCACATGAGGAACTCACCCCACACCTGCCAAGTAAGAGCCGAAGGGTGCAGGAGTCGGGGATGCGCACCTTAACCAGCCACTCGCTCCCAGCCAGTGAATGCTGCGCACGCTGAAGTGTGACAGCCACTGAGCTAGACCCTGAGCAGGGTCCTGTATGTGTGCCAACCAAGGCTGCTCATTACCCCCAAAACAATGAGAAGCTGAGGACAAGGCAGGAATGGCTCACACTTCAGAAAGAGCAGCCCAGCTCAGCACAGGGCTCTGCCACAGAGCAAGATCCCAGTGTCCTCCCCAGAGCCGGGAGGACCTGCACACAGTCGCCTCCCTCGCCTTCTCAGTTTAAAATGTGCCCCCAGAGTGGATGCATTGGCAACCTAATCCCCAGTGCGACAGTGTGGAGAGGTGGTTTCTGAAGTGGTAATGACATAACCGAAGAGGGATGACATCACCCCAGGAGTGAGTTGGTCATCACAGAAGCGGTTCCTGACAACAGCGGGCTCAGCTCTTTCAGCCCTCGTGTACACGCTCTCACCATGCAATGCCTCATAATGCACGGCAAGAAGATCCTCCCCAGATGCAGCGCCTTGATCTTAAGTGTCCCTGCCATCTCCTAGAAGGATTAAATCGGTTATGCATAAGTTACCCAGTCTCGGATATTCGGTAAGAGCAGCACAAAATGCACTAATCCAGAAACCAAACAAATATGCCCCGACAAGTCATGGAAATCCTGTAAAAACACCGACACCAGTGAAGAGCGAGGAACACACACAAAAATGTTTAGAGAAACCAGTGGCTGTAACATATGTGTTATAGACAAAATGTCATTTCCAGACTATTTTCACCGCCACTTCTCTTGCTGGTAAATATTAAAGCACCAGCTGTAGAAGGGGCTGGAACAGATGGCCCTTCGGGTCTCTCGTGTTACATGGTTTCCTCTCTCCAGGCAGGAAAGGACAGGTGCTGGGGCTGTAGATTCAGCACTGACACGGTCGGTTGCCTGGGTGCTCGCCTGGGAGGAAACTGCATCTGTCCCACAGGACTCACCCAGGGTAGGAGGACTGCTATGCAGTGCCAGGGACAGGGCTACCTTCTTTACAGGGCTGGAGAAGCAGTACCGAGAGGCTTAAAAACTGCGCTAACAGCCAGAATTTAGCCCCATATGCCAAGTCGCTTCCAGTCCTTCAATCTTCACAGTGACCCCACGAAGTCGGTTCTATTGTCTCCACTTTGCAGACAAAGAAACTAACACAGAATAAGTATGATCCAAATCTCTGAAGGAGAAGCAAGGGAACAAACCCAAAACACTCAATGGGATGTGTCAAACAGACTTCTATTTTTCCTGGATTTTGATACCTATACAAGTACTCTATTAAGGAAATAAGCAAACTGAATAAGGCTTACAACCCATAATAAGCAAACTTATATATACCTCTAGAAATCACCTTCTCAAGGGTTAGCGAATGACAGAGGACAGGCTATGTCCCCACTGTTCAACTGTCCCAGGTGGTGCAGAAGCAGCCACAGCAGCACCTGAATGAGCGGGCAGGACTGTGCTTCAACACACTGACAAAGGCAGGGGTGCATACTGGCCTTCCAGGAGTTTTCAGCCCCTCGTTAGTGGAAAGGACTCTGCACGTGGCCTCTCACCCTGACTCCGAGCTTAGGCCAGCTCAGTGACCTTGGGCTGTCACTTCCTTTCTGTTTCTGAGTTGTAAACCCCTACAGAAGTTCCTTCTTGGCCAGGTGTGGTCACACATGCCTGTAATCCCAGCACTTGGGAGGATGAGACAGGAGGACTGCTGTGAGTTCAAGGCCAGCCTGTGCTATATACTTAGATCCTGTCTCAAAAAAACAGAAAGGAAAAATAAGTTTCCTCTCAGTCTGCAAAAAGTTAAAATAAAACTCTATTTGCGCCAAAACATTAGCTACAGACTCTCCATTGACTCTGTGAATAAAGCAGTGGTGACAATACTAAAGCCTAAGGGACACAAGAACTAGCATTTTAGGAGTACTTCCATGTGCCCAGTGCTCTAGGAAGCAGTGTGACATCCTCCTTCGGAAGCCAGGCCTTGAACCCAGCTGGCTGCCCCTCCAGTTGGTGCTGCCCTCTCTGCCAGGGGTGGCAAGCACCTGATCTACGTTCCCCACAGATGGTGCGCACAAGGCTTCTGGGAGGGAATCTGCAGCCAGGCCTGCCCCTTCCTCTCCTCAGGACTCACTCTCTCCTCATCTTATCTTACCTGACTCCTCTCAAAACAAACACGCTGCACTTAGCCTGAAAAAATAATGTGAGACCCTGAAGTTTGTTACTTTTTAGTTCTGGGTGGAAAGACTGCGTTGGACAAGACCGGGACTCCCTGACGTGCAGAACACCACGGCCTGAGGAAGCCGGGCAGGAGGAAAGGAAGGCCGCGCACAGCCTCAGAGAACCAGCGAGCGGACGGAAGCCTGTGGGATTCCTCCGCTGTGCCTGACCACGTCTTCTTCCCCACTGCATTCTTGCCCACAGTCATCAGTTTTAAGCTGTGATTGAGAAATGTGGTTGAGAAAGGAGAAGTAAAACTGAATAGGACCATCTTTGCTTCCTTTATCAAAAAGAATATTCCCCAAATACCGCTGGAGATGTCCATCTCTCCACTGTCAGAAAACAGGAAGAAAGATACGCACAGACTCCTTAGCAAAACTAGTTCAGGGCTACCCAGATCTTACAGGAACACACCTCCGCCACTCACCCCTCACCACTCGTCGGCACCCTCCGCCTGAGGACCACTGCCACTGGAAAGCCACCCCAAAGCCCAGGTCAGATGTCACCTCCTAGAGGAGAGGTGTCCAAGCCAAAAGGAACCTTCAACAGATCATGGATGTCAACTTCCTCTGGCCCAAGAAGACACCAACTCCCCCAGGATGAACAGACACGCTCTGAGTCTGGGCTGACCAGTAAGGGTCGGTCCGGAAGTCCACTCGGCTAGCCTGGCATCACCCTCTTGCTGAAGTGCTGGTGGACGCCCCCAGCTGCCCTCTCTCTTTCTCCCTGTCTGACACCAGCCACTCACACTCTGGGATGGCCTGGTCACCGTGTTGTCCGAGTTGTTCACACGTGTCCACGTCCCCCGCGCTTCTCTAGAGGGGTCAGGATGACACCTCGCTATCCTGCCATTCTCACCATCCAATGCACCTGAGTCAGCACTCAGACAGCTGCCCTGGCACAGGCTGGGCCTCTCAACAAGCAAACCAGAAAGCCACCTGCCCGCCTCTGCCTGTCTCCCAGCTGCCTCCCTACTTGTGATCTCTACAGCCCAGCATGAGAAAGGCTGAAAGGCCTTCACTCCAGGGGTTGACTTGGCTGGATAAAGAGATACTCAGAGCTGGCAGAGCAGCATTTCCGGCACATCTGAGAGGCACTCCTGATAAAGCTGGCTTCTGAGTTGGTGGACTGAGATTAGATCCACCCACGGCAGCTGGATAGGCGCTACCCAATTAGCTGAGGGCTGGGACAGAGCCAGAAGGCAGGGAGAAGGGAATCTGGGCTGCTCCCCCACCTGGGGTGCAGACACCGCCTTCTCTGGCCACTGGATGTCACTGGAGTTCCGAAGTTTTCCGACTTCGAGACTCACACCAGGGCCCCCCTGCCCCGGGTTCTGGCCTTCTACCTCCAGCTGAGAGCACCCCACCAGCTCCCCTGATCCTGAGGGCTCCAGCCTTGACTGAGCAGCGCTACCAACTTCCCGGGTTCTCCAGCTTGCAGACAGGGTGTCGGGGGACTTCCCAGCCTCTAGCTCCCCAGAAAATCCCTTCTCTTTTCTTCTAAGTTCCTGGTCGTCTACCTGTGCCCCAGTGCAGTGTCCCTGCACAGCCAAGCACACCACCCCTCCAGCCACCCGAAGTCCAGGTGCCCCTCAACTGCGTGCCTCTCCCCACAGTTCCCTCTCCAGAAAACGTGCCAAGAGATCCCCTCATCCTCAGCCGTTTCTGCACAGCGAGGCCCCAGTCCTAGGAAGTGGCCCCCACTCCCTTTACCCCAGCAAGGTGCCCTCAACATTTCTCAGCACACCCCATCCCACCCCTCCCAGCACCTAACAGGATAATCAACACATCCCATCAGCCTGAATCATCCTGCTTTACTAGTTACCACTAGTGCCAATAAATGCGACAATGTACCCTTTTACCGGAATGCTTTAAACTACACGGCCCGCCCGTGAGTGCATGCCAACGCCAAGGGGATATGTCCAGGAGTCACAGCAAAGAAGCACTTACTACACACCCACACACGCATGCACATATCTCTAGGTAACAGCTCAGGCTGTAAGATGGCACTACGGACAGTCCCTTCAGAGGTGTGATGACCTCACCAACGTGGCCATGTGGCCACAGCAGCCCAGATTTATTCATCAGGCAGGCAGGAGCACAGGGTTAAAGTGGGAAGTTCTGACAGAGCACCAAACAGAGAAAGCCCTCCTGCCCCAGAAAGCGCCCAGGTGCCAAGAGCATCTGAGAGAACTCCAGGGGCTCACAGAGGGCTTCCTGTCTGGCACCTGGAGCGTGGGCCACTGGTACACGAAGCTCAGATCTGGCAGTCAGGACGAGATGCTGGGAAACTGGTAGTGCAGGTTAAGGGGGTGTCCACATGTGGAAACCAGGAGCCTCACAGAGCCAGGGTCAGACTCAGCCACGGGTAGTTGGGGAATAACATACGGCAGACAGATACAGACCCGAGAGCTGCCAGTACTCTACCCAACTTCAAAGAAAGAAAGGAGAAATCTGGGTACCATAGGAGGGGAGGAAACCATGAGCAAAAGTTTTGCTGAGAAAACAGTATCCAAGAACAGATGGGAGGCAGGCATGGTGCATATGCCTGTAACCCCAGCACTCCGGGAGGCTGAGGCAGGAGAATGGCAAGTTTGAACCCAGCCGAGGCAACTTCACAACGTAATGAAATCCTGTCTCAAAATTTTAAAAAGGGGCTTTGAACATAGCTTGGTGCAATCCACAGTACCGCAAAAAATTAAAAAATAATAGATGCAATTTCAAAAGACATTCAAATCTGGACATTCCAGCACAACTGTCTGTTTTTAACTCCTGAGCTGGAGTGGAGACTGACCGAATTGGTGCTGCTTCGCCCGCTAGCTTGCATTTCCTTCCTAGCTTTTCCCTCCACACCAGCGGCCCGAGTTCCCCCCAACCCCAAGAAAAGTCTAGGGAGCTCCAGGGTTACTCTGCTCGCTAGCTTGCTCACTCGCTCACGTTCCTCCCCACCCTCTGCACCCACCCAGGGCGACAGGGTCAACCCTTCTGCGCCTCCTTACCGCCAGCACCATCACCCATCCCCGCGGTCACACAGGAACCCAGAATTACCGCTACAGGGCTTCCCCTTCCCTCCCTGCCCTGCTGACCCACAAACGGAGACAAGCCGTGGAGCCAGTCCTTCAAATCTAGCCTCTCTGCCCCGACCCCAGGCAGAGCCTTTCCTCTACTCTGCTCCTCATCGCCTCCCACGTGAACCCCTGCAACAGCCCTCGCCGCACCTGCTGCCAACCTGACAGCGTGGCTGCACCGACATCGCAGATTTACCTTCCTGAAATGAATGCTCTGATCGGGTTTGTCTGGTTAAGAGCTTTCTGGATTCCCGTTGTTTAGCAGACAAAACCCAAACTCCATGGCCTAGCCGCCTTCTCAGTACCAGCCCTCAGGCCTCCTCCCCACAGGGCTCTCTTGCTCCCTCACAGCCCACCCCCAGCTGCCACCAAGCCCACCCCTGGTCCACCTGTTCTGCCCAGCTCGCTCCCAGCCCTCCTTCAATTCAAGACTGACGCGATCTTCCTTAAACTCTGTGCTGGCCCTGCACTAGCCATGGCGGCCATCCCTCTTCACACCTGCAGTGCCGCCTCCTTTACTGAAAGCTCACAGTCCCCTTTGGGCCATAAGTCACGTGGCCCTCCTACAGGAAGTGCACCATGCCCCAGATGGAACTCATTATTTATGCAACTGTCTTTTGCTAAACTGTATGTTCAATGGCAGTAACTATCTCATTACTGTTACTGTTATAGGCAGTGGCACAGCCCGCAGTCCGAGCTAGTCCAGACAATGAGGCCAGAGGGTCACTGATGTCCATGGTTCAAGACCAGCCTAGGGAACATGGCAAGGCCCCTTCTCAAAAAAAGCAGGCCATGATAGCATCTATCACATAAGCACTTCTTTTCTTACTCAATGAAAAAAAGCTGAGAAACACTTTCTTCATTGCCTCTCCCCTAAGGAGTCTTAGATTTTTACTCCTAAGTGTACCTCCCCCTGAAATTTTAATCCTACAGATACAGACATACATGCATATATATGCATGTATTTTACACATATAACAAGTATAGCTTACTTTTCTAATTCAATAATAGGTTCAGAACTACGGGATATAAAGCATAAAAGTTAAATTCAAGATATTAAATCTATTAACATTTAACCTGTAACTGTATTTACTAACTTTGAATTTAAAATGTTAATACACCAAATATATGTAAAATTACTGATTTGTATAACTATAATAGCAACACAAACAAAATTTTCAAAATAGTTAAAACTTATTTCCCCAGCAAAAAGAAAAGTTTTAAAAATTATTTATCTGAGTTATTTTTAGAGGCCAAGAACAGTGCTCGTCTACTTTAAGTGAGGTCCTTGGACTGATCCCCAGGATCGCAAAAAAAAAAACAAAAATTGCAGTGAAGTTAACTTTTGTTTCATGTGAGAAAATAATTTTTAGTTCAGCTACACGGTATTCATTCAGTACTGTCAATATTACCTCTGTTCAGCACTTGACATAATTGTTGTGGAGTGCTAAAAACAAAAATGTTGACTATTTTAAAAAAACAGTAAAATATACACAATTTTTCATTCAATCCTCTCAAGTCACACGTAGAGCAGCGCTGAGGGCCGTCCGTGGCCGCTCGCGAGAACGCTGGCACACAGACTGAGACACAACTCTAAGGTCAAGAAAGACAAGAACACCTTCCGATCCTGGCCACGCAGAGCTTATCAGACTTCCTGCACACATTCTGTCCATGCTCCAGGAACTCTAGCCATCCATCCCCTGAGCTATTTTCACATGTCATACCTCCCTACCCAGACTACAAAACCTAGAGTCCACACTCTAATCTTTCTGAAGCACCTAACACGCCCGAGCACAGCACAAATGCCCCTCTAATGCTTGCACGACTTGCTACTCCATGAACGGACGCACATACGAAGTGCTGCCTGGACTTTGCTCATCTCCTAAGACTGGCGCAGCACCTAACACATAACGGGCTGAGGGTTGGTGAATATGGCAAAAACCAAGGCGTTGTCCAGCAACATCTCTTCTGCGGTTTTCCATTCATTCAACAAAGATGATGAAGATCAGGCCATCTGCTGCTCTGACCCTGACTACCACTCACCACCAAATACATCTCAAAGCTCAGTCCCTTCTGCACACAAGAGCTCTGCCAGTGCACCCACACCCCTCAGTATGGCACAAAGTCCCACTTTATTCCTATCCTACCAGTATGAGTAACAGCATCTCAGTAGTGCCCTAGTCCCGCCCCAGGCATAAAAAAACTTCAACAAGCAGAACTTGGATTTAGAAATTTCACACCACATTTACAAATGACTCTGTCTGGATTATAAATACTAATTTAATCACACGTGATTAAGTGGGTACATATAAGGAAGAGGGGAGAGAAGCCTAGAACACGAGATTGCTCTCATGTTGTACAGAGCCTTGCATGCCAGGAGCACAGATCTTTTAAAACGATACATCGGGTGCCTTGCAAGTGCAAGGACTTGAGTTGAATCTCCAGTACAAACAAACAAACAAACTAAAAAACACTACACAAAAGGGAGCCATAAAACTTTGAGGAAGGAAGTGAATGTACAAGCAATGGGAAAGGGTGATTACCTTGATTACAGGGAAGAACGGAAGAAAGGCAGCTGGCCCCAGGTCACACCAAAGAGAACCTACAGCTATGAATAAAATTGTCACTGAAGAAAAGACCAACAATACGCTATTTCATGTTTGCCTGCACGTGCAGTTTAAAAGTTTCAGCAACAGATACATGTGAACAAGCTCTAGTGCGCTGGTCTGTGCTTGGAGTTCTTACTGCAAGAGAGCTGTAATCCAGGGTTTTGTTTTTATTTTAAGGCCCGCATTTAAAGCATAATTAATGCTTGTTATCAGCAGCTTCCTGGCACGAAACAGACGGACCGGAATCCTAACCCGCCTCCTCCACATCCTTCGCTGTTGCATCACTTGAAACCCAAGGCTTCTGCCACAGCGACTGAATCCCGGTCAGGTGAGACGGCAGAGTGGCGGCCGCGGCTGTGACAGCGGCTCAGGTCGTGCGCGCTTCG
The DNA here is from genome assembly GCF_012274545.1 of Fukomys damarensis. Classification (NCBI taxonomy): domain Eukaryota; kingdom Metazoa; phylum Chordata; class Mammalia; order Rodentia; family Bathyergidae; genus Fukomys; species Fukomys damarensis. The sequence continues at coordinate 4,798,898 of NW_022900943.1, read as the reverse complement.
AGGGCCAGAGCGGCTCACCGGGTGCCTG
>NW_022900943.1:4795875-4798077 GCF_012274545.1 Fukomys damarensis | reverse complement strand
CAGCGGAGCAGCCTCCTCGGGCCCGGCTCCGCCTCTGGGTGTGGAGTTTGTGCGGCGGAGCCTCGTCCACCCGCCCGTCCTCCTTGCGCCCAGCCCTTCGCAGCACTGGACCACCGCTCCCGAGGACGCTCACATTTGTGGGTTGTTCGGAAATTCTTTCCTGCTCTGACGTGTGAAAGAACTGTCAGAGTAAAAACTGTAAAACTTGTTAGGGCTGGGGCGGGGGAGGATCAGCTTTATTTTACATACAGTGACGTTGACCAAGTTTAAGTATATGACTTTACAAAACCAAAGATTCCCTGTGACCCGTTGCTGTCAGCTTCCTTCCCCTGTTCCTGGAAACCATGATCGTTTTGTCACTTTATTCTAGAATGTTATATAAATTGGACGGTAGAATTGTCATCTTTTATATCTGGTTTATGAGCTACTTTCTAATAGTCATCCAGTGAAAAATATAAAAATGGCTACGTTGTTGTGATCAAGTATTCACCATCTGCCAGGACTCGGAGAGCCCTTAGATGTATTATTCACTCTTCCTGACCCCATGAAGTACAGATGAGTAAACTGAAACAGCGTTCAGCAACTTTCCGGAGTTCACAGGGCTGCGAGTCAGGAGGATCAGGAGGATGTCCCCGCCGAGGCGCAGCAGCCAGCGCTCAGTGCCTGCCACCCACCGCCTTTCTCCCGTCGATTGGGGAACGCGGCTTCCTGCACGAAAGTTTCCAGTGAGTCAGCTTGGCAGCCTTGGTAAGTGCTATAGGCTTCTGTTGGGTCACGGTGTACCTTTGTACAAGAAAGATAAAATGGTTTCCACCCAGAAACAAAATGAAAACATGGGTTGTACTGTGGAGAGAGCTGCACAGCTCTCTGAATTTACTAAAAAAAAAATTGAACAGTACCCTTAAACAGTGGGGTTTTATGATTATGTCATTATATCTCAGTGAAGGTGCCGGAGATCCTCTTTAAAGCTTGTTGACACAGTCTTTAGGTGCTTCAAACCAGGTATGTGGCGCTGTAAGGGACATAGAGTTGTTCAATTCTAATACCCCTGGTATTACCTCTGTCCCATCCCCACCCTCACCCCATCCTGTTTATGCTCCACTCTTTGAACCTAGATTTCCTGTCTAGGTCCAGGTTCTACCCTGTATCACTCATGCTTGGTGCCGTTTTTTTAAAATTCATTGGTTCCTACATTAATATCACACCAATTATCTTGTTAATGACTTCCTTCCCATACACTTTGTTATTTTGTCTTGCGAATTTCAGCTCTTCAGATTTTCAAGAGGGAAAACTTAACTCCGATTAGTTACATGATAATATGTTATAATGAAAATCAAACTGGATATTTCAAAAACCTATGCTTATAGCTGGAGATGGGTTTTTAGTCTTTTTTCTTTTCTTTTCTTTTTTTTTTAATCAGGGATCAAATCTGAAGCCCTGTATGTTGTAAATTCATTCCTCTGTATGACCAACAGGCTTCTTTTAGCTATAACCACTGAATGAGTAAACATCTAATGAGATTTGCTCTGCCCCTGGCAGATGTCAACTTTCTTTTTCCCTGTATGTGTGATTTTATAAGACCAAGAGTCACAAGTGTAAAATAACTTTCTTCAAAGAACAATTAGAATAGACTCATTTGTAATTTCCCTTGCCAGTTTTCTGAAATCATACTCCTCATAGACAAGTGAGATTATTACTCAGATGTTCCATGTCCCAAAAGTAACCACCACTGGGATTAAGCAAAGAGTAGTATTAGAATTGTTTCATGTTTTTAATAGCATAGTTTGCCATTTCTTGTCATTTTATTGTGAAATTTTTCTTCTTTTATTAGTACATGTTTGTGATACACAATATTTACATCCAGCTTGGGGTTTGATACACATACCTGTCACATCTTGTTTGTTCGTATTTACTGTGTCTTCCACCCCTCCTTACCCTCTCCTTCCCCTTGTCAAAGGAGAAGGTTGATTTTTGTTTGTTGGTTGGTTGGTTGGTAAATGGGGATTGAACTTGGGTCCTTGTGCTTTCGAGGCAGGCAGCAGAACCTCTGAGCTAAATCCCTGCCTCAGGAGTAGATTGATTTCGAAGCCACACATACTTGGAGCAGTTTGGGTTTCACAATAAATTTAAAGTCACTGACAATCTAATCTTTAGTATTTCTGAGGTTGTTACCTTTGCCTTTTTTTTTCTTTTTTTTTTTTT